>NC_062524.1:23974554-24154554 GCF_022655615.1 Tachysurus fulvidraco
ATTTATCTTATTTCTCTGGAACATGTTAGGTAACATTTAACACCTGAGGGTCATAGCCACATGTCTTGGCTTTCACCAAAAAAAAATCAAGTCAAAAGACCCAAAAATGGCTTCAATAAAACTATTTTTCTACGGACATGTTCATCCGGTGTAGTGTTCCACAGGTGGAACGGTGTTCACTAACAAATTTTAAGCCTGGCTGGCTCTGGAGTATTGAAACATAGTTGGATCCCTCGTGATGTAGTGGCTTTTCGATTGATAGGTTTTAAAAATATAATGTGCATGGACAAATATCTAAATCAACATAGCAATGACTGCAGTAATGAAAATCAATAATGTACAATGACCATACTATGATCTTTGGGTTCTGAATGGAAGACGGCAGTCCATATATGGAAGCCTAAGTACATGCAGGAGTGCTTCAGTATCCCTTGGCACATGTTTTCTATGCCTCTAACAGTATTAGACGTTACAGGAAGAGACTCGGTGCTTGAATCTTTCCAGGAAGAATGATCCAAGCGTCACGTTTTATATATATATATATATATATACAGTAGCAGCTCATAGCAGGAGGAGACACGGGACAATGCAGCTCAGGTATTGGAAAAAAGTGCTCTTTTATTTTAAAACAACCAGTGAGAAGAGAAAAGTCTGTGAAATATGCAGCGTGAAGTGTGGTCTGTGGTAGAGGTCAGGAGTCCGTGAGGCAAATCCCAGAATCGTGGTAGTGGCTCAGCATAGCGTGGCGTCATCGTCCTCTTCACAGCATACGTTCTGCAGACACACAGGGAGGCAAAATACCGCATGAGCTTTTAGCCCAACAGAACAGAACACTTACCTCCCTGCTGCTTATCCCTATTGTTTGAACTAACCCGCTCTTGGAGGGTGAGGAGATTACAGGCCGCTCCCGATTGGTTCCTCCGAGTTTGGCAGGCTTTTGGCCACCACACTCAGCGGTGCTAGCCATGGTGCTGAAGCGCCGTTCCCTTATTTGCTACAGTGATGCAGGTTTTGCGGGGTATAGAACGATAATGTGTGGCTTGCGTGTGTACACAGTGGTAAAAAAAACAATTCAATGGGGTTAGAAGCTCTTAAGATGCTAAATATAAAAAACAATGATTAATAAATTAGTTAGTAAGAATATATGAGTAATTAAATAATAAGGAAGTATAAAAGCCAAGATAACAGTAAAGACAGTATTTTCTGTTACCTTCAGCTTTTCCTGTCAGGGGTCATCATCTGGTTCCACCTAACTCTATCCTCAGCATCGTCTACTCTCGCACCAATGTCCTCTTTCAACATATCCTTATATCAGTAAAGACAGTATAAGCAGTCTAAACAATATACAGCAGTGCAGTGACAGCATAGTGTTATGAGATTATAACACTGAGATTAATTAGTGTTATGAGTGCAAGAGGCAGTACCTTGTAACTACGTCAGTATAGCACAAATGTCTGTGTGTTAACAATAATGTACATACATTGTACTGTATGTTTACTGAATTTGTGCGATTTTAACAATGTGAACAGTGTAAACGCTAACACTATCTATCTATGACATTTGATTGGTGTCACAGTATATAAACTGTACCACAGCATGTTATATTTTATAAAGTATTCATACATATACAGTAAATACAAATTATACATATAAAGCTATATACATATATAGTTCCCATGTGTTCTTTAGACAAATTTAAAAACTGAACAAAGCTATTCAGCATCCTCATCCTCATATGTAAAGACAAAAATACCCACTCATAGTACGATGGGAAGAAATAAGGAAACGCAGTAAAGAGCATTACCAACGTAGATGATTTAAAGGCTGGCATTGTGCCAAAAGTGCTTTCTGCCTCTCTTCTCTCTCTCTCTCTGGCTCTGTGAGTTATGATATCTGTTTGGCCACATTCCAACTGTAGCACTACCCATAACTCCTCTTTATCGACTGCCATCTCTCTATCTGAGAGAGTCTTTGAGGACCCGGCTGAATTCCCTTAAAGTGTGACATGACAGGGTTGGTCCTCTTTGCTGAACTTTTTCTGGCAATGATGTAAAAAAGCATCTGCTTTCCCATTACCAAACTGAATTTGTATGAATTGAGGACACAAGATAGACTGTAATGAAAATGAAAAATGAAATTAATTATGGTATTGTATGTATTTAAAAAAAACTTGCCTTTATGGATTTATATGCTGACAGTAAAATACAGGCTGATTGCACAAACAATAAACCATGCTGTAGTGGTATATGTAATGTATGACCACTTTACAGCACAGCATAAACAAGGTGTTTGGTTTAAACAGTTTGAGAAAAAAAGTTATGAGAGTCCAGTAAAAAAGAGTCAGTGAAAATGACCACAAAATCAAGCAAATTCTTCAATATTCAGACACAATTTTTCAGAATTACCTCAAAGTTTCCATAGATTTGAACCAAGAAGTATATAGAGACATCATCCCAATAAAAATGCAGCCACTCTTCCATTCCCTTATGTTTTTCGAACATGAGTACAGCTATCTTATTCTATATATATCTCTTATTAAAGAAGAATCTGGTGCTTGCTGTGATGTTGCAGGCAAATAAAAAAATGGAAATCAAATCATGTTGCATTGAGAATTTTGAAAAATTCTACAGCAAAATCAAGTATTCTTGACCGCGACAGTAAAGTTGGACTGTAAAGATGTCAAAATGAGTCATTTAAACAAATGATTTGTAGACTATTAATAACATAAACCATAATAGACCATTGTGTCATGACTACCATCAAGCAGGTTTTAACTAATTTTATACAATATGTCAACAGTTTAACAAATAAATGATGCTTAGTAAATGCTCTATGCCATAATCCAGAACAACGTACAGAAATAACATTTCCTCATGTTAGATCATTAGGTTTGGGTTGGATGCTCTGGGGGTATGGGTACTTAATCTGTAGGGTGGTTATTTCATCATGGAAATAAAAAATACATCTATAAACATTATCTGCTATTTCTAGTTCTTGGTAAAGAGATTTTTTTGTCTTTGTTTGGAGCCAGTTTAGACAGGCAGGGTAAGTTCATTCCCCAACAGCTACAGGAAGCCAGTGGAGGGGAAAAACAAACAATGAGGTAGTGTTCTCAGAGCTAAAATCGGCAAAATAAATAAATAAATGGTTGCACTAATCCAGTCTCTAGAAGACAGTGTGCTGGACATTAGCCTCTGTGGCTAGAAATGGTCAGATCCTCTTGATGGTGCCAAGAACAAACCTTTTCTTGACCCAGCACTGTGAGGCAAGAAGGTTTTTTGTCCAGAACTACCCCAAGGTTGAAGGTTGGTGTAGTTCCAGATGGTATAATCTGAGACTTGTTTATGTATATGAAAATGCCCCACAACCCTACATGCCCTACATCTGTCATAAGTCACTGAATCATGTTCTTCATTTACATATTAGATAATGATAGGCTCTGAAATTTTATGATGCAATAAGACATTCCCGAGTCTTGTTTTATATTAACCACATTTTGCAGTTTTCAAACCTTCGTCTGTTACTTACAGTACTCTAAAAGCTATAGTGAGACATGTATGTAAAACGTTAGGGTGACCAAACACAGTGTTAAGAAAGTATTGAATCTAAGACTCTAGTCTCATTCAGTAAAGACACGGCTACTGTAAAGACACATCTACCGGTAGATCAGTCTAGATTAAAAAAAATAGGCAGAGAACCTATGACAAACAGCGAAACAAGGTGAGATCGTAACCTCAAAGCGAACACACGGCTTTGTCTTACATCTTACAGTTCAAGTCCTACTAATCTCGCTTCGATTTACATTTGATTTTCAATCACATTCCCGCTCTGTCCTTTATCTGAATAACCATCTGCTGCTCTGCCACCGTTATCAACCCGCCTTTGTCATCTGTGCTGAAGAGCAGACCCGTGGCAGGGTGTGATAGCGGATTTAAATGTTTACCACCATTGACCTGAAGGCCTTACTGTTCTGACAGAAAAGGAGGCAGCCTCACATAGATGATTTCTGCTGATTCAAGATGTAAGACAGCATTCATTGGGCATGTAGTAACTGTAGGTCTTCGGAGGATTTCCCTGCAGTCATAGGAATACAGTATCTGTCACAACATAATGCAGTATTAAAGAACAAAATTGGTTTTAAACAAAAATAATTTTATTAAGAGTTAATCGAGGATTAAGAATGGTATTGTTGAGCTATAACAAAATTTGAACACAGTATCCTTTTAAGAATACACAAGCTAGTAATCTATGAAATCTCATTAAAAAAAAGTGTATTACAATTAAGTCTTTCTCTTTACAGTAATTTTTTTTTCCCCTGCTGATTTGGTGGCTCAAACCATAAATAATGTTGTTGTCCTTTAGTTGCTTTCTGTTCAGAATTGCAAGAGAAGATCATCTAATCCACATATTTGATTTGGTCCATTCTAACGCAACCATCCAATTTAATTTAGGTTTGGGACACTAAAAATTAACCCCTCCGTTGCTGGCTTGGTTCCCTGCCTGGGAATTGGCCAAGGCATTGAGAGAGTAGTCTCCTGCTGATATTATTTTGCTGACTAGCTCTAATATTATTGACTAATTCTCCCAAATTTGCTGGTGAAAAACTCAACAATGGCTAAATGCTAAGATTTCTAAACAGAATGGCCACCGCATGCCAATCAGTCCTGTTAGGAGAGCTTGGATTTTTTAGGTTACAATTGTTTCGAATTAAGAAGAAAAATACAACTAAAACATGGTCTGGTCATGATCGTAATATCAGACATATCGATCCTTCTGAAACCAAAGAACATCTGTACTTTACACATCTGTATTGGCCATTTGTAGTTTAATGTGAAATGGTCTGAACAAAAATGACACATAATACCGTCTCTTGTGTCTTATCGACTTGCACACGGTGATATTGCAGAAATGTTACTCCTTTACCACAGAAGGTTTTTCAAGGACATTCGAAGGCAAAGTTCTTGCACTGTCAGGAAATTTTGACTAAAAACTCATCCGATCTAATCAAATCATCCAGATTAAAAGCCTCACATCCTGTTTGAGAGTTTAATGACAACATAAACAGAACCTGCAGTAAGCTTTTATCACATGTCTACTGAGAAGTCTGTTCGGATCATGAAAGAGTAATAATCAACTTAAAACTTAAAAAAAAAATAATAATAATAATTTCTGGATTTTTTTTTTATTCATTGTTTAATTCAAGGATTGCAAATTGTCCAACTCCTGATGCAACAGGTCCTGCAGCTGTAAATTATGATGACTTAGTTTGCGGTGCTTTTTTTAACATTGTTGTTTAATTTGTCCAGAGAATATTGTTCCAGATGCATTGCAAATTTGGGACAAGAGGCAACTTTTTGTAGAGAGGAGTGTCATGGTGTTCATAAGCGCCAGTTTTTATTTATAGTGGACAGATTTACCAAGAAGTTAGCTCTAACACATTTGCCTGTTTTTTTTTTTTTCCTACCTACTGTACTTTACAATTGCAGGAATTTAGAAGGATGTTCATTCCTGGGAAAAGTATAAAAGATGTCTCTATTTGTACACTTGCAAATATTACTATCTATCTATAGGGGAGTGATGAATAGCCAGGACTTTTTTTTTCCCTGTGAATAAGAATATTACTACCGTATATACTATAGAGCGGCAGTAAACAAGGTACGTGGCCGAATTTAGATAACAGTTTTCTAATGAGCGATCTGGAAATACAAAGTCATGACAGGGTGTTATATATAAATAATGCTAATGCTAATGTTAGAAATCCTTTAAGACTGTCAAAAACTAGGGGATAGAAAATAGGGACTGACAGAGAAGGTTGCATTGTTTTGTCATATGTATTTCGATATTTATTCATCTTCGGTACAGTATTACACAAGAAAAACAATGTACCCTGATGTGTATGCATGTGGTTTGTTGTTTGTTTTATAGTACTAATCATAGTGACAGTAGCTTGTATAACAGGTTTTCTTCCCCTCTGGCTCTGTGTGTAAAATGTGAGTGTGAGTAACAGTGATGAGAGAGAGAGTCTATGGCTGTCTCTTCAAATTTTCCCAGTTCCTTAGAGTTTTCATATTTGGAACACATCCTCATTAAACTGGAGAATATACTGCAGTCTGCCTGCGGATAGCAGATACAATTTCATTAAAAAACAATCAAGCTACATTAGCATTGAGCTTTATATGGCCCTGATTACTTTTCATACTGATAATCATCATTGCACTTGTAGTTTTATTTTCTCTAAGGCTGTGTTCAATGTACATGTTCCCACATTACGCTGCACATGATATACTACAGAAGTACTACATTTTTATGTAAGGGATAAAATGCAATTCTTAGTGTCAGGGTAGGATAAATATGGCTGCGAATTATATAACAATTACAACAGTTATAAATAGTTGATCCCTCATGATTCTGATTCAAATGGGTATCTTCAACCACTAAAATTCTATGTAAAGTTATCCAACAAAGGGAAAAACACACGCTTTACACTGGTAGCCAATATAAATGTGATATAAAAGTGATATAAATAATCCATATGTTTATACCGATTGAAAATTTCCCATAAGCCGATTTAGATACTGCTGGCAGAACAGAACGCCAGCGTATTGGCAAAAAAGGTTAAATGTTAAATAAATATCTGCCATGAATGTCCATGAGAACAAATGTGTCATTAATGTACAGTAAAAATGATATGATAATGTACTACAGCCCTATAGCTTGAGCTGCTCTTATAGAATGTGAATAAACACCATCTGACCAATCAAATCTTAGAATTCAAAAGTGCTATATTTAGTAATGTGTTACCAAAAAAAAGCTGTGATTCTCTTTATAACCCTTAACTGAATACAATCCAGGTTCTTATTTCAGTCGCACACTTTAATCTTTGCTTCTGGGTGGCTTTACTGACTACAACATTTGTATTTTAGAGCACTGTGATTATCTTTGGCATTCTTGCATATGCCACCCTACAATGCCCACTGTCCTGGCACACACACTACATGGATACACACACACACACACACACACACACACACACACACACACACACACGAAACCACAGAATGCCTAATGCCCAGAAAGTGCATGAGCAACCATGTGTGAAGGTTGGACGAGGCAGTGATTAGCACAGCACACACAAACACAGATGGGGAACGCGGTGCATAGCGTGTAACAGAGAACAGAAATACTCAGTCTAATAATGTTATCGTTAGATGTAATGGCCAGGAGATTGTGTTATTACTCATATCAGATGAGTGAGTCGGTCTGATCGAGCATGTGACAGAAGACCAGAACAGACTTGCAAAGAGGCTTGCACTCTACTATTAAGTCTTGTAGGTGTAATGGTGATGTTATGCCAGTGCAGTTCTACTGAAGCTTTCTCAGCTATAAATAACAGAGAAATACATGTTATCTGATGCGTTTCAAATCAGTCAGTTATAGAGATAATTGGAAGGTTACAATTAGAATTAATTGGTTACAGCAGGAATCAGACGTTTGCAGTGAGAAACAAAAGGTTACAGAAATCATCATTTGGTTACTGAGATAATTGGAAGGTTACAGCATGAATCATTTGGTTACAGCAAGAATAAACCAGTTACACAGAGATTTGGGAATTTACGCTGAGATTTATTTGGTTAGAAATCGAATCCGAAGGTTACAGCATGAATCATTTGGTTACAGCAAGAATAAACCAGTTACACAGAGAATTGTGAAGTTACAGTGAGAATCATTTGGTTTCTATGGAAATCAATCGGTTACAGAGATACAGTAATACATCAGTTACGGTGAGAATCAGAAGGTTACAGCATGAATCATTTGGTTACAGCATGAATCAGTGAGTTCCACAGGGAATTGGAATGTTACAGCGAGAATCATTTGTTTACTGCAAGAATCAGTCAGTAATACAAAGAATTGGAAGGTTACGGTAAGAATCATTCAATTGGAGCGAGAATCAGAAGGTTACCCCAAGTATCATTTGATCAGAATTAGATTTGAAAGTTTACAGAAAGAATCATTTGGTTAATATCAGTAATACAGAGAATTGGAAGGGTTACAGCAAGAATCATTCGGTTACTGCGAAAATCAGTCGGTTACAGAGAAAATCAATCAGTTAAGAAAGAATAGGAAGTTTAGACTGAGAATCATTTGGTTACAAGCGAGAATCAGACAGTTACACAGAGAATTTGAAAGATACAGCAAGAATCATTTGGTTACTGCAAGAATCAGTCAGTAATACAAAGAACTGGGAGGTTACAGTAAGAATCATTCAATTGGAGAGAGAATTGTAAGGTTACAGTATGAATTACTTGGTTACAGTGAGAATCAGTTGGTTACAGATGGATTCGGAAGGTTAGAGCAAGAATCACTTGGTTACTGCGAAAATCATCCGGTTACAGAGAGAATAGAAAAGTACAACAGATATCAGACGAAATGAGACAAGTATCTGAATGAATGATACTGGAATGAATTTGAATTTTAGACTGAGAATTATGTCAAGTCAAGTCAAGAAGCTTTTATTGTCATTTCAACCATATATAGCTGTTGCAGTACATAGTGACGTTTCTCCAGGATCAAGGTGCTACATAAAACAAAGACAGGGCTAAGGACATGTAAGTAGTCTTAGCCACATAAAGTGCAACTGTGCAACCTGGTGCAAACAGTGCAGGACAAGGCAGACAAGACAGTGCAGGACAAAAGACAGTGCAGGACAAAAAACAGTGCAGACATAAAGTTACAAGACAATACAAAAAGTACAAAAAATGCAATACACAAAAGGCAATAAACGGTAACAGAAACAGCGCCGACCGACCGGTGTATATACTGAACGTTCAAACAATATTTAGTGCAGTAACATTAGAAAGAACACAGTTTCTTAGCAGCAGGTCCTTTGGATAATATATAGAGTTGTGCAAAAAACAGCAAATGAATGAAATATTGTATAGTATGTGTGTAATGGCTGAGATACTGTACAATATGTGCAAAAACAGCTGAAATATTTGACAGTATGTGCAAAAACAGCTGAAATGTTGGACAGTATGTGCATAACAGCAGAAAAGTGTGCAAAACAGTGTGTGTGTTTTGTGAGGGTCTGTGCAGTCCATACAGATGATGTGTGTGTGTATGTTGTGCTCAGTATAGTACAGTTCTTGTTATAGTACAGTTATTGAGAAGTCTGATGGCTTGTGGGAAGAAACTGTTACGCAGTCTGGTTGTGAGGGCCCGAATGCTTCGGTACCTTTTTCCAGACGGCAGGAGGGTGAAGAATGTGTGTGAGGGTTGTGTGGGGTCATCGACAATGCTGTTGGCTTTGCGGTTGCAGCGTGTGGTGTAAGTGTACATGATGGAGGGAAGAGAGACCCCTCTACCTAACCCTTGTAGTACAAGGGTTAGGTGTACCTAAGCATCAGAAGATTAGAGCTCCCTTTTGAAGGTTGGGCATTCAGCAGATATTCTAGATCTCAAAAACAACCAGGAATAATTGTGTGCAATCTGTTTTGTTACCTGAGGGAAGATCTCTGTGTGCAGGATTGTATGCATGCTGAGAACCTTTTGCGTTGCCTTTTTACAGAAAATGGTCAGTGGGGAAACAGATACTTGATTACATCTCACATCCTCAGAGAGCTGGAGGTACGGGGTTTATTTATATCCGATGCCGGTTTGTCCATTGCATGCCATCTGTTTCTGTTACTGTTTCTGTGTGTGTGAGTGTATGTGGAGTTCCTATGGAAAGCCAGGCCCATTGTCTTTTCTGGTGAGGTGCCAGGTTGATATTGCCCATCTGCTCCCTTTATCCAAAGAAAGGGTATGAGAGTTCTGCTTTGGGGAAAAGAATGAAGATTCTGACAAACATGTGGACTTTTGGGAGAGATTGACTCTCTCACTCTCATTTTCTACCGCTTTTATCCGAACTACCTCGGGTCACGGGGAGCCTGTGCTTATCTCAGGCGTCATCGGGCATCAAGGCAGGATACACCCTGGACGGAGTGCGAGAGATTGACTCATTTAGCTTTGTTCATGGAAAAGAATATGGTATAGCAAAGCTGAAAGGTGTCTGTAGCATACCTGTTTGCCCAATTGCTTACCGTGATGCTTCACACACACACACACACACACATTTCTCAGGATTTAGCTGACCTAAAAACATACTTGTACAAATCCACTCTTCTTATTCACACACATGAACATTAATGGTGTGCATTGAAGCACAATGCATTCATCTGCGTGGAACATGTGGTTACCTTTTGACATCTAGGCTTAATCTCTCTTAATTGAAGGCAAGATCCCCATCTGTAGCACTGCAGGAAATGATTTAAGGTGCAATATTCGATTTTCTTTTTTTATTCGTGTATGTGCATCTTCATTTATTACAACGATTTGGTTGAGTGGTGGCCTGCTGACCTGAGTGTATGTGTGTGTGAGAGAGAGTCAATTAGCATTAATTGCCTGCTGTTCAGCCTTCTGCGGCGCACGCCCTTGTTTTGTTCACGAACCGTTTTGTCACTTACGGACGAATCACTAAAGTGAACGAGTCAGTATCAGTCATCCGTTTCACTATTATGCATACTGTAGATTGGCATTATTGCCAAACATAAGTCAGTGAATCGTTTGGGTACAGCCATTATTGTTAGTCCTGTTTATCAAGGTGGTGTCAGAGTCAGTTACTGAGGCAGCGTTTGAGTCAATTGGTGGTCATGACAAAGATTTTTCTCCTTTTGAATTTGGTGAGTCAGTGTTTCAGTCAGAGAAAGTTTCAAATGTCAAGATTTGCTCTTTTTGCATTTAGTAAGTGAGTGTTTGAGTCAGTGACTCTTTAATCATGGTTGAGATTTATTCGTCTTTAAGTCAGGATTTGAGTAAGTTATCGGTCATGACTGAGATTTGCTTCTCTTGCATGTAGCAACTCATTATTTGAGGGACTTTGCTCCTTCTGAAACTGATGAGTCAGTACTTGAGTCAGTGAATCTTTCAGTCATGACTGAGATTTGCTGTTTTTGAATTTATTGAGTCAGTGTTTGATTCAGTGAATCATTTGGTCATATATAAATATAATATATATATAAAATATATTGATATTTGTTCCTCTTGCGTTGAGCGAGTCAGTCTCTGAGTCCGTTCTTGATCATATTTGATATTTGTTCTTTTTTGCATTCAGTGAGTCAGTGCCTGAGTCAGTTTTTGCTCAGCACCGAGATTTGCTACGCTTGCATTCAGCAAAAGACTGAAGTCTAAAATTACAAAGAAACATCATACATAATGACACTGCTGTTCTAGCAAGATGTTAGCTTGCTAGTTGACTAGTTTACTAGTCTACTAGCTAGCTAACTTAACAACTTGTAAATAATAGTTACAATAATTTTGGAGTTTGGAATTTCATGTTTTTTAAGCTAGATAATTAAATGACAATTATAATGGCATAACTACATCTTATAACCTTTATGGAAGAAATAAATACTCCTCTTGATCCCTTTTAATCTCTTCTTCTAATCGTTAATGAGACATGCGGATGTGGTAGCTCAGTGTTTAAGGTGTTGGGCTACTGATCAGAAGGTCATGGGTTTGAACCCCAGGTCCACCAAGCTGCCACTGCTGGGCCCCTGAGCAAGGCCCTTAACCCTCAGTTGCTCAGTTGTAAGTCACTCTGGATAAGGGTGTCTGCTAAATGGCGTAAATGTAAATGACATGCATTTAAACACTGACACTGAATTCCTACAGGATTCATCCGATTCGCTTGATGGCTTATTAAACTTGCAGCAAATATTTAGAACAGTACGTAAAGTTTTGTTGATCTGCCTTTAATATTACAGTCTTTTGTCCACATCCATCAAATTGTATTCATTCTTTTAAAGTATATCACGGTCTCCTTCATTGTTTCATGAAGGAGCATGAAGGAGAATGAACAGGGGGACAGTTTTAATTAGGTAATTGTTTCTGCTTTATGATCAGAGTGTTAAGTCTCAGGCTTGACAGTCCCATTCGACTAAATTAATGACCTTGCCTTTCAGATTAATCACAGAGTTGCATTCCTGTCCAAATTCACACACACTGGTTTTATAAATTCACTTCCGAATTGCAAAAAAAGAAACATTAGCATTAGCAACATTTACGTAACCCTAACCCTAGCTAGTCAAACACAGCTCTTCGATTTGTTAAGTTTGCTTAGCAGTTAGCTACGCTACTTATTTACTTTGGTACATACATTACACAGATCAGCCTAACAAATATTGTATTGAGTAATTTAAAACAAACAAACAAACAAAAAAACAACAACAACAGGCTCTAGCAAGCTAGGAATGTTAGACTAATTAAATCCAGTAGTCTGGTTAGGTGTTAAGGAAGACATAACAACACTATTCATGTTAATAATCTCTTTTAATGAAACCATACGAAGGATGAAAAGTCGTGCTCGGGTCCACGTGCGATTCCTTGTGACACCATGCTTCACTTCCCGCTAACGCCAATCTTCATTTGCTTTGAATCTCTGCTAATGCGTCATTTGCCTCAAGCACCATGACGAATCAGGCCCAGCCAATTACCCAGCATGCCCTGTCAGATTACCGTAGTGCAAGGAATGTCAGATAGAGAATGGAGCAGGATTTGAGGTGACATTGTGAATCGCACAATGACCTAGTTAGATGCTCACTCTCTTTCTTGTTCTCTCTCTCTCTCTCTTTCTCTCTCTCTCTCCCGCTTTTGTACACTATCTATCCGATCCTGCTTTTTTTTTTCTTTCCCTCTCAGGCGGTGGTTAGTATTCATACAGACAAGGGGAAAGGTGTTGCTGAAAACCTGCTGACAGGTTTGGATAAAAAAGAAAGAAAAAAAAAGACCAATTCCCTGGATCTGTGTTTCTGGATAGTGAACATTATTGGAAAAGAAGTCTAAAGTATTTTACACTTAACAATTTCAACATTCAGGTTCTAGTGTAAGCTCTACAATGTAGAATGAATTTTAATACCAAAAAAATGATTGAAACTAATATTACAGATAGGATTTGGTGTATGTGCAAAAAAAAGGAGATCCATATGTGTGAAAATAAGCTAAAATTTTGCAGATACTAAAAATGGTGATACTGGAATTGTATTAAAAATCCTGTTGGTATCATTCAGTCCTTCATTTTCTACCACTTATCCAATCTACCTCGAGTCACAAGGAGCCTGTGCCTATCTCAGGCATCATCGGGCATCGAGGCAGGATACACCCTGGACGGAGTGCCAACCCATCGCAGGGCACACACACACTCTCATTCACTTACACAATCACACACTACGGTCAATTTTCCAGAGATGCCAATAAACCTACTATGCATGCCTTTGGACCAGGGGAGGAAACCGGAGTAACCGGAGGAAACCCCCGAGGCACGGGGAGAACATGCAAACTCCACACACACAAGGCGGAGGCGGGAATCGAACCCCCCAACCCTGGCGGTGTGAGGCAATCGTGCTTACCACTAAGTCACCGTGTCCCCCGTTGGTATCAATTAATTGATATCTTCATCAAGCAGGACATATACAACTGATTGAGATTCCATATGAGATTGTGTGGAAGAATACTTTACCGTTAGTTGTGCAGGTTGGAAAGGTTGCAGGATAAGTGTGTGTGTGTGTGTGTGTGTGTGTGTGTGTGTGTGTGTGTGTGTGTGTGTGTGTGTGTGTGTGTGTGCACCCAGGTACTCTCCTCTTTAGAATACAAGGTTATATAAATGTACACTGACATTATCCACTGTAAGAGTAAGAAAGTGTATGTCGGCCAAACTGAGTGTCTGTGTGATTGATTGCCATCTCCTCCTGTAGGTAAAGGTCCTGAAACTCTGTATGCCGGCCAGAAGCTCAATGATAACGAATGGCATTCAGTAAAAGTGGTGCGCAGAGGCAAGAATCTGCAGCTGTCTGTGGACAATGTCACCACTGAAGGTAATGAATATTATGCAACATGCTAAGTCGCTTAGCAGGTTCTGTGGTGAAAAAGTTCCCAGGTTCTACATAGTTCTCATAATGGGGTGTTTAAATAAGAAAAAAAGCCATGTGGATTAAAACTGGGTTCCCAATTGGAAATGGTTGAGCAAGACTTCAAAATGTTTAAACGTCCAAAATTTAACCAAATTTAACCAAATTTAACCAAAATTTTGGTTAATTATCAAGCCGTAAATAAATCCTTTCAAAGGAAACAAAATAATATCCGATTTACAGCTAAAACCCTTGACATCTCTCCAGGTCAGATGACCGGTGCCCACACCCGCCTTGAGTTCCACAACATTGAGACCGGCATCATGACAGAAAGACAGTTCATCTCTGTTGTCCCGTCCAACTTTGTCGGCCACCTACAGGGACTGACGGTCAATGGCGTACCCTATCTTGACCAGTGCAAGAACGGCGATATCTCCTACTGCGAGCTCAACGCCCGCTTCGGCATGCGCCACATCATCGCAGACCCCGTGACCTTCAGGAGCAAAGGGAGCTACCTGGCGCTGGCTACACTACAGGCGTACGCCTCCATGCACCTTTTCTTCCAGTTCAAGACCACCAGCACTGATGGCCTGATCCTCTACAACAGTGGAGATGGAAGTGATTTCATTGTGGTGGAGCTAGTTAAAGGGTGAGTCTCAAACCGTCAGTGCAACTCTGATGTGGCCATGGCATTCAAGCGACATTCACATGGGGTATAAATCTGTTGATTTTAAGCTAATTACCTACTACCTGCTGCCTGTAGTATCTCTTATCTGACAGGTTTATGAATCATCGCACCGCACTTTGGCATTTCGTTCAAGTAATGAGATTCTTTTCCTTTTTATCATCGCAGATCTGTGACATTATTTATAGTCTTCTATATTTCTTGCGAGTAGATGATATTTTACAAAGTTTAAATCACTTATAGGGAATTTTTTAAAACATTTAATCACAATATTGACTGTCTTTCCAGACAGAACTTTGGGAATTGAATGTTACAGTACTTCAGCAAATCAAAATTTCTTTGCAAGACTAAAATTGTGTCTTGTGGCATCATTAAGTTCACGCATGATGTATTAAAGTACAAATATAAATTGATAAATTGATGTACTGGATCAACTGCTAGATAATATGAAAAAAAAAAAGCTCATTATAACCAATATTGTATAAAGTGAAACGTATAAAAACAGACTGGTGACCTTAACCCTGTAGAGAACAGAGGACGACTTAGACTAATATTCATCCATAAAACATAAGAGAAGGCTTTAGACTGCTGCTGTTGATGAAGTCCTAGTGATATTTGCAGGTTCATTACTTCGAGAAGGAACCTGCAAGGGAGAAGTCGTGGCCTAATGGTTAGAGAGTTTGACTCCTAACCCTAAGGTTGTGGGTTCGAGTCTCAGGCTGGCAATACCACAACTGAGGTGCCCTCGAGCAAGGCAACGACTAATGATGTTTGGTACTTGTTGTACTGCACCTTTGAGGGGAATAGAGTGTGAGAGTTACATTATCCCTTGCTTGTAAACGTGCCGGACTGTTTTTGGTTGTATGTGACACATGGTTTCTGTGAGAACAGAACAAAAATCTGCTCAAATGGGAGGAGACCAAATGCTTCCTCAAGTCTTTCTTTTTTTTTTTTTTTTTGTTTGTTTGAACAGAGCATCAGCATCCTCATCCAGCCTTGTCATTCTGACATATTTATAGCCCAGTTTCTCGCAAAGCAATACAACATTTGCATGTTTGTCAAAAACCAACAGCTTTGTAAACCATCCTAGAAGAAATAATTGCAGAAATTCCATTTATGCTCGGGCTGAAAAATCTTTTTGTTTCATCCTGAAGTCTTTCATCTGGAATGTATAAAATAATTTATCACATAACATATGAATAAAGCTGAAATGAAACAAAACAAAAACAAACAAAAAAAAAAATATATATATATATTAACATAGGGAAAGTTACACATCATGTTACAAACCGGGGAAGATCATGGCCTAATGGTTAGAGAGTCTGGCTCTTAACCCTATGGTTGGGGGTTCGAGTCTCGGGCCGGCCACGACTGAGGTGCCCTTGAGCAAGGCACTGAACCCCCCAACTGCTCCCCGGGTGCTGCAGCATAAATGGCTGTCCACTGCTCCGGCTGTGTGTTCACGGGGTGTGTGTGTGTTCACTGCTGTGTGTGTGCACTTTGGATGGGTTAAATACAGAGAACAAATTCTGAGTATGGGTCACCGAACTTAGCCGTATGTCACGTTACTTTAAACCTGCAAAGCTGTAGTTCACACCTAGGTCTTATTAATAAAAATAAAATGCGGTGATTTCAAACCATCCTCTTGTTAAACATCTTTGAGCTATTCTTCAGAGATGTATTTCATGCCAGTTGTTTGTAAAGACATCAATCAACATTGATGCAACCATCATTTCTCCATCCGGAAGTAAGCGCTTGCTTTCGTTGTTCTCTCAGGTATATCCACTACGTCTTCGACCTGGGCAATGGACCCTCTCTGATGAAAGGCAACTCAGACAAGCAGCTGAACGACAACCAGTGGCACAACGTGGTGGTTTCCCGCGACACCAACAACATGCACACACTGAAAATCGACTCCCACACCGTCACCCAGCACTCCAATGGAGCCCGCAATCTGGACCTTAAAGGTATCATGTGGCACTAATAACACACACATTATGTAGGGTCACCGCAAAAATGTCTGTGGGTCACTAATAACACACATTTTTTATGGCCTTTCTATGGAAACATAAAAGAGTCGCTGTCTGTCTGTACATTACAGACTACTGTGTTTACAGTACAGCATTCATGGGTTTATATACTTGGTGAAGCAAGCAAACTACATCCTTCATTCATTGTTACTCACAGTTGTTGTTGTTTATTTACCTGACACAAAGTAAGGTAAGCTGCGGCTTGCTGGAAACTGACGCTGCAGCCTGACTAGCGGTAGTTTGCTGATAGTTTGCATTGTATATCAAGCAAGACAAGGTTAATTAAGCCTACAGCTTGCAAATAAAATAGATACCTATTTTACCCCTTTTTTCCATTTTATTTTTCCTCAGGGAAAGTATAGCATTCTTATCCAAGCTTAGTTAGGGTTCATCCATAGCTAACAGTAAGATAGCTACAATTTTTTTAGCCTTTTCTGTTTTTCTTTCCTTTCAGCTCAGATAAATTAAGGCATAATAGCTAAGGTTAATCTACAGCTAGCTAGTTTTCCGTCCTGTAATTCGAGACAATATCAGACCTGTAGCTAGAATTATATTAAATTCAATTTAATTCTGTTTATTTGTATAGCAATTTTAACGTTTGTCCTTGTCTCAAAGCGGTTCTACAGAAGCACGGAAATAGAATAAACATTTCAAAGATTCTAATTAAATTACTATTTATATTTAACATCAATCCTTATCTTCTATCATCTCTTTAGTCCTTTAGTGCATCATAGAGCCTGATATGTACTGTAAAACAGAGGCCTCTTGTATACATTCTGATTATTGACGTGTGTTGGATGGACTGTGATCGTGATCGTTCTGTATGTCTGCCTGACACAAATATACAGGCTCATAGATAACTCGACCCACTAGAAACTCACTCGTTTTATTGCAGTCTGCATGTGAGATTTTTATCACTCAGTGGATGTGTGAAACATTTATACCAGATACATATCCCGCTGATACACTGATCCAATTCGAATAGAGCTAATGACAGTGTTTTATTTTGTCCTCGTTTGAACTCTGGCACATTCGTAAAGCCATAGCTCTCTGAGTAAATAAGTAATTACTCGTTATTATTAAGTAATTACATTTTAATCGGGTCAGGTGGCATGATCCGTGTGTTCGCAATTCACTAAATCATTCGCCGGTTGACACAGATACAGTCTTTTAACTGCAGTTTAAGGGAAATGGAAGTCTGGATAATTGTAACTTTTTCTATCTCACAGTAATGCCAAAAGCTACAGATGATGCAGCACATTAAAATCAGTGAAAAATGAGTAATATTACAGTTTACCCTCCCTGGGAAACAGATTATCCCTCTTATCCCCTGTGTGTGCTCTAAGTTAAAACCTTTCAGGCCTCCGTTAATGCCTTGAAATTTGTATGTAAGTTGTCGACAGACTATATCATCACTGAAGCAGCCAGACCGAGTTCTTCCTGTCAGTCAGAAGATTTTCCGTCTCATGCCGACGCTCCTACCAGCGCTGATAAAACACGCCTGTGGTTTTCACACTTTCTGATTAAGACCTTCTGGAGGATGAAAAACGACGTGATACGAAACCGTCTTTCAAGTAGTACACCGGGGCGGAAAAGAGTCAAATTTACTTGGCATTTGGATGATGGTGTGAAATTAACAAACTAGATTGACAAACTGGGGCTGATATCTCAAGTTTATATAATAAAGCCTTGTATGGTAAGGAGGAAATAAAATTTGATTAGCAATCGATCAGCCATTACAACATTAAAACCACCTAATATTGTGTAGCTCTACCAAAACAGCACTGACCCGACAAGATCTCTGAAGGTGTCTGGCACCAATACCGCAGATCATTTAAGTCCTGTAAGTCGTGAGGTTAGGTTCGGACTTCTTTGTCCAGCAATCCCTTCACGTTCCTCAAAGCGTTCCTGGACTGGATTTTTGCAGTATGGCTGGAGTATCATCCTGCTGAAAGAGGACACTGTCATTAGAAAGGTGGAAGATGTCTTTAGTTCCGTTGTAACAAGACGACCAGTAATTTTACTTACAGTGCTGAAATTACACATTAACAGTGCTGTCTCAAAGGGACGAGGGTTAAAGTTACTGATCAGAAGTTCAAGGGTTCAAACACTGCCAAGCTTCCACTGTTGGGCCCTTGAGCAAGGCCCTTAACCCTATCTGCTCTGAGGGTTGACCCTTCACTCTGACCCCGACGTCCTATAAAAAATGGCATATTCAATGAAAAAAATGTTGATTCTAATTTATTTATTATAACACACAAAAATTCACTATTTTTTAGACTCCACATATAGATTTAAATGACAATAAGGATAAAAAAACAGCAGGTCAAACCAAATCCATTTTAAAGGCAAATTTGAAGTACAATAGGGAGAAGTGATATTACTTCAGAAGTGATATTACTAAGAGTTAGCACAGGAGGTGTCATATATTTACATCATGATATTTATTCAGTCTTCGTTTCACAAATAAATGTAAGCCGACTTGTATATTGCTTCTGTTTGCCACAGTATGCGTCCATTTTAAAAAGCTTTGTCATGATTGTTTACTCCCTGGAAGCACAGACGCTCAATCCATTAGCAGTCACTTATATATATATATGTATTATAGCATTTGCGGTGAAACCAAATACACATCAATACACATCATGTGTGTTTGTAATGCAACAATGTCTACAGATGCTGAATATGGAATGTTCACAAGACACATGAAAATCAGCAGTATTACAAAACTTTTTGTCAAACAAAAAGGGTTAAGGTTAGGGGTTAGGGTTAGGGTTAGTGCTTAAGCAAACATCAACAGACCATGTACAGTTACATTTAAAAAACCTGGTTTTAAGATTATTCAGCTCTATTTTGACCTTATATAATACTACTACTACTACTACTAATAATAATAATAATAATAATAATATTAATAATAATAATAATAATAATAATACAGTATATAATATAGTAATAATAAAATGTGTATATTGTTTTGTTTTATATATATATAACACACACACACACACACACACACACACACACACACACACACATATATATATATATATATATATATATATATATATATATATATATATATATATATATATATATATATATATATAAAACTCCTGTCAGAGCTGCTGCTGTGGTAGAGAATTTAAAAAAATCTCCTTTGAGGCAAATACATTTTCAGAATTGGCTTTCCTTCACCAAGACTTCCAATAAGACAAGAACAGGCTCTTCTTAACACTTGCAAAAATAGATTTTCATAATGTTAAGCTGAAATTGGGTTCTTGTAACACACACACACACACACACACACACACACACACATACACACACACCACACACACCACACTCTCCGCACCCGAAAGTGGGATGAATTTGGAAAAGGTACTCGTTATTTAAATGTCACACACTGCAGAACTGGAAGTCTGGACTTCTATCTAAATCATGGCCTTAGCGTCAAAATGTCTTTGGAAATCCATTAGTCAAGATGATGGCTGAAAATATGTTGGACGCAGAGAAAATCCTGAGCTACATAGGGAGAGAGAGGAAGTGAAAAAACAACGTTAGGACGAAGCAGGCAGATTTGGAGTGAAATGGACTACATGAGTGATGACAGAGAGCCATTATTATTATTTTTTTCACTGTATTGTTTGTTCAGCTTTCACCCGTATGTCCTCTCAGGAGGTGTGTGCTTGTGTGCTATCATGTGCATTCAGTTCAAGGGGAATAATACTGTGCCAAGTCAAAATCCACTAGCCAAACACACCGTCTGGCAGCTGCGTTGGACTCCTCACTTTGACAAATGAGTCTGTGCTTGAGCTGAGCTTTAACAGCCACCTGCACTCAGCTAACTGGGCTGAAAATTGTAGCCTCACACCTGCTTAATGTCCAGCGAGGTCACGGTTAGCTTTAAAGCATTAGTTAAGTTTCGTGCTCTTAACATGACACTTACAGTATATAAAATTGTATAACACCATCACCAGGAAGTTGACCTAACACGAGACAAGTGACGAACGCAGCAGAACACTTGTTTTCAACCAGACCTAAATGACCCACACGTACAAAAACCCTGACCATAAAACTCTCCTTTAGGTTTATGGTCCTTCCTGCTTCAAGCTATCAGCTAACGCCAGATGACTGGTGGAAACTCAGTGAGGCATGAGGTCCGTTTATAGAACCTACTGTATAAACTGTATAAACTGATTGACTTATGTGGTGAAAAGAGCAGAATCCATCACTATCTTCTGTCTCCACTACAACTAAAAAATTAAATAAACACACCCTGCACAAAAGATCTGGCAACCCGCAGTCGCATAACCGAGCTCTGAATCCGCATAACAGTCCTTTTACTGTATGTATTTTAATCGAACGTCTGCACCTAACCACAAAACGTACTCGAAACGCTCTTCTTAAACGCCATCGACGTTTTCTTTGTGGTGTCTTGACTTGAAAGAGGTAACAAGTGACAGTTTCTGTATTGTTTTTTATTTTATCTTTTTTTTATCACAACCTGGATGCTGATAGTGGTTGCGAAGCCAGAAGCCAGACACCCCCACCCCCCCTTCTCCGTGTAATGAATCTAGCAGGTGAAATCCTTTCAGTGAAATGATGCTGCTTAAAAGGCACTTAGATGTAAATGAATGTGCTCATCTCAAAGCCTGAACTGTGACTTGCCTAAATGGATATTTCAGAGTTCAGCTCAGAAGAGAGCGAGATTCTTTTTTTTTTTTTTTAATTCTTTTTATTTTCACTCTCCTTCTTCCCCAGACATTTTAAATTAAACCTGCTGTGAGATGAGCTCATGTCTTCCTCATAGAATATTTGAAACAGTCCAGAATGCTTTGTAAAAAAAAACCATCCCTACTATTTCCTTTTAAAAATCGGGACAGAGTGAAACATCCTCGCTGGCCTATATTTGCTCTCAGGGATATGGACAGGAAATGGTGATCGTACTCTTCCCACACTCCTACAGGGATCAGCGATATGGAGGGAGGAAAAAAAAGATCAAAAACAGCTATGCTTTTTAAGCATTATTTATTAATGGGCTTGGGCCCTGACTTCATTTTGGAGGTCCTGGGGCAATGAAAGGGAATACATTAATCACAAGAGGACATTATAGATGTATGGAGTACCACTGGTGGTTGAGAAGATACAGGAGAAGAGAGCGTATTTCCCTTTAAAGGGACACAAACTGAATACTTAATATGTTTTTTTTTGACCAGTCGGAAATATGTGAGAAGGTTAAATGAGTTCGTTTTTACTATAAACGTGATTAAAGTGTAAAAATCAGTGTTAGTACAGTATGTACTGTAACAACAAAATTTGAGTCTATGCTAATAGAGCTAGGTAATAGATTACGCCAGCTTTCTTGACAAATTTAGTTTAGATTTATCCCCCCACACAACCCCTTCATGTGTTCCACCTTCTGTCCGCATTCATTTGTCATTTTTATGCCTGTAAGTGTGACAGTATCCTGAAGCAACTTCAGCCTCGCTATGACCAATTTCGCTCAGGAGCTCCCGTATCAGTGACAGGAATCTGCAGCTATGTCAATAAAGCAGGAAATTGGAGGATCACAGACATCACCGAGGATCACGCAAGACAAATCACTACGGATCAGACTAAAGGCAGGAAAAATAAATAGCCGTAAACGATTCAGGTAGAAATCATCGTGCCACTTACACTGGGGGTGAAAAAGACAGGAATATGTGTTCAGTCAGATTTAAGAAAAAATATTTTTGCAAAGGAACAAAACATGATTTTGTGGCTTACGCAAAACTTTAACACGTTTCTAAGAGCCGGATTGAAACACAAAGCGTGATCATTATGTGGAGATTGGAGTTTGGTGCTGATTGAAATTTGAACTATAGAAATCCATTTTGGTCATTAAAACACACATTGAAGAATAAAACAGTGGGAATCTGATTGTTGCAAAACGTCAATAATTAGGCTAACTATTGTTCATTCATTCATTTTATACCACTTATCCAAACTTCTCTGGTCATGGGAAGCCTGTGCCTATCAAGGCAGGATACACCCTGGACAGAGTGCCAACCCATCGCAGGGCACACACACACTCTCATTCACTCACACACTACGGACAATTTCCCAGAGATGCCAATCAACCTACCATGCATGTCTTTGGACCGGGGGAGGAAACCGGAGTACCCGGAGGAAACCCCGAGGCACTTGGAGAACATGCAAACTCCACACACACAAGGCGGAGGTGGGAATCGAACCCCGACCCTGGAGGTGTGAGGCGAACATGCTAACCACTAAGCCACCGTGCCTCCTGCTAAATATTAATTTTAAGAAATGGATTTTAATGTGAAATAACTATAAACAATCAATCGGTTCTATGTGTTATTTATATTTTATTTTATTCAACATCCTTCATAAATCGATAGCAAGTATAAGTTCTGTAAAATCAGGGAAAATCAAGGAACTGGGACCAGTATCAAAACCAGGATGTTCTATAAAATGATTAATAATAAATAATAATAATGTGACATAGACACACTAAGGTATAGATAGACAAACTAATCGGATCTAAACACACGTAAAGCTTTTCAATGCCAAATACACATAAAAAATGTATAATATTTAACATTTTTGGAACGAGTCGACAGTGCCAGTAGGTTTTCCGACACAACACAGACTGAAAACATTAGTTTTGCAGTTGTTAAACATCATAAAATGGATGAGAACTACAACGTGGCACTATTAAAGAAATCGGCAAATCGCGTTGGAATAAATGGAATAAAACCCTGACAATCTGAGTTTAATTATGGTGTCTTTGGAGTTTAACTACGGGGTAGTAAAAGTAACTCCATTTCATCTTAACACAAAATAATGTTGTTTATTTTCCTCTCTGGTTTTATTATTTATTCAACATTAAGCTCAGTTCATTCAAAAGTGATTAGTGGATAGAATTAGCAGAAGGGTTGAGGGTTAGCGTTTCAAATCCAACCATGTCGACCTTGCTTGTTTGAATGTATATACAATTTCTCACTGGCCTATGTTCTGTATTATTGTGCGTCTGGCATCAGCATTTCTCAAAAAAAAACCATTTTTATAATTTAGACCCAATCACAGGTTAATAATGCGGGGTTCGTCTAGTCTGGCATGTGAATGGTTAACATGTGCATGGTTATTATACTGTAGCTCCCACGGAGGAATCACTGTGGCACAAAAAAAGGTAAAAAAAAAAAAAATTACAAAGCGAGAGGCAATATGGGACAAGGGAAAGGTAGAAAAAAAGAAAAAAAAAATCCCTTGTCAGCATTTTTGGCAATTTAAACAGGTTGACGGAGAGCTTTAGTTTCCAAGAAGCCTAAATCTGCTGACTCGTTTATTTTTTTTTATTTTATTTATTTATTTATTTATATTTTTTACAACCCAAGCGTTATATCTGTTGAATATCTATTCTTCGAAGAGAAAACCCCAACTCTAATAGTGCATTCAGGAACATGCTGGGTTATTCTCACCAAAGCAACTTAATCTCCATGCCTTCTTTTCCCTATCTGGCCATCCTGACTGCTCATGGAAAACTCAAAGATATTGCAAAGGGAGTCCCACTTTGCCTTACTAGGCTTCTGATTGGTTTTATTTGCAAAAGAGAGTGTTTCTCGAGACCTGTTAAGGGAATGTTGGATACGTTTGAGGCTCCACTTCAAACATGAGAGACTCTCAGAGTCAGTCTTAGAGCGATTACTGAGAGAAAATGGCTTCCATCAGAAAGGCGTTGGACATTTATTGCAAACAGAAACACAAGACTCATATCAAGAAACGCTCTGCTGCTGCAATTGCGTCGATGGGACCGTAAGCGCCAAATCAGACTCCGGGCAAAATATTCAAACAAGCACTTAAGATCACGTTTCAATAGCGTCAGAAACACACATCATCATTTTCAAGTGTCTAGAGAATGAGCGAGAGACACTTCAAAGTGATTCGCATGTGTTTCCTGACATCTTGGATTAGCTCCAGCTTTGTGTACTGAAGTGTCACTCTAATTGCTGGATTCGTTTGACAGGGCTTAGGTGCTTTGGATGTCCTAAGCAGTCGTGCCATCATTTCTAAGCCAGTTAGCTTAGGGTGGAATTTAAGCAAAGGCAACTAATTAGCATGAAACAGCAACCAAAGGGTTCATTCCATTATATATATACAGTACAGACCAAATGTTTGTACGCACCACATTTTCAACAGGGCAATGACCCCAAACATACCTCCAGGCTGTGTAAGGGCTATTTGACCATGAAGGAGAGTGATGCGGTGCTGCACCAGATGACCTGGCCTCCACAGTCACCGGACCTGAACCCGATCGAGATGGTTTGGGGTGAGCTGGACCACAGAGTGAAGGCAAAAGGACCAACAAGTGCTAAGCATCTCTGGGAACTCCTTCAAGACTGTCGGAAGACCATTTC
Organism: Tachysurus fulvidraco; assembly: GCF_022655615.1. Lineage (NCBI taxonomy): Eukaryota > Metazoa > Chordata > Actinopteri > Siluriformes > Bagridae > Tachysurus > Tachysurus fulvidraco. The sequence continues at coordinate 23,999,630 of NC_062524.1, forward strand.
AGGTGACGACCTCTTGAAGCTCATCAAGAGAATGCCAAGAGTGTGCAAAGCAGTAATCAAAGCAAAAGGTGGCCACTTTGAAGAACCTAGAAAATGACATATTTTCAGTTGTTTCACACTTTTTGTTATGTACGTATATAATTTCACACGTGTTAATTCATAGTTTTGATGCCTTCAGTGTGAATCTACTGTACAATTTTCATAGTCATAAAACTAAAGAAAACTCTTTGAATGAGAAGGTGTGTCCAAACTTTTGGTCTGTACTGTATTTGTGTCTGATAAAACTAGTTTTTAATTGAAATTACACCTGGTCTATAGCTGTATTATTTTAAGGAGAGTCCCTATGGACTAATCACTGTTTCCCATAATGTGCTTCCATGCTCCAATACACAGGATTCTACTAATTAGCCAATTAACAAAACATCTGTGGATGAGAAGAAGGGAAACATCAAATGGTGGCATGCAGGAAGACTCAAGGTTTCAGTCTGTTAATAGAGAGGAATTAAATGACTATTTATTCACATTAGAGTTCTGAGCGTTTATAGGGTTAAATATTCATGTTATAACATGGGTTTTAATGTGCATGTACTGTGAAATGGCAATAGACATGCATTTGGTTTATTCAAATTCTATTCAATTAATTCTTTTTATTATTTAGATTTTATTTCAATCAATCAACTGGGACCAGTATCAAAACTAGGATGTTGTTTAAAACATACTCTAGGTCTTAAATCAAGTCACTTTATACTGTGACATAAACACACTAAAGACTAGAAGCCTTTATTTTGTCACATATACATTACAGCACCTGAATTTTGGAGGTTGTGGTCCGATCGCAGGGTCAGCCATGGTGCAGTGCCCCTGGAGCAGAGAGGGTTAAGGGCTTTGCTCAAGGGCCCAACAGTGACAGCTTGTCAGTGCTGGGACATAGACCCCTGATACTCTGATCAACAACATAGAGCCTTAACTGCTTGAGCCACCACTGCCCAGTAAGATACTGCATAGATGCCCTAATGTATAGATAGACAAACTAATCAGATTTAAACACAACAGCTGAACACAACAAGGCAACAAGACAAGACTACAACAGAACACATGGAGACGAAATACAAGATATTCATACAGATGCTTATAATGTACTGAAGCCCTTCTGGAATGACAAATGACATAAACCCTTATAAAGGTTTGCTAAGGCTTATTCAAGTTGACATTATCTGTCATTAAGACTCCTTTAAGATGAACACAGGTAACGAACCAATGACAGAACTGGGACAAAAGAACAAAACACATGAGAGCTATAGGAGAAAGGGTGAAACTCTGCCAGCGATTCTTGTGTCTTTTTAAATTGTTATGTTTTGTTTTGTTTTTTTACTTCAAGGATAAATATAGCACATGACAGAACAGTGCCTTGATGCCTTTGAAAATGAAGGAAAATCAAAATGAATATGATATATATATATATATATATATATATATATATATATATATATATATATATATATATATATATATATATATATATATCATATTCATTTTGATTTATCCTTTGATATATATATATATATATATATATATATATATATATATCATATTCATTTTGATTTTCCTTTTGATATATATATATATATATATATATATATATATATATATATATATATATATATATATATATTTTTTTTTTTTTTTTTTTTTTTTAACACATCTCTTAACCCCAAAGCAACAATTTCAACAAATTATATCACACAAGCATTTTTTTTTAAATGAAGTATAATTATCCTGGTGATAAATCCTGGTGATATATCTTTGTACCTTACTGTCATCTTTGCCAAAGAGAAATAATATATATATATATATATATATATATATATATATATATATATATATATATATATATATATATATATATATATATAGCTAGCTAATGTTGTGTACAGTTTAAACCCCTGTCTCTTCTATTGGCTCCTGAGTATGTCATCAATCTGCAATCAGTGCAATCAGTCGATTGTTGGACACCAAGCTGGGATCAGTAGAACAGACTAGAGAGATAGAATTGAGGTGACATGTGAATTATAACACTCCCCTTATTTTTGTCCTTTCTTGATAACTTCCAGAGTGATAAAAGGCTAGCAATAATAATTAATAACTGTAGCCCATTTCAAAAGTGACAGATTCAGATATTTTTGATGTGGGAAAATACAGATTTATCTGTAAATGCCCTTTTTTTCATGTAGGACTTGTTTCTACACACAGGACTTTATTTGTCTTGTCACTGCTCCAGAGGTTGTTGTATCATGGCTGACCTTGAGCTCTGACCCCAGGGTTCCTAACAAGCTGGGAAATGTAAGAAATAGAATTTTAGTGTGTTATGTGAGCAAAACGGGTTTCTTTTAAATATAAAATAAGATGAAACATTGCCTAATAACCTGTATCTGAACACGGACACTCATGAGCTCGTACAGAAGTTTACATTTAAAGCTGATGGCAGTGGGAATAAGCTGTTATACAGTAAATTTCCATGTGGGTTTATGTCACATATAGTCCTATGAATTCTTTATGTCTTTAAGGAAAGCTTCCTATGCTGGGAATGTATCCTATGTAGTCGGTGACACAGAAGCTTATTGATTATTTTAACCAACTGTGCGGTTGGTGTCCACACGCCACAAATACGGCAAATTGGCAAGATATCGATCTGCGAGATTCTGTAGAATGGCTATTGATTAGAGGTCTCATTTGGTGTGTGTGTGTGTGTGTGTGTGTGTGTGTGTGTGTGTGTGTGTAGGGTTGACTGTGTGGGTGGTCATTTGTGTGTGTTCCAGAGAAATCGCTCAGAAAGTACGGTTCGATTTCAATTCATAAATTGCCCTGCCTATTTATTACTTTATTACCGAGATTGTAAAATATGTGACATTTTTAAATTTTTCTTGCACCACCTTTCGGGGCTAGAATTTCTTCGCAAATATGCAAACCGAAAAATTTTACTACTACAGGGACATCTTTTATACGTAACATCATTCTACAGAGATGCCAGTGGAAAATGTATATTTTAATTTGGCTGCTAAAAATTTGTCATAGCTTGTAATGCGTTGAAAAAGCAAAACACACTATAACTGGCTAGAATTTTGGAATAGATAGATAGATAGATAGATAGATAGATAGATAGATAGATAGATAGATAGATAGATAGATAGATAGATAGATAGATAGATAGATAGATAGATAGATAGATAGATAGATAGAGATTAAGTTATATGACTACATTTGCTTGCTGGCTCACGAAAACCTAAATCATAAATTGATTAGTGCTCATCAGGGTTCTTTTTTTTCCACTTTATATGGATAATTATGTTCAATGCCCAAAAATCAATGCCCACATGAGAGCACCATACCTGGAAAAACCGTAAATGATAATTCTCACACACACACACACACACACACACACACACACACACACACACACACACACACACACACACACACACACACACACACACACACAGAGCAATCATTTCCTTTTTCTCTTTTATATCTCATCTTGAGCTGATCGATTCATGTCTAAAAAATATGAGCCTAAAAAAAAAATTTATAAAAATTCTTCACACATCTCCGTTACGATGCTTGAGGTCAGGGATCGATCACGTTATTTCATTTCAAAGTTCCAAACGAGTTGAACAAAAGTTACTCATCTATACAGCATGACATCCCTTCTTCTTCTTTTTATTAAAGAGACATATGAGAATTGTTCAGTAAATTCTCAGGAAAGTTTCATTTCAGCTGGAATGAGAATGCAAGGAAGAGATTGGCAGGAAGTTCCCTCCCAAGTCGTTTGTCAATCATAAATGTTTATTGCACGGGACAGTCGATAAAAATGTCTCGTGTGATCGAAGCTAGAAGGGTGATGGAAGGACGACAGATTTGAAACGCCTGTTTTCTGTCACTAGGTTGAGAAACTTCAACAACATAAGGTGATAAATCAAGCTGTTCAGAGTGACGGGTTTAATCTAGGAATGGTGGCCTTACCGCTACGATCAAGTGGATGGTTGCGGTTTAGAGCACATGTGAGAAACAGCCTTGAATAGCTTCAGCCTTGAATAGCTTCTTAATATTAATGCTAAACTCTTATTATCATTCGGTTCTACTATAACTGTGTTATAATGCGTCGTAGTGTAAAGGTGGTAAATGTGTTTTACGGCATCCCTGATGAATGATATGTATGTTTTATGAATGTTTCTGAAACTCCAAGATGTTTTTAGGCTTCATGTAAAAGTAGATGCTGGAGATCAGCGTTGTTACTGAGTGTAGAGTTCTGCTATGGAAAACTGATGCCACTTGCTTGCGAGTCAATTAGAGGCTGTTAGCTTGAGTGTCTAGTCCAGTGTACTGTCCTTTAGAGAGGATGTGAGAGTGCGAGAGATCAGCAATCACGCAAACTGGAGAGGCCGAGTGATGAGATGAACAGGCCCTTTTAATTCACAAGCTAATAGACTTCAGCGGTTTGAGCCTGAGACAGAGGCATGAGCTCCAGATTCACCGCAATGAACAAAGGGACAAACAAACAAACAAACAAACAAATAAATAAATAAATAAATAAATAAATAAATAAATAAAAATTACTGGACAAAAATGAGGATGATGATGATGATGATGAGGATTATTATTATTATTATTATTATTATTATTATTATTTGACATTTAATTTGAATTTTTCTTTTGGACTTAATGTTTTAGTGTTTTGTTAATAATAGTCTCTTTGATTTCTTCGGTTTTAGTTCATCGTAGTCCAGGTTTATCTGAAGAAAAAGGACAGTTGCAGTTACATTTTGAGATGAATAAAGTCACTTTCAATTTCTTTGTGTTTTTAAACACTGTGAATAAGCCAGAAACCTTCCTTAGAGCAAATCACAGCAGACGTTACTGTATATGACCAGCGGACCAGAGATCCAGCAGGTTTCTGAAATGATGAAGGTTTCATGTTATGAAAGGTGAAGGAAATAGGATTAATAAAATAGCACTTCACCATCTATTCCGTATATAATTTGCATACGATTGTGATGGTGTGTGTATTGTATATGACAGCTCGACGGAGAGCTGCATACCGAATCTCTCTCTGTATTTGTACGCTGATGGCAGTAAAGATATCCGTATTTGTCATTTTCAACATTTAGTCACAGTTGTCACGCCTCATGTACCACAGCTTCTGTTTGTGACTGTTGTCTTATTGAACCCAACCCTGTCACTGTGCACTTAGAGCATAATGATCTTTATTTTGTTCTTTTCTTTTCTTTTTGTAAAAACCAAAACCAGCAGGTCTTCTTCTTTTACCTAATCTATAAGACAGAACGCTGCTGTTTGTACCATTTGGATCAGTTTGAAAACATCTGTGACACACTGCAACTCAGGACTTGTGTTAAATCAGTACATGACTGTTCTCATTCCATACGTTACTAGTCACTAATCAGACTCACTAATTTCCCTTTTTCCAATTGATAGTTTTTCCAATTGATATTATTGATAGAATTAATACACATACAAAGCCTTAAAAAAACATTTCCTGTGAAATCCCTACTTATAATAACTGAATAATGTTCACAATGTGTTATAAGGTGTTCATAAGATGTTACTCACATTGTTAGTTATTTATGAAAAGGTGTCACAGTTTGTAGCACTGCTTATAATGCAGTTCTACTCAGTTAACGTGCTCATAGCACTTTATATCATCGTCTTCTATCTTCTTAGCACGGACTATGCATGTAATAAAATGTGTTAAGAACACTACTTGTAATGCATCTTGTTAACAATTCATCATGCTTAATAACTCAATTATAAAATGTAATGCATTTCCGACAATACAGTATGTATACTGCCTTGTGTTTGCATTATAACATGATCAGGTGTGTTCATCATATGAGATTTTTGACATAGTGTATGTAGGTTAAGACAACTGACTTAATGGTAATGACGTGACATAGCTTGACAAGTTTGATTAATGAAACCTGAATTTTGTCCTGTACTTGTTGGAAACGTCACCATGGAAACCGGCTGTATATCACTACATAGTGTAGAATTTATACTGTTTTGTGGCAGATTTTTGTTTCTTTTTTAAGAATATTCGTCGGTTTTGATAACTTTCTTTTTCATTTAATTTACCATGTCAATAATCGATCTATTTCCATTTATGTCTTCTTTTAGGAGAGCTTTATATAGGTGGTGTGGGGAAGACGATGTATAACAGTCTGCCTAAGCTGATTGCGTCCCGGGACGGCTACCAGGGCTGCCTGGCGTCCGTGGACCTGAATGGGAGGCTGCCAGACCTGATTGCAGACGCCCTCCACAGGGTGGGCCAGGTGGACCGAGGATGCGACGGTGAGCGTCCTCTTTAACCACTTTCTTTTCATTCATATGCATACAGCGTTGTCCTTGTTAAGCAAGGAGGCATTTGGATATAACATCAGGGTTGGACAAATTATAAATTCATTTTCCTGCCCTCCAGGCAAGTCAAAGTCCAATCCAGTCTTGTGTGTGTGTGTGTGTGTGTGTGTGTGTGTGTGTGTGTGTGTGTGTGTGTGTGTGTGTGTGTGTGTGTGTGTGAATGGAAGTCTATGTAAAAAGGCTAAAAAACTGAGACGAGCATAAAACAAGACTTAACACCATGATGAGCTAATTATTTGCAGTAATACAGATTGTTGACCTTTTTGGTATTGCTTTTCATTACACCCATAATCCTTAGCGGTCTGAACTCGCTTTTTCTTCAAGCGAGGGTGAATTAAAGAAAGGAACAAAAAAAAGAAAAAAAAAGAAAAGAGAAAACAAAACATCAATCTGCTCGTTTCGCAATCCCAGGGCGTAAAATATTAAAATATAGCGGACATAACACGCATGCAATAAATCCTCATTTTATCACATTCCTCTTTTGCTGACCTTATTAGTTAATTATCCAGTAACTCCAACAAAGCGAAACTTTATACAGATGCACAGCCAGTTATATGACATGATATTTGTTTGTCCTCAAAGACCCTGGTGTCAGCAAAAAGCACCAAACTACACAAAAACCGCCTCGGCGCACTTAAAAAAAAACAAAAAAAAAACTTTAGAGGCACACAATAACCATAAAAGGGCAACCATTATTTTATAACCGTAATGGTAAGAGCTCATGTAAAATGTCCTTACCTCAGCTAAAAGTCATCACACCATCTAACGTTTGCTCCAATCCCGTGGCGTTTGATAATGGACTCAGCCAGCAATATTCTAGACAAAAATATCAGCGTTGTGTTCAGACTTCATTTGTAACTGTAAGCCTAACCTAGGCTGAATTGTTTTTATTTATTTATTTATTTAAGCACAGGAGCCCTAATCTGCAGTGCTGTACTGTGATTTCCCCACGGAGCCGTAGATCGCGTTTCGGCTTTCCCTCTGTCTACCTCTATCAAAACAACCTGATTACCTTACGCATCTTCTCAAAAGCAAGCGTGTAATTTTTGTTTCGCAGAGTATTAAAAGCAGATTGAGTGCTTAAGCTTCACTCATGCAGCCTTTTAGAATGGAAAACATTATTGGATTTTATATCGCTTATTTGTTTTGACAGTTATCGGGCTCTTGTCTAAAAGTTTAACAGATGTCTTAGGATGATATTGTTGGACTTTATTACCTGCATCTGATGGTTACACGGTTTATTTGCCGAGATGTTAAATAGGGTCTACAGTATATGATCTGAAATCTGCAAAGCATAATTGTTATGCAGTTACTTCAAGATAAATCCTGCAGTGCTTTTTTTTATCAATGAACGTCGTTGGTATTAGAGAGTGAGGGAGGGAGAGAGAGAGAGAGAGAGAGAGAGAGAGAGAGAGAGAGAGAGAGAGAGAGAGAGAGAGAAATCAGGATGCAACAGATCTGCCTTTGATTGCAGCTTGAGGTGTTACAGGATGTGCAAAATGCAGCTAGATACTGCTTCTCTTTGTTTTGTGTTGCACCTTTAGATAGAACCAAGGCCTACATAAGACCATTCCGACATCTGACATATGAAATCTATACAAATAATAATAATAAAAAAGACTGATCTCATAAAGATAAAAATGTAAGTTTTGTTTATGTAAGTTTAGGTAATGTATTTTGTGACACTTTCAAGACTACATTAGAATGTCATAACAGCTGACCACATAGCTGTACTTCATTGTGCTTCCTGTATCTCACCATAACAATACGATCATGATCAAATAATAAATCTCAAACTCACACCGCTTTAGAATCAGAGAACATATGTATCTTTACGTAACTGTCATTAAGGTGTTATAACAGTGACATATTGTGTGACATGTGCTCATAACATGCTTATAAACATAGACATTAAATATCAGTCTGAACACCAAGTGTCAGTTCGGAATAATAAAAAGATTCAACTTTATTATTTTTCCAAAATATAAGCTGTGTCACCTTTATGTAGGTCTGACATGCCAGAAGTACACTGAGCTACAAAGTCAGTTGTTATAACACACTATGTTATTTCACCTCAGTGACACAGTGTCATGAAACAACATGCTTGACTCAGGTGTTATGTCACTTTCAAAAACAGACTGACCAAAGAATCATTATAATAACTGAAAGCTGTTTGAATAAGTGACTATAAGTGAATAAGTGACTATAAGACATTTTTCAATTGTCATGAACCTCTTATGTACTGTAGGGGTTGTTCCAGTTGCTATAGCTCCATTTTATGTCTCTTTACTTGGATATCAACTTTTACACATTATTCTTTATGAAAGCTGACTGCTGTTGGAATAAGTGGTTATAAATGTGTTTATGTCAGTTGATATGAAGTGCTTATGTACAGTGTAGGTGTTATGTAGTGGCAGGTTTATCCAGTTGCCATAACTTCAAATAATGGCTCTTCACTTGGACATGAAAATGATCAAGATAATGACTTGACAGTCTACAGCTGTTGGAATAAGTGTTTATAAATGTTTATGAGGATATATATGTTTGTTTACAGTATCATCTTAACTCGTAGGTAAAATGTCTTTATGTTATTTTTCCTGACCACGAAGGCTCTCAAAGTAAACGCAGCCATAGTACCTACACCCCACCAATGGACTTTGAATGTCATAGAGCTGTAATTATGCTTAAATCGACCTTCTGGTATTCCAGAAATAACAGCGTGTTTAACTGATGCTCCACAGAATCTTTTGATAATTAGCCTATGACTGATGAGCTCTTCAGGCTTGTAGAATATTTTACCAATCAAATTAGACATTTGGTTCAAGCACCCATCCCATTACAGGGCAAAACTAAAATGTTTGGGTGGAGATAAATGACTTTTTCATGAAGTGACTCAGTTTCTTCTACGTCGCTTTAGCAATACGCTTCAGGCGCTGACATTTCCTTCTTAGATTTATTTTAAATCAAATAAATGCGTCCTAAAGTGTTTCGATGAGCCGCAATAATTATTGTATACTTTGCTGCACAGTTTGTTTACATTCATGACTAGTTAAGTTTAATTAAAATCTGATTTAGTTCATGGATTTGTACAGCTTGCATGTACATACGAACACCAAATCAGGTTTATATTAATGTTCTAGTCCCTAATAATCATTCTACAGTAACTTCCACAGGGATTGGGTGAGATGTGACATCATCTTGACATTAACTTGCCTTTGTAGTGTTTATGTAGGTTTATGTCAGTTTTCAAGTGGATATATATGTCCCATATGACATAAATGTAACGTTAGTGTTATGTCAACTTAAGTAAAAAGTTGACTAAAGCAGCTTTTATGATGCTTGTAGGAATAAGCAGTTGTGTTGTTTATGTAGAGTTATGAATGTTTGTATGTTATGCAGCTGATATGTCAGCTTGACACCAAAAGCCTATTGGAACCAGCTATTATAATGTTGCATAGCTTAGGAACAAGTCTATGTTAGTTTATGGTATGAAAGGCTTATGTAAGTGCTATGTAGCCCAAACATCTGATACTTTACTGAAATGTTATTTCAACTTGACAGAGGTGTCAGCTGATGTATATTAAAATAAGCTTATATGAATGTTTATGTAGGTTTATGTTACTTGATATGAGACGTTTATGCAGCCTTCTAAATATATGGCTTGGGGTTTTACCAAAAAATCTGTCAGATTATATTATTATGTCATCTTCACAGAGGCATTTTACTGTATATGTCAGTTGAAGTGTACTGGAATAAGCTTATATAAATGTTTGTCACTTATGAGATGTTTATGAAGGTGTTTTGTGAACTTCTGTAGTGTATATATCCGTTTTCTTATGTTTTACCCTAAAAATCTGATACTTGACTGAAAATTTATGCCAGATTGACAGAGGTGTTCTTCAAGTCAGCTGATGTATATTGAAATAAGCTTATACAGTATGAATGCTTATGTACTGTAGGTTTATGTCTCTGTTTGTCTATGATGTTTATAATGTAGATGCACCGAAACACACTTAAGGATGTAGATTGAATGAGAAATGCAAAAGTTTGTCAGTAATAGTTATGTAAATGTAGGTTGATTGCTTATGTACTAACATGTGTGCATTTGTGTGTGAAGGACCCAGCACCACCTGCACGGAGGACTCCTGCCATAATCAGGGGGTGTGTCTGCAGCAGTGGGAGGGCTTCTCGTGCGACTGTAGCATGACGTCCTACGGAGGCTCGTACTGCAGCGATCGTGAGTTTTTCATTTCCTTTTTCACTCTGCTGCTCAGCTAGCGCTGTTCGCTGTTCGCTAAGTATGCTTATGCAAGAATTTTCAGAAGAGTTTTGCTTTCGTTAGCAGCCTTCGCCATGTGGATGTCGCGATCGGGCTTTCTTATTGTCACATCACTTCCTCTTTTTCCTTTTGTTTTGTTGTCTGGCTTGGGAGATATAATAAAAGATAGTAGCATCAATGGATCTTCTGCTCCAGACAGACATACTGAAGTGGCACAATTTATTTATTTTTATTTCGTTTTTTTTTTCTTTTCTTTTTTCCAGCTCAGAAACATTAAAGGATTACACACTGAGCTTTCATGAGCACTTTGGCCTGTACCAGACATCATTCCGTGAAAAGACGCATTTGGGCGTCAATATAGTGAGGCTGTAGCTAAAACCCACAGGAGAGAGAGAGAGAGAGAGAGAGAGAGAGAGAGAGAGAGAGAGAGAGAGAGAGAGAGAGAGAGAGAGAGAGAGAGCTGAATAGAAAAGGAGTAAAAGTCAGATGAAAGGTTTTGTAGGAAGAGCTACAAGGTTGTGTTTGAAGTGCTCTATGCTACCTGGGCTTAGGTAATCAGTAATGGCGAACCAAATTGAACTCGCTTTGTGAGAGCTACCTGCTGAGCTGCTCTGAAAAGTCCATAAAAAAAAGAGTCGGCGGAAAGTCAACATAAGACTTTGGCCCGACTTCGGCTTGATAATTCTATCGAGCCAGCGTGCGGTGGGAGTTTTGTTGCTAATTCCTTAACGTCTTTTAACCGGCTGATTTATTCCGATGATTAATTGGATCTTAGGTGTCTCCCTTCTGGTATGCCAGACTTAATCTAGAGATAATTGAAAGCCTGGACACACACACACACACACACACACACACACACACACACAGCAATTAAAGTTGTGTGACTTTTTTCTATTAGAAAATTCTAATTGCTGTGTATTTAGATGTGTGTATGATGGTTAGCTCTGTGTCCAGCTAGTCTTTTTCCTGAGGTGCTTGAGAGCAATTATTATTCAGAGTGCACTAGCACTGAACCTGTGGAAACCTTTTCTTTTATGTTAGCATGCCTTCTTAGTTTTGCTTAGCATAGCAGTAAAATTACTGCTGAGGGGTATTGTGTCAGGCATGTTAATGAACAGAGATTAAAGCATCGCAATCTGTGGGTACAACAAGACCATCCTAGCGAGTAACGCTTATAAAGGCTTGGAAAAGAAAAAGAAACCACCATGAAACATAAATCAGAGAGAAAAGTGCATGTTAATTAGAGGAACCCGTGGTATTGCTGGATAAATCGTTAGCGGAAAGCAGAGGTTTATTAAGCCACCTACAGATTATCAAAGGCTCAACCGCTTTAAGATTTGACACTTTGGTGTTTCAGCACCAGCTACAATAAAGTCAATATCCAGAGTCATTTAATTTAAAGACATAACATGACATTCAGAAATGACAAAATGGCAAGGTGAATCCTGGAGTTTTGTGTCCACTTGACAATATGTCCGCAAGGACAATCGAAAGCTACAGTATGTAGATCTTTTGGTTCATGCTGCATTTAGATCTATAGTCGTTTTTAATTCTTTTATTTCTTTCACCTTGACGCTTCATCCTCGATACAAAAGAAGTTTAACCAGCGAGTAAACCACCTCATCGCCGATTACCGTTAGATGCCCTATAAAAAGATTGGTTTACTAATTTATTCAGACTATGCAGTGTGCAAAAGGAAAACAATTTTAGTTCCTGGTTCTAACAAAATATGAAAGTCCCAGGGGGCAAATAATTATGCAAGTGACTTGTGTTACAGAGAGGGCCATGTGGTACTGGGTCATTCAAGGTCCCGGCTCATTGCTCTGGTTTGTTGAATAGTGATATTGTAAAGAGAGAACCCTGGACCCGCCCCATATCACTACATCATTATCTACACACACACACACACACACACACACACACACACACACACACACACACACACACACACACACACACACAAACAGCTGTAATATTATTATTCAGTGAATGTCTGGTTTGAGCGACGTGTCAATTTGCTCTGCCACAGTGTGAGACACAAGCTCATCTGCAAATAAATTACACACACACACACACACACACACACACACACACACACACACACACACACACACACACACACACACACACACACACATACAGTATCACCTCATGGAGACATGTTCACAAGTCATGTGTACAAGTGTGACTTCACACCCACATCTATACCCAACCCTAGAAATGGCGTTAAATAAGAATCAGCATTGCTATTCATCCCTCCGTGTTCTTTATCTCTCCCTCTATCACTTCACGCTCTGTCCGGTTTTGTCCCCTGTTCCCTCGGAATGTCACATTCGATCCTCTTCGTCTTTCTGTGCTTTTTTCAATTTCATCCTTCCCTTTGTTCATCTCTCTCTTCCCTGAGGTGTCAGGAGGTATGCGGTCAGGCAGAGCTTTGTGTGTGTGAGTGTGTGCGTGTGTGTGTGTGTGTGTCTGTGTGTGAATGTGCTCTGAAATAAAAACGTAGCTCTGCGCTAGTGCTCTCATGCATAACAACACAATGACTGCAGAACTATCCGAGTCTTTGTCGCTCCATTTCAATATATATGTTTAAAAAAAAAAATAGTGTTCATACACAGACACACACACACACACACACACACACACACACACACGCCTCTTTTATTCTGTCTCACTGCTGTTTGCTTCACTCTCTGTTTTAATACTTTTGTCAAGGCAGAGCCCCAGACACATTAGCTGTGATGCAGACTCGTCTTTTCATTCCCAGATTTAGCGTCTCTTTTCCGAGGTTATACCACAGGAAAGTTGGCGACGTTCTCCGTAGTGAAAGCTGATGAGCTCAGACAGCCATGGTGAAAAAGACAGATGAAGAGAGAGGTATTTTAAAGAAGAGGCAGCGGTTCGTGCAGGTGCAGAGCTGAATGAGTTCACAGGAGACAAGTTTTCGTCTGTACCGTATGCTTGTTTTGAGTTTTTTTTTTTGGGGGGGGGGGGGGGGTTTCTGCAATGGGCTGTCAGTGTTGTTATGACTAGAAAGTGACTCTGTATTTTGTTAGCCGATAAGTTGCACTTATATCTTAGCACATATTACTCAGTGGATTCCAAATAATAATAATAATAATATTAATAATAATAATAATAATAATAATAATAATAATAATAATAATAATAATAATAATAATAATTAATATATATATATATATATATATATATATATATATATATATATATATATATATATATATATATATATATATATATCTTTAACCATATTAATTAATTAATTATTTATTTATTTTTTAAAGATATATAATGGTTTTATATATATATATATATATATATATATATATATATATATATATATATATATATATATATATATATATATATATATATATATAATCTTTAACCATATTATAAGTTATAGGTGATAATCAGAAAGCTTTTGGATCATTGTGTAGTATAAATAGTGAGTGTGTTAACACTGAAAATTCCAAGATGTAATACAAGTTTAAGTAACTGTATGGGTGGATGGATGAAGTTCGGAATGTTGGACACTCTACAATTTGAGCTTTTTTTATTAACTTACTTTATTTCTCATAGTGGGAAAGTGGGAGAGCTACCAGGCCATAAAAAATTAAGATGGTGGACAAGACTTGTGAAAATGAAATTATCTTGAAGCTTATACTGTACTGTCAGCTAGGGGCGGTGCCTGTCGGGTTAAAAACGCAGGGATAGCAAAATAAACAATATAATTGACAATATAGCAAGAGTGAAAAGGTGGGAAAAAAAATAAGGCTAGGGCAGGGATATGTGGACATGTGCCCTGAAATATACTTCCTGTTAGTAAAAGGTTTCATTTAAGACGGTTCTAAAGCTCGTAGACTTGACAATAGGCTACATAGTGCGTAGTGTGTACGGATGGTGTCGGTTTACAGAGAAAATAATGGGTTAACGAGACAAACACTGGTGATTGCACTGTATTTATAGACACGTGTGACTAATTATATGTTGTCTATTCAGATTTTATTGAAAAGCAGTAGACAGTTATGGCTGTTGTCTGCATCCATTTTCTCGAAAATTAGAAAGGGACAGAGCCATTGATCTGGCCGGCTGTTTTCTGGGAGCTACTAATGACATTTAACCAGCTGGAAATCATACACACAGAAGATCAGACCCTGAGGAAAATGAACTCTGATTGGACGAAATCAATCTGTAAAGAGTTGTTTTTTCCTTTTTCACAGATTTGTAAAAAAAAGAAAAGAATTAGCTTAAAAAAAAGGAATCCTAGTATATTTCTATGCAGACATAAATTCTTCATTTTTAAATATTTATTTAGATTTAAATTTATTTATTTATTCGTGAAAAACTCTTTATATAATATTTGTTTATTCAAAAAACATTTATATTTACAAGGAAATAAAAATAATCATTTGTAAAATATACATTTAAATGAACAAACATTTATAATCACAAATAACAAAAACATAAATAAAATCATACTATAGCTATTTCTGATAAAAACCTATACAAATACATATTTTTAAACATTCCTGATTTTTTCAACTCAAACTTTACAAATCGTAATGAATTCAGTTGTCCTTTGCTAGCAGCTGATTAGCACATCTTTGCTAGCCAGCCAGCATTAATGAGAGAGCTGCTTGAATCCCTCTGCAATGAGCAGCACTTCACCTGAGCTGCCAATCTGCATAAAAATGATGCATTGATACAACCGATGAGTTTGTTTTTGACTCCTGTCATCGTATATCTTACGAGTCAACCTCACAGTGTCATCATGTTGCAGTAACCTCTTCCAGAGGATGGCAGAGTCGGCAGTGACCACTCTCTCTGGCGTGCTGATGCCTCAGGCCCAAATCGTCTTTTGAAAATTATTAAAGCGATGGCTCCTTAAGCGTTACGCGTCTTAAAGAGCAATTAATGTCACAAGTAATTGCTTCTGGTCCGTTGATTCTTCCAGCTGTTATCTCAGAACACCGGTTCTTTCTGCACCAAAAACTTCAGAGAAAGTAAAAGAGAGAAATGAAGAGAGAAAAGGGCAGGAACAATGGAAGAAAAAGAGTAATGAGTGAAGGAAATAAATGTAGGGAAATAAGAGGGAGAAAGCAATTACACGCACTTTGCTGTCCAGTATTGTGAGGGTAAATTGTGTTGTTGATGGTTTATAAAGCGAGGTTTACAACATGCCATTAGCAGCGCTCTCTCTCTCTCTCTCTCTCTCTCTCTCTCTCTCTCTCTCTCTCTCTCTCTCCCGCACATGCTCAGTTGTTGTATTTGTGCATTAGCGTATGCAAGCAGTTCTGGCAATTTCTTTTTATGGTGTGATAAAAACTCATAGCTCGTCATACTTAGAAATTTGATTTACTAAAACTATCTACAAGTGAACGTTTTTTAAAATGAAAAGTGATTTCTTCAAATTTGGATTTGTTAGTGTGTATTACACACACTATGTAATTGCATCTTTATAACGCATGCTATGTAATTACAATGTTATTACACACGCTACCTAATTACATCATTATTACACAGCCTCTCTAATTACATTGTTATTGCACATGCTATGTAATTACATTGTTATTACACATGCTATGTAGATACATTGTTATTACACATGCTATGTAATTACATTGCTATTACACATGCTATGTAATTACATTATTATACAGCTTATGTAATTACATTGTTATTACACATGCTAAATAATTACATTATTACACAGCCTATGTAACTACATTGTTATTACACATGCTATGTAATTACATTTTGTTATTACACAGCCTATGTAATTATGTAGTTATTACACATCCTATGTAATTGCATCATTACATGTGCTAAGTAATTACATTATCACACATGCTATGTTATTACATTGTCATTACACAGCCTAGTAATTACATTGTTATTACACAGCTTATGTAATTACATTGTTATTACACAGCCTATGTAATCACATTATTACACATGCTATGTAATTACATTGTTATCACACAGCATAGTAATTACATTATTACACATGTTATGTAATTACATTGTTATTACACAGCCTATGTATCATGGTTACATTTAGAAATAAAGTGCTAGACGGTTTTGGCTGTTGTCTGTGTCCATTTTCTGAGCTTCTCTACCTGATGTGAAAGGGACAGAGCCATTGATCTGGCCGACTGTTCTCTGGAAGTTACTAATGACATTTGACCAGCTGGAAATCATACACACAGAATATCAGACCCTGAGGAAAATGAACTCTGATTGGACAAAATCAATCTGTAAAGGGTTTTTTCTTCCCTTATTCAAGGACAAATTCAAGGAAAATGGATTCTCTGTTTAATTGTGTCAAACTCATATGGGGTGATAAAGCAAATTATAGTGTTTTTAAAAGGAATGAGAGTGAACACAAGTTTTTACAAAGTAATTTGATTGATAAACCACTTTGCTTTGCAGTAATTATTGTCTTTGCTCTCTCTCTCTCTCTCTCTCTCTCTCTCTCTCTCTCTCTCTCTTTCTCTAACTCTTTCTATGCTTATTTCTGCTAATCTACCTCTACTTTTGTTCTTTTCTGTCAGTTGCTTTACACATTATGTGTACATTTTATGTGTACATTTATTATAAGTCTCTCTCTCTCTCTCTCTCTCTCTCTCTCTCTCTCTCTCTCAAACACACACACACACACACACACACCACACACACACACACCCCACACACACACACCCTTACTCACTTGCTTTCTTACTCTCTTGCAATCATAGATTCATAAAGTTCAAATTTCTTAAATTTTACATGACTTACAATTTGTATTAAAAGGATTTGTAAGGATTAGGATTTATTATTTCACTGCTTTATTTATTTTGAATTTTTAAATTATAGCTACTTGGATCGAATTAAAGTTTGTACTTCATCTTACCTTACGTGTATGAAATTATTCATGATATCTTGATCTTCAGCCATCACTTTTTTTTAGTACTTACTATTTAAATGCCTCTTTTTCGGCACCGTTTTGAAGACAACAAACAGCTTGTCAGGTTCCCGAGAAACTGAGAAACTTCTTCCTTAATTAACATCTCATGACACATTTCACAAACTGATTTTTTTTGTATTATTGCATTTTAAATGAGTCTGGCAAAGAAACAATCAATTGCAGTTGCTATAACATAAGTGTTGGCCATTAAACATTTTCTCCAAAAAAAAAAAAAAAAAAAATGGTTCTATAGAGAGACCTTGTAGAGAAATGAACCTTTTATATAAAACAGTTCTATAATTCCAAAAGAGCGTATGGTGAACGGAGGTGCCAATACTTTTTGGAATTGTATCTACAGTATGTTTAGATACTGCTGAATTTGTGAAATAATTGATATACAAACTGAAATATAAGCGGGAGGAGTTTTTTAGTTATCAATACGATAGATGAGCTTTTTCAAAATCAGTGTTGTTTTTGGAATAACACATCCTTTCACATCATAATTACATCCTTCACTTAAGAAAAACAAAAGACAACGCTGGCTCAACTTAAAAAAATGAAGGTAACAATTTGCATGCATCTTTTTAAGTAGCTTCAACTCAGTCATTATTAAGTAGATATCATGAACATTTTATAGTTAGACTAACGCAATTTGTTTAGTACAACCAACATGATTTGACTTAACCTCTAAGAGCTTCATTAAGTTGAAACAACTTCATTTTAATTTCAAAGTTTTGGTGATATTAAGTGGTCAAATTACATAATTTAAGCTATTCTAACTTCTTTATTTTGATTCCATTCTACTTAGATATGTCCATGCAAATTGTTACCTTACTGGTTTATTATAAAACCAATGTCAACTTATGTACAAGAAGGTTTTAACAATGCTTTGACAAAAAGATAATTATCCAGGACTGAAGTATTTTTTCAAGTAAAGTCAAGTAAAGAATCAAGTATTTTTCTGGTAGGTACATATCAGAAAATAAATAAAATAAAAATAATAACAATAAATCACAGTGAACGTGAAAAAATGAATTCCTACAATTTCCGGCTTATTGGGTCCACCTAGCTGAAACTAAAAGTTTTCTTCCTTTTTTTTTTATATATTATTGCAAAATATTAAATTTTACCTTCATCACATAAACTACAGCCGCCATAAAGTCTCAAACAAATACAACACTGTAACCTTCATGTAAAAAATTGTCAAAATTACAGCTGCTGTTTGTGTATGCACAACAAAACTTTTACATGTAACATTTCAGGAATACAACAGTTTATTATTTAAAGACATTACCTTCGGCCTAGCTTTCAGACCATCCAGCTTGAGAATTATTTTCTGAAACACCTCAAAAGTATTTTTTAGTTCCTTTGGGTATCTGAGGTTGAGAGCATATACTGTACCAGCCCCATTAGCAGGGCACAGGCTCTGGATACTTCCGTTCCCTCAATAATAATACTGACGTTTCCTGGGTCAAAATTTGTGGCACCTCATCATCCTAAGTAGAGCAAAATCAATGTCAGTGTTTTAAGTCAAGGAAAGGACCAGGACATTAATGGACACAGGTGTTAAATCTTAGGAGTTAAAACTTACTACACATGAAAAATTTCAAACGTAAAGAAATGTGTCAGCTGCCTAACCATCAAACATAATGCTGCAGATTGTATATGAAAGAAAAATAAAAACTCAAATGTTGTAATGGCAAATTTACAAAAAGCTCAAGGTTTACAAGGTTACAAGATGGACCAACTATGAAAACGTAAGCGTCAGCACAGCAGATAAAAATGGTGTGCACACACATTGTCATGTTAGGTATCGTGCTTAAATTAACTTGCTTATTATTTAACTATTTAACTTATTACAGTATGTATGTATGTATGTATGTATGTATGTGTGTGTGTGTGTGTGTGTGTGTGTGTGTGTGTGTGTGTGTGTGTGTATGCATGTATGTATCTATTTATGTATATATGTATGTATGTATGTATGTATGTATGTATGTATGTGTGTGTGTGTGTGTGTGTGTGTGTGTGTGTGTATGTATGTATGTATGTATGAATGTATATGTGTATGTGTGTGTGTGTGTGTGTGTGTGTGTGTGTGTATGTATGTATGTATGTATGTCTGTATGATTGTATATGTGTCTGTGTATGTGTGTGTGTGTGTGTGTGTGTGTGTGTCTGTGTGTATGTATGTGTGTGTGTGTCAGTGTGTGTGTGTGTGTGTGTGTGTGTGTGTGTGTGTGTGTGTGTGTGTGTGTGTGTGTGTGTGTGCAGTATGTATGTGTGTGTGCAGTATGTATGTGTGTGTATGTATGTGTGTGTGTGTGTGTGTGTGTGTGTGTGTGTGTGTGTACAGTATGTATGTATGTATGTGTGTATGTGTGTGTGTGTGTGTGTGTGTGTGTGTGTGTGTGTGTGTGTGTGTGTGTGTGTGTGTATGTATGTATGTATGTATGTACGTAAGTCTTAATTAATCCAGTGTAAACTTTAAATTCGGACGACACTAAACATGTTCGATATCAATTAACATTATTTAGCTGCCACTGTAAAACATAAAGCATAATAGCTATTTTGAACACACTAACTAGCTAAACATCTATTAACTTTAGAATCGATGAATTAGCTTAGGTCAAACTGTCTTTTCAGTTTAGTGTGTGACAACAACGATTTACTTAAGTAAAGTTGGCCGCAGTCATTTTGTTTCATATTTAGGTTTATATGTATTTTGTCCACCGTGGATGAAAGCTTATTTTGAGGAAAACGCGGTTGTAGCCGCCTCTCTACATTACTACGAGAGAACAGCGTGTAGCTCAGGAGTTATTGACTCGGGAAACTCGATTCTGTGAATCTGCGGACAACTTTACTTAAGTCAACTTTACTTTTTGTGCATACAGTTGGTAGCTGCTGAGATTAAAACAAAGCAAGAATATTAACTTACCTATATAGCCTCGATTCTCCTGTTTCTCCGGCTCCTAGTAGTCTTTCTCTGGCAGCAAAACACGTCCGAGCAAATTCTGCCTTTACTTAGCTTTTTAAAGGATGCTCAAGATATACAAGTTTCACTAACTTAAATATTTTTCTGTTGTTACGTGAAGGTAAAAGTGTGTGTTCAAAAGTTAAGACAGTATTCTTTATTTTAATTTTGAAAGACTTATTAAAATTAGTTATAAACTCACCAATACAAGTACATATTACAAACTTTATTATTTTATGCTGAAAATATTGTTTATTTTGTTTTACAAACTAACCCCATGAATCATTTTTTAGTGTTCTTTCAATCTGTCTGTCCATCCATCCATTCGCTCTTTCCTTCCTTTCCTTCTTTCCATCCATCCATCCATCCATCCACTTATCCATGCATCCATCCATCATCCATCCATCCATCCATCCATCCATCCATCCATCCATCCATCCATCCATCCATGCGTCCATCCATTTATCCATTTATTTTACCATTTATCCTTCTTTCCATCCATCCATCTATCTACAGTAACTATCTTGACATCCATCTGCCGTTCAGGCATTTGTCAGCCTATCCATCCCATCCATCTTCCTTTCCATCTTTCCATTTGTCAGTTTGTCTGTCCATCCATCCTTTTTTTCTTCTTACAATCCATCCGTTTATCCATCCCTCTATTCATCCATCTATCCATTCATGCATCTATCCATTCATGCATCAACCCATCCATCCATCTTATCCTTCTTTCTTTTTATCTTTCTATTATCTTAATCTTTGATCTTCCACTACTGGATTTGTGAGTGGCCATTTTTTCCTCACAAGCGATGACATGAACTGATGAAGGCATTTCATTTCCATGGTGGCCGCTGCCTCACCCATGCTGTCATCCATGCGAGTGAAAACATGGAGCGCAGGATGAGAAAATGAAGAGAAGAGACTGAGAGATTCCTTCTGAGTGAGCGAGACGGTTTTAGCCCACGGCAGTACAGTACGTCTTCAACAAGATTTATCTCAGTAAAGGTTACCAAACAAAAAAAAAGAAAAGAAAAAAAGAAACTTTAAAACGTAATGCGTTTCATAATCCTCTCTTATCTGTATGATCCCCGGTGACCCAAGAAAAGGGATATATAACAGAAACCCCTGAGGGGTCTTAGAATCTTTAAATCCTGGTCAACTGTCTAAAATGTGGGTGTAGAATGGTTGTAAATCTGTGCTGACCTTTCATACAGTAGCAATACCACCAGGGTGGGATAAATCCGGCCTGCTTTGCCATCCACACACACCACTGTCATCCCTGTTCCCCAAGATTTTCCACAATTATACTGTCATAGCTAATAACATGTTTCACAGCAACACTAAAATCCAGTCTTAAGTGGCTAACGGTGGTCATAAATGTCAAATCTGTCTCTTTTATTACAAGATTTATAGACGGTGGAGTGTAGGGAAATGCCTAAAAAAAAGACATGTCAGATTGGTGCGTTGCCTCTTCCCTATTTGTCTCAGAGCCTCGGGGTATCTCGGCGAAGATCTGGCAACCCACAGCGAGCCTGTCCTTTAGGTTTTACTTCATCATTTAAGTTATTTTCATCCTCAGCATCAAAGTCATGCACGTTCAAAGCCAGTCAGTGGGTCTTGATCAGTCCCATTCTCTCTCTCTCTCTCTCTCTCTCTCTCTCTCTCTCTCTCTCTCTCTCTCTCTCTCTCTCTACTTATTTCTGTTAATCTACCCCATCTATCTATCTATCTATCTATCTATCTATCTATCTATCTATCTATCTATCTATCTATCTATCTATCTATCTATCTATCAGCAGTTATACTCTTCAGGAATTTAGCTGAAACATCTCAGTACAGTAGATGTAATGTGCACTTAACAAATTTACTAGAATTTCCATTTATATCGCATGAATAATATAAATGATGCTAAGTATGAAATAAAACATCGATTGCCGTCCTTTAACAATACGTCCCGCAAGGTTTATTTCCTCATACTGTACCACAGTGATTTTCGAACGATCGCAAACTGTTTTCATTTATTAATTTTTAACGAATAGCACTGTGTACTTTTTATCATTTAATAGTTATATTAAATCTTGTGGAACATCTTGAAACACTCACCTAACAACTATAAAGAGTGCTTCCTTCACCAGCCTATATTTATTTATTTATATATTACTAAATTTTATTAGACTACTATGAAAGGCAAAGCTGAACAGAAGCAGTTAGTCTGTCGTATATACTGTACATCATTTCCAAATACTAATCATGCAGAATATCTAATGCTAATAATCTTCTTTATATTATTATTCAGATATTATATTTAGATATTGTTACTATATAAACAATGCCATATAAGAATTAGAGTTAGAGTTAAAGTAATAAAAACAAAATTGGGTCTTCACCTTCCGACCATTCCGAATTTAACTGCACATTGTTTTTTTGTTTTTTTTTTACCTTTTTATTAATTTTGACTGTAAAAAGAAAAAAAAAAACCATTTCAGCTCTAATCTACACTCGCATTCAACCCTGTCATAAGGAATTAACATTAAATGTACGAAAATAAATGTATAAATGTATGCTTGGCCACCAGCCAAAAGAAGAAGGAAAGTTCAGTATTACCTCCTTGTTTGTTTGCTCCGATTTCTAAACTTATACACGGGTACATTGTTTAGTTTTATATTTAAGTTTTAAACAGGAACACAGTCGAACACAGTCGAATCTTGTAGTGGTGCTTGGGCCCCTCTCGCTTCTGTTAAGGGTTGCAATCCGTGTCCTAGCATCACAAAGATATGAAAGTTCAAATATACAGACACAATATATAGATACATCTCACCATACTTTCATTCAAGTTGCGTTGAATTGCAACACACAAATACACACTACTTCAGGTCCTGAATCTGTTTCAGCCATGTCCCCATTCCCAAAGAATCCCTATAGTAAAGATCTCACAACACTCAAAGTTCGTTTTATTTTGTGGCTATATATGCACGGTCAGCTAGAATCAGTACATCCCTACAGGCAACTGTTTTCTTTTTTTCTTTCTCCTTCTACTTTCTGATGGCTGCTTATGTTTTGGTGGAGCTAATTAATGTGACAGGAGTACACCTGCTTGGTAATGTGTTTTATTGATTTATCCTGATGAATTCAGCAAGCTGTAACATGTTGGTATTTTAGTCTAATTAAAACTTTCGTTCTCGCTGTGGAAAGAACTCTCGCCACTAATTAGGGTCCTTCACAGTGCATTTGTATCTCAGGTAACAGAGGAACATCTCTATGTGGAAACATATGGTCTTAGATATGCTATTCATCCATTTTCTTTATTCATGGCTTTATTTCTGAGTAGCAAGGAGTCAACATTTATGCAGGGAAAATTCTAGTATTTTGATTTTGATTTATTTGTTTACCCTAATAAACCAAACCTTAATTTTGATGGGATTAAAGGCAATCATTCAAAGGCATACACTTCTAATATCAGTCTTCAAGTGTGTAGGTGTAGGAAGATAATTTACAATTCATTATAATTTATAATGTTTATTTATATGAAAAAATAATTATTGGGATAAGCTGTTGTTTTTTATTATCTTTTTTTAAACTAACTAACTAACTAACTAACTAACTAACTAAATTAATTAATTAATTCATTCATTCATTCATTCATTCATTTTCTACCACTTATCTGAACTTCTCGGGTCACGGGGAGCCTGTGCGTCATCGGGCATCAAGGCAGGATACACCCTGGATGGATTGCCAACCCATCGCAGGGCACACACACTCTCTCATTCACTCACACACTATGACACAGGGAGAACATGCAAACTCCACACACACAAGGCGGAGGCGGGAATCGAACCCCAACCCTGGAGGTGTGAGGCGAACGTGCTAACCACTAATCCACCATGCTCCCAACTAACTAATTATATTAATTAATTAATTAACCTTTAGAATATGATATTATGAATTCTAATTGTCTAATTTACATTGTCATATCTATGGCATATTTATTTATTTAATATGGAGTTACTTCAAAACAATACATAATAAAGATTAATATAATTTGTAATGCCTAAGTGTATAATCGAGACACTTAAGTGTACAAGTGAGGCATTTATTATTATGTTTTTTAATTAGAATAATTAACTAGCTTTCAGAATTTCTTATTCACTGTGTAAAAAGACTTAAACTTTGAAATTCTACTCTAAATCGGTGAATTCCTCCCATATACCAACAGCCCAAAATGGCTTAAAAAAAACTCTTTAAAAGGTCATGCTGCCTGCTCTATAGTTCCAGCTTCAAACCTGTGACTCTTATTGACCGATCTGTACCTGTAAAGGTGTAAAAGAGAGATGAAAAATACATCACAAGCTGATTTTTGCACTTTTTCTACCTCACACCAGCAAACAGCCTTCGGTCCTTCGCCTCGCTGCCGAGTCTGTCTGAATCATCATTCCTAATGATCACATTGTCATGACTAGAAAGTGTATAAATTACTTATATATTGCATAAGGATTTCCTGAAATTAGCTTTCTTGTCAGCCTGACAAAAATAAGGATATGACTCAAACATCTTTTTTATTGAATCAGCCGTATTGAATGTCAATGCAATCCGTAGAATTTTCATTGCAGACTCGACTAATATCTGCCTCTTCAATTCAGAACTGCTTCCTATTGATGTACAGGGTCTTAAACTGCTGCCGTAAAAATGTTTCTCTCTTTTCCAGCCATTTTAGAAATGCTTATTGACTTTTACTCGAGGAGAGAACCAATTTATTCTCATGTTTCCGCAGGACATAAATGTTTAATGATGAAATTAGGGGGCAGAAAAAATGAATAGTACGACAGAGTTATATACCGACACGCTGCATTGCCTGATGGTCCAAAACACGTTTGTCCAAGCTAATGTGCCAATGGCTACTCATTTAATATCACTGCCTGTGTACAATCTGTTTATATATATTACAGAGGTATTTGTTTTGCCATTTAGTAATGAAGATGTTTCGTAGGCCATACGTAGCATTATGAACATAAGATGTGTTCAGAAAGCTAAATAAGGCCCACATAACACCTTCATTACCAAATGGAAGGCCTACATAACATTAACAGCTCAACTCACATAAGACTAGACGTCCAACAGGTGTCAACTGTTTACATACTCTATAATGACAACATTAATAATGACCTACTCATTAATTGGTATAAAGCATTCCTAATGGATAATACATATAAACCTACATCAGCATCTATGAGAACTTCCAACAGATGACTGCCATAAAAACTTGCAAAAAATAAATAAATCGTTTACAGAATGCTTTATAAGTAGTGTTTATAACACTTCTTATAGATTGCTTACTTTATCTCTGCTATGAATACTAATAATAATGCACCATGTTAACAGGATACCTACTGTATAAAGTGTAGTGCATGTTTATAAATAATTGGAACATCATCCATGGCCTTATAAATGCCTTATAACCTTTTTAAATCCTTTTTTTAAATACATAATTATAACAATGTACATAATTCTTACATTTAGCTGCTATTTTATCCTGTGGATGTGATGTAATCAATAACCTTCAGACAAGGGTGCCTGTATGTCCAATTCATGCCAAGTTTTAAACAGCTGCTGGAAAGCAATTGTTCCGTAATAAAATCTCTGGCATTATTGTATATTCAAATATTTTATATCATTGACCTAAAGTAAAGTATACAACAATCTCTGTATATTGACCCAAGTACAGCATTGTTGTTATATGGTATATCAAAGATCAAAATATGACCTTTTTGGTTCCTAGCGTACAGCCGATTTTCTATACATGACATAGACACTTTTACTGTGACAATAATAACCTTTAAGTCAAACTGACTTCAGGAAAAGTCCTGGCTCTGGAATCACAGCTGCATTAACCTGTCCAGCTGGGCAGTTTCTCAGTTTATCACATTATGTCTCATGGTCCTTCAGGGCTTATTATATACTGTACTGTACATCTAACATGGACACATTTGACCAGGGACATAAAATCATGTTGTAATTTTATGTACTGTTAATAGAACTACATAAAACCTACATAAGCCTTTCTGGACTACTGATATAAACCTTGATCAAACTTTATTCCAGCAGGCTTCAGTCATAAATACTCATTTAGTAAATTTTAACATTGCTATAGCTATTTTTATTATTCATTTAATCATTTTAAGATGATTCATTATATTGGTATTATGTAGTGTTCATAAGTGAATTAAAACACCAAAAAGAACCCAAGCTCACCACTGTACTGTATACTGTACTGTATACTGTATACTGTGTGTCTAACTGAAAATAATGTAATACGCAATCTGAGGTTAAATTTTTTTGGTATTGGTATGCATTATAACATTTTATAAATATTTTCACAGGTCAGTGTGCATAGACAGTGTTACCAACAGTTATAATTAAGCTTATAAGCACGCATGAACCAGAAGATGCCAGGAGTATAAATGCCAGAGCTAACTAAAGTTCTTGGAAAGTGTAGAAAGTGTTATAACACAGTAATGTCAGTAAAAATTAATGCTCCTCAAGTCAGGTGTTATGACAACTTATAAGTGGTTATACCACAGCATTGCTTGATTCTGATAGGTCAGCAAGCGGTAAGTGTTGTTTATATTTTAGAATGTAAGTTATAACAAGTTACTACACTAATAAAAAGTACAACATGTAGTGATTTAGTGATGTAGTGATGTACAGTGATGTAGTGATTATTTTTATAATAGCAGGCATCATGTTTGGGAATGGTGTATGTACTGTACGTGACATGTAATGAAGCTCTTATTGCACTTTGTATGAATGAAAGTAACTGACAGCAAATCTATACTACAAAATTATTCCACTATTAGACAAATAAAAACACACTTATAAACTAGGCACCTGAAAAGAATTATATTCAGCGTAGAGGACAATGCATTTGAGAGGGCACAAGAGAGAGAAAATGAAATGAATGAGAAAACATCATCATAAGAGCTAGTGTGCTGACAGACAGACGAGACAAAATTGAAGAGAGAGAGAGAGAGAGAGAGAGAGAGAGAGATGAGAGAGAGAGAGAGAGATGAGAGAGAGAGACAGAGAGAGAGAGATAAGAGAGAGAGAGAAAATTGAAGAGAGAATCGTTAAAATTTATTGAAACTCCAAATTGCCCCAGGGTGTTTAAAGAGGCTGTCTGCTAAAAACAAATCATGCAATAATAAAAAATGAAACAAATATTGCGCTTTAAATAGCCTCAAATACAGTACTCACAGATAGTGGTTAGGTCTCTATATCTGTATTTATGCAGCCATATGGGCAGATGGACATTACAGGGTGGCTATAACTAAAAAAAATAAACACCTGGAAGGTTTCCATATCATCAAACAAGGCGTGAGAGAAATATTTTGTCTAAATGTATTGTTTATTTTGTCTAGTAACATTGCATCTGATACAAAATGACAATGACATTTTCGATGCAAAACCAACCAGAGCCGCGATTTTGGCTACAGTTACATTGCAACGGTGCAATTAGTGAATTGAGATTTTTCTCATTTTTAAACAAATTAGGTACAACGTGTCAGATTTAAACAGTTGGCTCAATAGATTCATCAGCTCAACTGTATATATATATATATATATATATATATTTATATATATATGAGAGAGAGAATATAACAAGTACAGTACTGTATAAATATTTCTTAAATTTTTGTTTGCCAAACAGCAAATGGGAACGAATCACAGGTAAAGTGGTGAGTGTGAAACTGACAAAACGTTTGCAAGGCATACGATTAAGCTGATGAATCTATTGAGCCAACTGTTTAAATCTGACACGTTGTACCTAATTTGTACCTTATATATATATATATATATATATATATATATATATATATATATATATATATATATATATATATATATATATATTTTTTTTTCTATATATACACCCCCTTGTGGTCCAGTGACGGATCTCTCCGAGGTTGCTCTCACCACCATGATGGACAGGGAACCAACACGGCCACAAAAATCTAAATATCCAACAACCCCAAACAGGGAAGACCTGAAAGAACAACAACCTATCATCACTGTGTCCACTGAGTCCACAAAAAACAATTAATGTAAATAAAACAATTAACATGTTGTCATAACCGGGGATGGAAGGAGACAGACCCGTATGCAAGATAGCTTCAAATGAAAGGGGTTTAATAATTAATGAAGACAAAGACAGAAAGACGATAACTAAAGCAATACAAATGACGACACTTAACAAAGACTAGACATAACAAAGGGGTAAACGTAACTAATGATTCCGCCCCGCCATCGGCAATGCGGCTCACTTATATATACAAAGACAATGATGACACAATAAGGATCAGGTGTGGAGACAGGGAGGGGCAGACGAAGGCGGGTCAGACACGTGTCGAGGAAGATAAACAAAAGGCACGTGACCAAAAGTCCGGGCTGAGTCCTGACACATGTTCATATGACACTGTGGACATTGCTGTATCTGCTAAGACTAGTCCTTACTATCCACATCAGATCATTAAGAAGATCATCAAGATAAAGCCATTTCTGCCGAGAAAGGTAACGTAGCATGAATAATTTTATTCTGGTTTAGCTTGTTAGCTTTGGGAGCCGTATACAGCTACTGATGTCTTGTCTGATTTAACAAAACAGAAATCCCTACAAGTTTCTGCAAGCTACTATATAGTAAGAAATCATTTTTTTGTTCGTTTGTTTTTACTTTTAAAACACGACGTGGCTTTCAAGCCATGTTTCTGTGCAACCTGTTGAATCAGTACGCTCCGTTATGGATTTTGGACCTTCAAAGCAACAGCTGTTGCATTTTGTTGCCTTCTTTTGGAGCTTCAATCTTTGATTGCCGTTATTCTGTTTGTGCAAGACGAGCCCAAGACAGGTGGTAAATGAGCAGCTGGCAGATGGCAATAGACCTATTAGACAGCATAATATTGAAAATTCTTACCTTATTAGGCCCACGACAGTGTGTACAAATAGAGATATGGTTTTGGATGTGGATTCTACGGTGCCAGCTTAGTGATAGCAAACATCAGTTGCGTAATAGACAGATCATATTGACTGAGGGTCCTAACATAAATAAAAGAAACCAGATGCCAGATTTGTCACTTAGATCCTACTTTATCTATATGTACAGTATATATTTATATTGCTGCTAGAGAATTAATATCCTGGATAATGCCAAAATAATAAAAAAAATCAATATCACCTTCGTTATTCCATGCAATGATGAAAAAATAATATGTCACTTTCCCATTGTTATAGCCACTGTAATCAGGCATGACCCCAAAAGTAATGGCACCCCTGCAAAATCCATGCAGCTTTAAATGACAATGATTCCCTGGAAGAAGAGGTTTTGTTGCTTTGTTGTCTTGTTCTTATCAGTTTTGACAGATCGCTTGTTTTCAATGGATTTAATCCAAACCTCAGTATCTCCAATTCAAGTCTTGAAATAACATTATTTTGGAATTAACTTGCTCTTTAAGTGAAATTTTCAGGACTTTAAGGCAAGGAATAAACCTCTAAGGCACCAATAAATCGTTTGACTATTGGATAATGAGCCTAATATTTGAATAGTCAGATTAATTTCATAAAATAAATCTGTACTGAGGGGGGCCTGTGGAATTATTTTCCAGTTAAATGGGTTCCTGGCTTCAAACCGTTTAAAGAAGTCCTGGTTTAGTATATGCAGCAGGAATAATTCTCTCTCTCTCTCTCTCTCTCTCTCTCTCTCTCTCTCTCTCTCTCTCTCTCTCTCTCTCTCTCTCTCTTGTTTTTCTTTCACATTTGTTTTTCTTTCTCTTGCACCCTGTCTGTCTTTCTCGCTGTTCTTGAGTCAAATCCATTACTGTGATGAGAGGCGAACACAAAAGACAAGCACCAACAAAAGAACGAAGGAGGAAGAGAAAAAATATACTCCCCTCGTGTTCATGCCTCTTTCACTATGATTGATAGCTTCCATTGTTGGTTGGCTTTTATTCACGGCATGCGTAATTGCTTTTTGATATTACTACAAATGAGAAATTACTCTGTCCCATTACCGCAGGACAATAAACAACGTGTGGCCATCTCTCTCTCTCTCTCTCTCTCTCTCTCTCTCTCTCTCTCTCTCTCTCTCTCTCTCTTTCCCACACTTTCTCACTTTGGCATTCCCTTTTGCGAGAGATGAGACGTGAGCACGTACAGTTTAATGTCCTGTCTGGTGAACCGCGTTTATACTTGAACAGGCAAGATACAGTGTGTCGGCATGCCGATAATGAGCGTTAGAGGATGAGACACCTTGTCAGCGTTTTAGTGCCTGTTAATTACATACTGAGCCACATCGTGATGGACTCTTCGGGAAATTCGGTGTGGCGTTTGCATCATTAGTCAAATGACAGCGGAGAGCCGTTCGGACTAAAGCGGCGCTAACAAGCAGAGTTTCTGCAAAGTTTGTTAGATAGAAATTTGGATGTCTGCTTATTATGAGTGGAATGCAGTGGAACTTTCTTAATATATTTGGTTTTAGTGTTTTAGAATTGTATTCAGACTTAATCCTGACGTGGGCGTGACATAAACAAGTAGAGATGCTTTTCATTTTTTGTTCAGTCGTGCATATCCCTACTCTTAGGTACCCTAGATAGATTGGGGGAAGAAAATAGATGTGCAATCCGGCAACTCATAATCGGCCTATATGACAAATAAGACAAGTTGTGTATTTTAAACTAAGGGGCCTTAACAAATTACTGCTGCAAATGTATAACATAGGTCCATCATCTCCATGAGCTTCATATGTGTGTGTGCGTGCGTGCGTGCGTGCGTGCGTGCGTGCGTGCGTGCGTGCGTGCGTGCGTGCGTGTGTGTGTGTGTGTTTGTAAAAAAACAAATTGCTGCAAATTGCTGCAAGAAATAATAACTGTGCAGTCAGGAGTTGGCAGTGCCAAGTATGAAAAGTCTATAAGAATATGAGGTGGGGCTCATTTGAGGTTTTCTGGAGGGTCTAGAGCACCTACAGATATGTGAATATTTCTGTTTTAGGACAGTATAGAGATTATTAATCCCCAAGTGGAGATAGAAGTGGACACAGGCTCATGTTTTATTGGTGCATCGTACTCCTCATGAAGTATATATATATATATATATAGGTTCATATAAAAAAAAATGAATATCATGGAAAAGTTTAGTATTTACTGCAAGTAAGTAATAAAAATTATATATACTCTAGACTCATTACATGTAAACTAAAATGATTTTAATTTTGATAACCGTGACCTACAGCTCAAAAAATTGAAAAAGCACATCTCAAAACATTTGAATTCTACATTTTTATGCAGTATAAATACCAAGACACTCCCAGTCAGGTTCAGTATTCACTTCTGCAATCACCATAATTATGTACATTAAAAGAGCAAAGGTTTAAAATATTTTAATTAGTTTTATTTGAGATTCACCTGTACATAAGTGTGTGTGTGTGTGTGTGTGTGTGTGTGTGTGTGTGTAGTGTAACATTTCACAAATTGTGTGTTTCATCTAACATCAAACACAACGACATAAGAAATAATTGCCTTTGCTGGTCCTCGGTCTGGAATGTTCTAAAAACACAAGATCTTTACTCTCTCTTGTGCTGCCAAACTCAAGTGTCTTGTATATGTATTGAAAATGCAAACTGTAACCCACACCCACAGAACCCCTAACTATTCCCATTACTTCTGCACATCTGATGAATACTTCAGATATATGTGTGTGTTTGTGTGTATGTGTGTGTGTGTGTGTGTGTGTGTGTGTGTGTGTGTGTGTGTGTGTGCATATACGTGACCTTCTGATTATGAGATCTGCTTTGGCTGCATTGCACGTGTCAGATCCTCCTCCGTAAAGGTCTGCTTGTGTCCCGGTTGCCCTTGGAGAGCAGTGTGTATTCGCGTTTTGTGTTCTCCGTGTCGTTCCGCCTCCCACACGGATGGGAACTCAAATCTGAAGTCGTGTCAGTTGAGCAAGAAACTTCACACTGGCACACCCACATCACACCGCTATATTTACCCAGTGCCCCCTCCTCCTTCTTCTCCTCCTCCTAACATGGCTAGCTGTCAAAGCAGGAACAAACAACTTCAAGGAAATTGCATACAGGTTTTATTTATAATTTTTCTGAAGTAACTGCTATGGCCTGAGCTTCGGTGTAGCTTAAAGTTAAAAAATAGTGACGGAGAAGACTATAAACTATTCCAAAATTTCAACAAGTATATTAAGTGTAAACTTAAATCAGGCCATAATAACCTCACCCCTCCAGGTTGGGGTTTCAGTCTCTGCCTCCTCATGTTTTAAGGGTTTCCCCTACAGTCCAACCTGCGTTCTAAGCTGATTAGCATCTAAATTATCATGCTAGCATCTCTAAATTATACGTAGTGTGAGATGGTGTTTTGTGATGGGTTGGCAACCCGGTCCACGGTCTCCACCACCCTGTGTACTGAGTCTCCTGGAATAGTCTCCAGGTTCCTCAAGACCAATTGTAGGATTAGCGCCACAGGAAATGGCCGGGAGGACGGATAAACAAACACGTTTAAATGGGAAAGCGACCAAACACAAAGTGTATTCAGAGTTAGCCTGCGCACTTGCTTAAGCCACTTTTTGTACCCATGCATATCTCCTGAGTGTGTTGCTCTTATTTTTCTTATAATTAGAGGAGCATCAAGATGCAAGCACTTACCATAAAGTTCTCCTAAAAAAAAAAAATAGATAAAAAATGCTGAATGAATAAGGAAGTAGTTTTTCTCCTTGTAACCGCTAACAGCTAAAATCAATTTGGCCTAGCGGAATGCATATTTTTTCCCGTCATAAGCACTATTCTCTCCTTCTTTTCTTGTTTTAAAGAGTGTGGATTATGGATTCGTTTGGGTTCTAGCCATCTGTAGGTGGTTGTAATAAGCGTGACTGTGTTTGGTGCAGAGAGCAGCTAAACGTACCCGTTTTTTTGTGTGTGTGTCACTAAACACTGCTATCATTCTCTTGTTATTAGGTCTGAAATAAGGAGTTAGGTGTTGTTTGTGGATGAATCCTCTAATCCTGATATTCTAAAGGTTTTCATTTGTACAAACACATGGCAAAACATCGTCTATTAAGAATTGCATCATGAGCAACATAATATGTTTTCAGAATATTTCTGATTTGGACTAAAAAAACATTAATAAAGTACAATTAGAGGGTAAAATTTAAATGTATGTACGTTTCTAATGAGTTAGCCAGAGGCAACAGTGGCAAGCAAAAGCTCCATGAGAAGATATGAGACAGAAACCTTGAGAGGAACCAAACTCAAAAAAGGAAGCCACCCTCATCTGGGTAAAACCAGATATAAATAATTTACTTTCTTCAACTGAATATAGTCAAGTAAAAATTGTGGAACAGGAGCTTTTATGAGCATCAGCGCAATTTCAGAATTCATTCTAGTTTTAATATGAAGTCCTTCCTGCCAAAGACATTAAATGTTAGCCTTCTGATTGGCTAGAACATGTGTCAGTCTAAGACGTCTTGTCCTCCAGAGGGTCGTCGGCCATCTTGATTTAGTTTTTCATCTCTAGTTAAACACATAACCGGAGTGTTTCTGAATTCACTGTTGTAGCTTGGTGTCATGTTTTGGAGTATGATGTTGACATTAGTCAGAAATGTTAGGGTCGATCGGCATCTGTAGTCTCGATGGAACGTTCGTGTTACCTTGGTTCAGTTTAACATGTTTTCCCTAGTTAGATTTTTTTTGAACAGAAATATATAATATAAAAATTTCATTTCAAATTTCATCAATATTCCATTGTTAAAGTAGATAAGGAAAAGAAATAAAACACTATTAGATTACAGTTGTTTTTGTGAAAAACAACACTTCTGCACTAATTTCTATTATGCTTGTGCAAAAACAAGAAAAATAAATTGGCATAACAATTTATTTCCATATCATCAATTTCCCTTAGATCATTTAGCTTCACCATGTAGAAGGACAACTTTAATTAGACTTGTGTAGAGTCGAAACAAATCCACCAAGACTTTCCAGGCTGTTTTGAAACTCTTCCAACGAACAAATGATTACATTACTACAAATGTAACATCTCCTGTCTCGAGTCCAAAGTGCCGCAGAGTGGCCCAGGGACGAGCGTTAACCATGGAGCTAGCGAGTCGTTAGAGACTGTGGGACATCGAGCAGTAGCAGCTGCTAACTCTACACTCCAAAATTTTGATTACAGAAGAGCCTTGATGCTAGTGTAACTGCTGCCAATAATGCTATGCTAAGAGTGTGAACAGGCCAAACATTTTCAAACACCCCTCCTCTTTTCTTTGTAGAATCTGAAGGAAAAAAACAAGTGACTCATTCTCATTGAAGCATTAACATGGAAAACAATTGTGCTTGTAATTAAAAGCAGATGGGACCTTCTCATTTAACTGAAGAAGACAGGCAGATGCTTAAGTCCTTTGTAAATGATTTTTGATCTTGTTATGTTGTATAAATAAGTTTATTACGCCAATTTAAATATTAATATTCCATTGTGACATTTTGTAAAGCATGCTTATATGACTTTAGAAGGAAGCATTATAACGTAAGGGCATAAGACAAGTAGATGAAACTCATTCAGTCCTGAATTCTTTTATTTATTATTTATTTGGCTGATGCATTGACCTTTAAGAGCAGTTTTCAAGGACCCAATCAAGGCAGTGTGGTGGTCCCAAGATTTGCCAAATCTCTCTCCTGATTGGTTGCTACTCCTGCTGGTCACCGAGCGAGTCAGCCTTCTGTCATGTGTGAAGTACATTTACACGTTCAAAAGAAATGGGAAAAGTCAGCATGACATATCCCAGCCCAGGAACATCATATTTTTCTCAACAATAAAGGATTTTTTTCAACCAAAAAAATTAATCAAAACATTAATTGATTGAATGCAACAGAAATTTTCGTAAAAGCTGAGAAGAAACCATTCAAGCTGTTAGTTTTATTATACCCATCGATTCTCTCTGGTAAATGGACAATAAATGGATAGTCTCATGTCACCAGTACTTCAGACTGACGGAAAAGGATATGGGTCTATATTCATAAAGAATAATCTCAGACAGGTCCTAATATAGCATAATAGTTTAAGTATCGATCTTAGCTTAGCTTAGCTAAGATCACTAACCATTAGCTAATCATTTATATTTATATAATATATATATATATATATATATATATATATATATATATATATATATATATATATATATATATATAATATGATTGTTGACAAAAATAATCTTTACACAATCTAATATTTATCATTTTATTAGCTTCAACGTTAATACATTTAATAACCTCTGCTACAGACACTCTTAAGCCTCTTAAAAGTCCTCCTCTGGACTAACACTTTATGACATTAATAGCTCTTTTAAGGGTTAAGATGCTTTTATCTTCACTAGCATCTTCTCTTTAACTTTAAGAGGAAATGCCCACATTTCTAAGAATTTTCTTAGATTTCTGTCACTCGGAGCAATTCTACACAAAGAATTTTCATGAATATGGGCCGTGGACTTCAGTGCAGCTTTTATTAGCTAAGGACCAACCAAGAGGGAGACTGACTATCATATAAAGCAACCAATCACAGTTCATTTTATTCAGTATCATATTTAGATACTGCAATGTAGAGTGCACAAAAACATTGAGATGCAGTTCATTTTAGAAACTTCACATAATTTGCTACATTTTTTAGCTGATCCTATTAAATGCTCTCTGTCACAGTTGTAAGCAAGATGGCTTCATTCTTGCATGAGGGACGTACAGTACCATCGCCAGAAATCCTGTAGTATCCAACCAATCAGATGACAACTTTGCAATTCCTGAAGTGTTTCCAATTTTGTGTACCATGTGCATTAAATGTTTAGCCAGCGGTTTGTAGGCATGAGACTAATAAATAAAACTCGAGGGCATCAGTCAGGAAGCCTTAAATGCACACAAGCAGCATGTTTGGGCTGAGAGTTAAATAATAATCTATGCTTAGAGCAACAAGTTCCTGAGGCTTGTTATATCATCCAGAGATAATGCATAAAGAGCAATCTAGTTGAATCTGGAATGTTAAGATGGTATGCAGTATAAGGTTCCAAACCTGATCCAATTAATAACTTACCAAGGCCAATAACAGATCCTATATATATATATATATATATATATATATATATATATATATATATATATATATATATATATATATATGATATCCATGTATCCATGTATCAAACCATTTACCTAAGCCATACAGCCCAAAAACATAGGATACATACCAATAGTTCTGAGGTACATTTAGTATTATGATTGTATTGACACCTTGAGGAATTATGTAAGATCCTCAGTTTGGGATATTTTCAAAAAACATCTCGTACTAATGTCTTGTTTGGGAAGTCTGACCCTAGGGTTAGGGTTAGGGTTAGGGTTATTTGCAGCCATTGGGACCCCCTTTGCCTCTGAAGTTACAGTCACACTGTACTGTAAAGTCACCAGTACAGTAACCACCCCTACTCCTACTGTAGTTGCCATGGTAATATTGTTTGTCAAAGGTTAAGGCTACAAAGCACGTCACTTTAAAATAATCAATTTTAAAGTGAGAGCCTGAAACCATCCAAAGAACTGTTATATAGCGTCACTGTTATAGCCCTCGGGACTTCCTCCATGTTTTGCCTGTAAACCTACATTCTCACATAGAGAAAGTCCATCGCTGAAACTCAACATTCGCTGTGCTTTACAGTCCACTACAGTAGGTGTTCCTACTGCTGGTTGTGATGGTAATAATGTTCATCAGTGGGTGGCGCAGCTAGCATTCCGCTTGACAAGTCGGATTTCTTGTCACTAAAATGAAACACGATGGAGGAGACTCTGTGTTTGTATAGAAATTTCAATCATCATATCATACATATCATGTATGTGCTCTACTCTCCGTGCTCCCATTAGTGCACCAAGTTGCTTTATATTTGCATCAGTTGAAACGTTTCTTAATTTTGTCACTGTCACATCGATGGACACGGCCAAGTCTAAGTCACCAGAAATCAGCATCTCTCATAGAAAATAAATGATCATCTTTTCACTTTATCACTGAATGTCTAAGCCTTTAATCAATACTGATAAAGTAGAGAAATGAATTCTCTGTTCATTGTAGACAGGGTGCATTTGATTAAGGCTAACTACCGGTTCCTCGGGTGTCTCTGTCCTGAGATAACCAGTGTTAAGCGATCGGTGTATCTGATCCTTTTATTTTTTGCATTAACCTGCAGACTGGGACTTTAGCTTGACCTCCTGTAATTAATATAGAAACTCTGACAATGAAGGCAGCTGGGACTTCACCAGTGAGACTTTACACTGTCTGTTAGTGTTGGGTGGCATTTCACTTTACACAGATAGCGTCACCTCAAAGCAGCTTTTATCTTTTATTGAGTTACTTGAAAAAAAAAATGGGAGGATGTGAGAGAATCTTTTTAATGGATCAGATAGGTCTTTCAAATACGCTTCATTAGCGTCATCCGTGAGTAGGAATTTAACCGAAGCCTGATAGATAGATAGATAGATAGATAGATAGATAGATAGATAGATAGATAGATAGATAGATAGATAGATAGATAGATAGATAGATAGATAGATAGATAGATTGATTTACTGCTATCTGCCTCAGATTTAGCAAGTTGTGAGATGCTTTTCAGCACACCCTGGTTTTAAAGAGTGGTTATTTTCAAAACGTGAATTTCTGATCAAATTTCAAAGAATTCCATGGCTTTGGAAAAAACCTTTAAATATTCCTGTCTCTTCTCTCTTCTTCACTCAAATAAGATTAAGCATAAAAAAGAGAGAGGGAGCCGACCAAGATTACAACTTTCAGTCGATTTGCGTAATCCCCCCGATGAAGTCGTCAATAAAGCGTCCAATAAATGTCTGATTCGTATTCTGTAAACGTAAGGCTTTGATATTTATCTTGCACTTACAATCCTGATATTACATGTAGTGTGACTCACATCTCTCTCTTTCTCAATCTCAATCTCCTTGGATTCACATGTCTTTAAGCTAAGGAGCCAGGGGAACCATCTTCCTTATTTCTTTCCCTTTATTCTTTTTTTCATAACGCAGTTCCTTTTTTCCCCTTTCATCTCTCTACATCCTCGAGCACTTCACCTGTCCTTAATCTGGGGTACTCTCTGTGGTGCTCTCGAGTTTAAAAAGAAAAAAGAAAAAGAAAAAAAAAAACACCATCATATATCATCTATACACACTTCTTTTGGTCCGTCTTCACACCTTTCTTGTTGTCTTTACAAACAAATAAATCTCATAGGCACGTAAGACTCGCTTTGTCTTTCCATCTTTCTTCCTTTTGCTCTTCATTGCCCTTCTTCTTGCTTCCGTTTGTTTTGGATTTTTTTTTCCCCTCTGCAGTAGCTGTACAGGAGCAGGCCAAGCCTCTCTCCGTCTCTGTTTTCCTGCAGTCCTCCCCAAGGGCTTTCTCTCTCACTGCCTCTGCTTTATGTTTCCTTTAGAGGACAAGTAAGTTTGTGTGTGTGTGTGTGTGTGTGTGTGTGTGTGTGTGTGTGTGTGTGTGTGTGTGTGTGTGTGTGTGTGTGTGTGTGCGTATGCGTGTGGGTGGGCCTGAATCTGGCAATTCTGACGACGGCTTAAATAATTTATAGCAGGTCACAGGTATTTGTATCTGTCAGGAATGTCTCTAGCTGACTGCATGCACAATTTTGTGCCAGGATTCAAAGCAAGAGTTTAAAAAAATAAAAAAATAACCCAGCATTTACAACTATGCTGAAGGATTGTGGATCTATTGTTTGTTTGATTTTTTATTTTGTTTTTTTGACAATATTTTAAATAGACAGCCATTATTGGTAATTCTCTTGTCTGATTGGTCGGAAGCTGCAGATACATTTTTTATAACATCAGTAATAAAATAAATGGCAGCTCTAGTTCAAATCACAGGGTTACATTAATGCCTTCATTCTAATACATCTAATATCTAATACTGTTTCTATAGTAAAAGTAATACCTTCATATATATATATATATATATATATATATATATATATATATATATATATATATATATATATATATATGGACCTTTTTACACTTGGTCACTTCATGTGTTGTCTCTGATCCGATAGCTATCTGAGTTGTTAAAACTGTTCCATTTACATTAGACCACATAAATGCGTCTCGGCGAATCGGATATCGATCCGATCTTTCTACTCCCGCCCAAAATGCAAATATATTTGACCTCATTTCCGGGCTAATTGAAATGGAACACGCTTTGGTGTGTGCGGTTGCTACAAAAACCAGCATTTACTGTTTGCTGCATTTTTGCTGGCGGCAGCAGTGCATTTTAAGACACAATGAGACACCTGGGTGAAAGATCGGAGCCAGCGCTGGTGGGACAACATATTTGTTTCTGGCTCGATGCACGACTCGCGAGTCACCTGCGAGTGACGTACCTCCTTTTGGGAGGAGTATAGCGCTGACGTATGTGGCTTAAACAACCACATGCATTTACACCTGTCCAGTTTCATCTGAAACGCGTCCCAGACCACCTCCTGAAGTGGTTTGAACGATCGGATTTATATCCATCTCGAAAACGTTTCGGAGGGCATTTAGACCTGGTCTTTTTACCATCGGATAGCTATCTGATCACAGAAAACGCATGAAGTGATCAGGTGTAAAAACCCCGTATAAATGGCGATACGGTAAAGCATTTTGAATGGAGTCTCCAGTATCAGGATGTTTTCCACCACATGAAAGTCTTCAGTAATTATTATAATACATTGTTGTTTATAAACCGAATTCAGAAGGACTTGTACAATGCTTGACGAGATCTATTAACAAACAGGTTATAAACATGTAATAACCACGTATGCACACACAAGCATACATTGAAAGTGTATGCTTGTGTGTGAGAAGTTAATTTCATATTTTTGGAATGAGTCTCCAGTGTTAGAGATCCTGGATTATCAACAGAGCCAAACAAACAGGGACTAGAGAGGGAACAACTGTTTACAACTGAAGGATGTGATAAACAGTCAACAAATGATTATCATTACAGTATTAATGTAATCAAAGTTTATCTTTGTTTGAAATTGACTAAACATATGCAAAATTCTTCCATTAGGAAACATAGTGGATCTAAAAATTTTAAATCCCCCTCTTTTCTCAGTGAGTTACTGACTGAGTATCAACCTATTAGATCCCTTCGGTCTTCCAACCAGGATCTATTGTTTACCCCAAAGTCGAGGATTAAGTGCTGGGGAGATCGTGCTATTTTTTCTTTCCACTGTCTCTTAATATTTTTAAGTCCAGGCTAAAGACATTTTTCATTTTCAAAAGCATATGGCTGATGGGATATTTGTATGTTTTTTCTGTTTGTCTGTTGTGTGTTTTTCTGTTTTTAATGACATAATGGAAAGCACGCTGGTCGACGGAAGTTGTGATTAATTGTGCTATCTAAATAAATTGACGTCGTCTTTGACATAGACCATTTTATAAAACAACAACAAAAAAAGAACAAATAAAAGGAAAAACAGTGGCCAGCTATCCAGCTTATCGTCTTCTGACTATTATGGTTATGGCAGCTGACACCAGAGGGAATCAGATGTACTAATCTAGAAGCGTGAAAACATTTTAGCAGTTCTGGAAAAAGAAGATGGTGAAACGGTGAAGGAGTAGAAATACAGGTGAAACTTGGCAAATCTGGGTAATTACATAGTCTGTCTGTAACTGACATCCAAATGCAAAGCAATAATTACTGAGGAAATGGGTAAAATGTTTAAAGTTTCTAGATTACATACATGTACATACATACTGTAAATGCACAGATGTGCAAAGAATTAGACACAAAGAGTCAGAAAGAGATTGTCTGGTGCACTTAAAAGTGCAAAACGAATGCCTTTATCAGTTCACATGGACGTACACCTAGAAATGTAGTCTAATATCATTCCGCCCCATTCACATCTCTGTGCTGCTGCTATAGCCTGT
Organism: Tachysurus fulvidraco; assembly: GCF_022655615.1. NCBI lineage: Eukaryota > Metazoa > Chordata > Actinopteri > Siluriformes > Bagridae > Tachysurus > Tachysurus fulvidraco. The sequence continues at coordinate 24,041,271 of NC_062524.1, forward strand.
AGCATCACACCTGAGACTGTACCAGCAGCTATTTTTGTGTCCTAATGCATCTTTCGCTCTCTATAATCCTGTTTGATTGGGAAAAGGAGTTAATCCCAGAATGCCATGAATATCAGGGAACATAACAACATGAGAATTTAGTGATGCAGAGAACCATTATTTACAGATGTTTTCTCACACATCGTCTTGATATCATCTTGATTTATTTGAGCTTTAGCATGACTTTGAAACAAATCCTCTGCATTTGGAATACAGTCTTGTCTCTACTGAAACATATCCTCTACTCGTAACATTTTTGATGAAGCCAATCAGCTGGCAAACTAATGAATCCTTTCACCATCGCCGTCGAAGAAGAGATGCGAAAACCTAAAGGTCAGCGCAGGAAACGAGCCGTCAATGACCGGGCAGGGTGTCGGATAGCAGGTTAAGCTCATTAGAGTAAAGATTTCAGGTCAGGTGGATGAGAAGAGGCAATATTGTTTGTGTAGCAGGGAATGTCAATAAACAAGTGCATTCTAATGAAGATAATGTTGATGTTAAGTTTTCACAAGGTTCACTATCAGTAATCAGAAGACTTCCATTGAAGTATGAGAGTTAAAACCATATCACCAACATGGAAGGTGACGGCTCAGACGTCCTTCTTCCAAACCGTGCTACCAAAGAGCCAAATTCTTGCACACATCTACTTTAATTCGATCCAGTTGTGAAAGCGTGTATGTGTGTGTGGATACTATTTCACCTAGGGTGTATTTGCACCTCATACCCAGTGGATCCACCATTACTCTGACCAGGATAGGACTTTCTTGTTGCTAGATAAAACAAGCCACACAAACTCATGGTTTGAAAATACCAAAAGAGTTCTGGATTATTTTTCTGAATGTCAGTATGGCTTGAGAAATCCTTGACTACAAGAGACAGACACACCGAGAGAGAGAGAGAGAGAGAGAGAGAGAGAGAGAGAGAGAGAGAGAGAGAGAGAGAGAGAGAGAGAGAGAGAGATGAATATCCATGAAGACGGCAGAATCAGCAGTACGATGGATGGCGCATGGTAATAGTCTCTTGGTACATGGTGACATTTCAAAAAAAGACACAATAGTCCTCTAAAATTGAGAAAGCTTCACTTTGTGTGAACACCAAACGCATAGTGCATAACCCCAAAGGAGTTCTGAATCTTTAAAATTGGTGGGCGGGATCATATGAATATTAAAATATCAGTAATGCAAATCGTTTACTGAGGTACTGAGTCTGGTCACGTCCACAGCAGCGCTACTTTCCTTCATGTAGAAACATAGACTGGGTATCGTACTCGTATCTGTCAGGAAACGATACCGGAATGAAATCTATGATTTTCAATTAGCTGAGCAATTATAAAAGATGCATCATCCTCTGCTTTCTGTTCAGTTCAGTAGATTTAAGAGTGTAGGGCGACAGTCGCACGGCATTACAATTAAACAGTAATTAAATTATACTTATCGGCTCACTCCAGTTACCTGCAGCTATAGCGACAGCAGATGTCTGGAATTACTGCAAGATGCAGCATGATTTCTTATCAGCATGCAGTGAAAAGGAAAAGAACAGACCCTGACATGCACCTCCTGCCGTTCCCGCACAGGAGCTCATCCATTTCGTCTGTCTTAATTCTCAGCATGCCAGCAATTAGCATACAGGTAGACGGTGTGAGCAGGGGGTTTGTTGCTAGTATGTATGGTCAAGTGAGATAGAGGGTATGTACTGTAGTACACTTACAGTCTGATGGTGTTAAGAGGACAACTTTCAAGTTTAACCCCGGTTCTGCATTCACAGTGGAAATATACAGAGAAGTATGTTTCAAAATCTTGCAAAAGTTTTATGTTGTTTTCTGGCACATCTCATTCCCAAGGGATTCCCATTAGAATTTCGTAGTGGGAAATCCTTTGGAATATCTATAGTGATGAATTATCTGCCTATTCTTTATGCCCCGATATCCATTAGAGTTCTATTGGGCTTTTATAGATAAACAATTTAGATAGAATTATTTCGATTATGAGTATTCTTTAATTGTACGAGTTTATAAGTTAAAGTTTACATGTAAATACAGTGATACCTCGAGATACGACTGCATCGACATACGAATTTTTTGAGATACGAGCTGTGATTAAACCAAATTATTGCCTTGAGATCCGAACAAATTTTTGAGATACGAGCATCCGAGCCGCCACCGCCGCCGAAACAACGATCCCCAACAATCACGTGTGAGATACAAACATCCGGGAGTAAATAAAATGCAGGAAGAAACAAACCTCCTTGGACAGGTTTTTTTATTTAAACGACCGGCAGATGTTAGTGAGGAAAGAGTGACAAAAACGGCAAAAACAAGTGAAGAGAAAAGTGATGAAGAAAATGAAGCAAAATGAATGTAAAGAAAACAGAAATTGTAGCAATTAAGTTCAGTTAAGTTAAGAGAATTTCAGTTAAGTTCATTGATTTTAGTGAAGTTCAGTTAAGTGTAAAGTAGCATTAAGAGTGTACAGTAGCGAGTAAGTGAACGGCAGTGAAAGTGTACGTACGAGACAATATTCCTCCTAACTCCTCCGCCTGTTTACTCCTCCCTCAACCTCCATACGCATCTTCCGTTAGCTCAAGTCGTCTGATCTCCAAGGTAAATAATACACTTTATAGTAAAGTCAGTTTATGTTTTTTTAACATTCTCTTTTATTACTGTATGTTTTTATACAATATTTTTCATTTATAAATACAGGTACTGTACATTTTTCATATCAAATACACATAAACAAAACAACTGGAGTGGAATTTTGCGAGCTGGAACGGATTAATGGGATTTCAATTCATTTAAATGGGGAAATTTGCTTTGAGATACGAGCAAAGACACGGAATGAATTAAACTCGTATCTCGAGGTATTACTGTATATAGAATAAAGTTTCCATTTTCTTTTAATGAGTTACGCATTGGGATCGGATTCCCAAGGAATTTTTAGAGTTGCACATTGCACTATGGTGGAATTTCTGTGGAGTTCCTATCGATTTGTTTTTATGAGTTATCCGATGGAATACTGGACCCACTGAAATATTGTCCAACTGTTTTCCTATGACTTACACACTGGTATATGGTCCAAATTAATTTTCTGTGGGTTGTTTTTTTAAAAAAGTGGACCAGTTTATATATATGATTCATGTTCAGCGGGCTTCCTGTAGAATTTTAATTTGCTACCCAATGGACTACGGTATGTTTTAGTTACTATGTAGTTCTTTATGATTTGTTTTTATGAGTTATCCATTGGGGTGTGTTACGATTTTACACACTGCTCCATCTGATTTTTTATTTCTTACCCAATGGGATAGAATTGTGGAATTATTATGAGCTACTCATTGGAATATAGCCCAATTTCTATCTGGATTCATTTGTGGAAACACATTACATTGTACTACCTAATACAGAGCAACGTGATTCTTATGCAAGCCTGTGTACCGGCAGAGAGATTAGAGATTTTAGAATGCAGATAGAGTTTTCCAATTTCTTGACCCCATTTCCCTTAAAAGAAATTCCCTAGGGATTTTTTTTAGCCCAGTTCTCATGGAGCCCAGCAGGAATACCATTAAACGTTTTACCTGAAGGCAGTGGCATCAGGAAAGTAAGACAATTTTGTCCTCTGATTGTTCGCATTCCTGGATTAGTGACTTGTCCAGAGGTCAATATTGTGGATTAGGGGTCAAGGCACATGCTGTGTGTATGTTCTTGTTGCTAGATCAGGATGCCGTGTGCTTGGTGTGACAGGCGTGCAGATAAATTCTCTGGGGAAAAAAACAAGGTGAACCCATGAAACCCATGAGACCTTCTGTAGGAGCAATAGGTCGTGGTGTGTAAATCACCAACATAAACAGATTCCAAATTGTTTACTACTTATTGCCAGCACTATACAAGTCTTTGCGTAAGATGTCCTGACTATCCATAGAGCTGCAGTGCGGAAAAATTACAGATGGGAGGGTAGCAACATACAGCAAGACCTTATGACTCCCTGTCTGTTTAATTAAAGAAATTGAACCTCAGCTGTTGTATTTCTTTTCTTTTTTTCTTTTTTATTCTGGAGGCTAGTCTGGCCCTGCTGCCCCATTTGTGTTTTCTCCTGAAAGCCTTATAGAATTAAATCCACCTCAAATGAGGGGAATGAATAGGCTTGTATTGTCCTCGTGTCTCCCTTTTTATTACTAAACCTCCTATGAAATTCAAATGCTAATAGCATTCAGCCAAGTGCTAGTGTATATGCTGTAGAGCTATTTGGACAACACATGGAATTGGTCTGTGGATCAAGAAATTAGGATTCCTTCTTTTCCTGGCACACTTCCTGGAGTCAGTGTTTGATGCAGAAACAAATTAGTTCTTTAATGATCCCCTCTGTTGCCTAATTATTATTTATTTATTGTTGTTCCTCATGCAGGCATAATGATGGTTATGAACTTAAGAGAACCTTAAGAGCAACAAGATGAGATTCTGAGATTGAATGGCAACCATTTTTATGAGTCGTGGACCTCGAGGAACACGATTCAAACATTAAAATGAATCTATCTATCTATCTATCTATCTATCTATCTATCTATCTATCTATCTATCTATCTATCTATCTATCTATCTATCTATCTACAGTATCTATCTGTCTGTCTGACTTTCTGTCTGACTTTCTATCTATCTATCTATCTATCTATCTATCTATCTATCTATCTATCTATCTATCTATCTGTCTGTCTGTCTGTCTGTCTGTCTGTCTGTCTGTCTGACTTTCTATCTATCTATCTATCTATCTATCTATCTATCTATCTATCTATCTATCTATCTATCTATCTATCTATCTATCTATCTATAGTATATATCTGTCTGTCTATCTTTCTGTCTGACTTTCTATCTATCTATCTATCTATCTATCTATCTATCTATCTATCTATCTATCTATCTATCTATCTATCTATCTATCTATCTATCTATCTGTCTGTCTGTCTGTCTGTCTATCTATCTGTCTGACTTTCTATCTATCTATCTATCTATCTATCTATCTATCTATCTATCTATCTATCTATCTATCTAACTATCTATCTATCTATCTATCTATCTATCTACAGTATATATCTGTCTGTCTATCTTTCTGTCTGACTTTCTATCTATCTATCTATCTATCTATCTATCTATCTATCTATCTATCTATCTATCTATCTATCTGTCTGTCTGTCTGTCTGTCTGTCTGTCTGTCTGTCTTTCTGTCTGACTTTCTATCTATCTATCTATCTATCTATCTATCTATCTATCTATCTATCTATCTATCTATCTATCTATCTATCTATCTATCATCTATCTGTCTGTCTGTCTGTCTGTCTGTCTGTCTGTATCTATCGATCTCTGCCTGCCTGCCCGCGTGCCTTTCTATCAGTTCTAATACTGTATCTATCCATCTATCTATACTGTGTCTGTCTACCTATCATCATCTATCTATACATCTCTATATCTGACCATGTATCTATACTATATCTGCCTAGCTCTCTTGTATCCATCTATCTATTTATCTACTGTGCCTATACTGTCTGTCTATCTATCTGTCTATCTATCTATCTATCTATCTATCTATCTATCTATCTATCTATCTATCTATCTATCTATCTATCTATCTATCTATCTATCTATCTATCTATCCATCCATCCATCCATCCATCTATCTATCTATACATCTCTATATCTGACCATGCATCTATACTATATCTGCCTAGCTCTCTTGTATCCATCTATCTATTTATCTACTGTGCCTATACTGTATATCCATCCATTCATCTATCTATCTAGAATGATATCGCTGAGTGATTTGTGTTAGCAGTGAGGATGAGTCATCAGATAAAACTTAAGTGTCTAGTATTAAATTCATTTTCCTCTCTCATCCTCTTCTCCATGTCATTATATCATCTGATCTACATTTAAAGCTGTACCTCTTTCGTTCATAACCAAATCCTGTGTGCGTTTCACAGTGCAGAGAAAATGCGCTGATTTTACTGTATTGATGTGTTGGCAATTTAGTTACAGGAGAAACACACCCACTTGTGTATTATTGAAGTATGTTAAGTGGAGTCAGGCCATCAAAATGGATATTTTCTCAGGAAACACTAGCCCAACGTTTTATTCTCCTTATACTACAGTAAATCAACGTATTGCACACCACCTAACACTGTCAGTACATTTAAATGTGTGTGAAAAGAAACCTGAGCATGCCACAAGAATAGTAACAATGCAGCTGGCTGAGCTTCCATACATAAATCACTCCATTAGCATGCAGGCCAGTGCTAGTGCTAGCCGTCCTTCATTAATCAGGGGACAGTTAGCATCACAACTACCTTTGCAAGATTAATAGGCCTTGTGAGAGTGCAGTGGCCAGAGCTAACGGCTTGTTATCAGTGTTTCCTGTGGAGTTGGGTTCAATCAGGACTTGAAGTATCCGAGAACACTTGATTGACGGATTTATCGCCTGGAACGCTGGCACGCTACCCACCTCTCAAGTCATTCAGGGAAATCTAGTAGCTTTCAATAAAATGCCAGCTATCTCTGATCCTACTGAAAGATCTCTGATATATACAGTATATTAAAGATATCGTGTGACATCTACATTTAGTTTTAAGAGGGAATGGAAGACACTAATCCTTTCATTCATTATTAAATACGGGCATTTTATTTAATACGGTAGTTTTATGTTAAGACATAAAACCCTGCACTTCATTGGATGGGGATGTAATCATTTTTCCTGCTTCAAAATTTGAACTAAAAATGTCTTAAAAATGGTAGTTGACTTATTTTGTGAATGGTGTTGTATTGTTACATCATCAACCAGACATGGTAGCGATACTTGATACAAGTCTGCGGTCAGTCTCTGAGAATCGCATACACACACACACACACACACACACCGAGCATGACAAAAGAGCTTCCACTTGATAACATTCACAGGAGCGTTTTAGCAGCCTTTTGTTACACTACAGCTTCATCACAGTAAAAGTTTCCAGACACTTTTCTCACTAACCGGTTCTGTGCATAGTGAAATCGAGATCGCGCCTTTGATCCGTATCGAATACGAAGGCATACGATACGGTCCTGCGATGCCGACATACTGTATCACAGCAGCTCTGACTACAGTTCAAATCACTTACATCATCGTTAAAATCATTCGTTAGTTACAGTTACTGTTAGGGAACAGCCACGAAACAGGATACGTCCTGCTGTAGTTTAATTATAGCAAATGCTTGGTGCATTTTGTCATCAGTTAAAGGTCAATAAGACAAAAAAAAAAAAACACTACAGCTTGTTAAAAAGACAAGGCAGACTATACAATAACTGGCGACTCCTTCAATAAATGTTAAATAATCAACAAAACCCAATCACTGAGCCGTTACTATAGTAACAATAACATTCTGAGATTTTAATTAAAGCCAGAACGACTTGATACCTTTCGTCCAATCAGAACGCAGAATGCGGGTAATGTGTGGTATCTAAACTGTACGGTCCATTACAGTTCCGGTCGGCTAATTTGACACATACCTTCTGTTTGTCCTTCTCCCCTAAGAGCAGAACCAAACAAGCAGAGCAATGAAAATTCCCGCTGAACGTTTCCAGCTCTTCCTTCTTTTCGCCTAATGAGGAATTACACATGTGCTCACCTTTTTAAATCTGGCATTTACCAGGTCATGCAGATGTCAGCATCTGCTCGTTTCACACGACACTCAGCACGCCGGATGAATTATACATGAACCGCACAAACAACTGTTCTGCTGAATCTCTGCTGGTTATTGCCAAGTGGTCCACAAATTCTCCTGCGCTCTGCATTATGGGTAGAATAATAGGTCTACTAAATTATTAATCATTAATGATTTAGATGTATGAGGCGGAGCTTGGAGGCTTTTTTTTTTTTTTTTTGGAAAAAAAAAAGAGAAATTATGAAAGAAAGTTTGCACATTTTTTTTTCCCCAGTCTCGTTGACCTCCAAAGTGAACTTCAGCAGCATGCGTAGGAGATGATGGTCACTTGTATGGAAGGGTGCAGAGGACGATGCCCATGAGATGCATATTCATATCCGCATACATCCCATCGCTCTCCACACACACACACACACACACACACACACACACACACACACACACACACACACACTCATAATCTCCGCCAACAAGTCCATTATTCACACTGTGCCTGCAGACAACGTTCTCCCCGTCGACAGGTATACTGAGTCAGCTAAAACTTTCTATCCATGTAAGAACAAGGTGGGAGGAACAAAATAAATAAATAAATGTAAACAACGATGCTAAAATAGCATACCGTATAGATTTGAGGTTCGCTGCAGACACTTCAGTTTTATTAAAGAACATTAATAATGAAGGTAGATAATTAAGGCGATAGTCTGAGCGGACATTAAAAAGTCCACATACTGTAACACCAGTGCTATGAAGGAGCTATGAGCAGTTTATGATCACTTTTAACACAAAGTGATATGAAGTGTCTTCACTGTCTCTTTTACTGTCGGTAAAGAAATATCAATAAATGTCATTTTAAAGTAGTGTTTATAGGGATACATAGGTGCTCGCAAAGGTGCCATGTATCCTTATGAACACTACACGGTAAAAAGAGAGAGAGAGAGGGAGAGAGAGAGAGAGAGAGAGAGAGAGAGAGAGAGAGAGAGAGAGAGAGAGAGAGAGAGAGAGAGAGAGAGAGATGGAAGAAACAGGAAGGGACTGGAACAGAGGGGATGGAGCAAGAGGGGGAGGGAGGGAGCTGGATGAGAGTGGAGAGAGAGCATGAGAGAGAGAGAGGGGCTGGAATGGAGAGAGAGAGAGAGAGAGAGAGAGAGAGAGAGAGAGAGAGAGAGAGAGAGAGAAGGTGAAGAGGGAGCTGGAAAAGAGAGAGAGAAGGAGAAATAGAGAGCTGGAAGAGACAAAGAGGGAAGAAGAGCAAGGTGAGCTGGAAGGGGGAGTGAGAGTAAGAGTGTGTGTGTGTGTGTGTGTGTGTGTGTGTGTGTGTGTGTGTGTGTGTGTGTGTGTGTGTGTCTGCACAAGCATCCCTCTATCCTCACTGGAATCCTGGAAGAAATCTTTGGTCAGCAAGTGTGCAGCGGATGAACAGAAATATGACGATGATGGACTGCAGAACGGAAACAGAGACTGATGATGTGAACAGAAAGGCAGTAGGAGGTGTAGCAGGAGCGACAGATCAATGAGCGAAAGGATAGATGCAGGCAGAGAGATGAAGGAGATTGGAATGTGGCAAAAAGTTTGTTATAGAGCAGGAGAATGTGTAATGAGTTAGGATTACATGGAATTTATGCATTAAACACAGTGTGTGTGTGTGTGTGTGTGTGTGTGTGTGTGTGTGTGTGTGTGTGTGTGTGTGTGTGTGTGTGTGTTTGTGTGTGTGTGTGTGAGAAAGAGAGAGAGAGAGATTAGAGAGATAATATAATTTATGTCCTATCACGTCATCACTGAAACCTTGTGATACAATGAACATCTCATCGGTGAGAAACACGTGATACAATAAAATACGTGTAACTCAGTAAGACGTGAAACGTGAAACTTTGGCATGTTTTCTTTTTCAAATCTTTTTGTCAACCATTTTGCTGCCATTTTGTTTAGGAGCTTGACATTTCTGGCAGAGTAATAAGCCAAAATGTCTCCAGTCGAGTGTGTGAGCCGAGACAGGAAGAGTGCAGGGATGTGTCCGTCCGATTAGCGATAGGAGAGGTTGGGTGTGTGTGAGTGTGTGTGTGTGTGTGTGTGTGTGTGTGTGTGTGTGTATGTGTGTGAGTGTGTGAGATGGGGGGTGGGTATATAGGGTGATCGATCAGGGCGAAAGAGAGCAAGATACAAATGATGCAGACGGTGTGACGCGATGACAACCATCCATCTCTCCAAACTGGTTATGGAGCTGTTCTAGATGTAATGACTGCCTCAGGAAATGTGTGTGTGTGTTTGTGTGTGTGTGTGTGTATGTGTGTGTGTGTGTGTGTGTGTGTGTGTGTGTGTGTGTGTGTGTGTGTGTGTGTGTGTGTGTGTGTGTGTGTGTGTGTAAAAGAGATTGAGAGAGTTCATCAGAGTGTAACTGTGAATGATAAAATATCATTGCATCCTCATGCTCCTATCTCACACACACACACACACACACACACACACACACACACACACACACACACACACACACACACACACACACACACACCAAAACATATGCTACCAGAGATAAGAGGTTGGGGAGGTGACAGGTGGAACAGTTTGCTAAATTTTCTTTAACGATGCATGTCCACACACACACACACACACACACACACACACACACACACACACACACACACACACACACACACACACACTTCATGCATCATCTTCATAGATATTTTTTTTCCATTCTTAAGTGACATTTTCTACCAGAGTAAATACATCCACACGTAGCATGTAGTGTATAATTATTTGTTCGAGGTCGAGGTCGAGGTCGAGGTGGAGGTTGAGGTGAAGGTGGGCGTGGCTCAGTTTGATATGTTGCTATGCAACATAAGCTTGGGACAAGAATAGAAGGTTGTGCAGAGGTGTTGATGGTAATGTTTTGTCTGCGAGCCCAAGTGTTGTGTTTTATTTTATTTAATGAAGAAGAGTAAATTGTAGCTTACAGCTTTGTGTGTACAGAACTATAAAACTCTACCCAGATCTCTGTGCTTTTATTAACTGTCTGATGTTCACCTCTACAGATTTATCTTGCTGTCATTCAAACACACACACACACACACACACACACACACACTGTATATACATACACATTCCCCGCCACACACACACACACACACACACACACACACACACACACACAGTATGCACATACACATTCCCCTCTACACACACACACAGACACACACACACACACACACACACACACACTGTATATACATACACATTCCCCGCCACACACACACACACACACACACACACACACACACACACAGTATGCACATACACATTCCCCTCTACACACACACACAGACACACACAGACACACACACACACACACACACACACAGTATGCACATACACATTCCCCTCTACACACACACACAGACACACAGACACACACACACACACACACACACACTGTATATACATACACATTCCCCGCCACACACACACACACACACACACACACACACACAGTATGCACATACACATTCCCCTCTACACACACACACAGACACACACACACACACACACACACACACTGTATATACATACACAGTCCCCGCCACACACACACACACACACACACACACACACACACACACACACACACACACACACACACACACACACACACACACACACACACACACACACACACACACTGTATATACATACACATACCCCCACACACACACACACACACACACACACACACACACACACAGTATGCACACACACACACAGACACAGACACAGACACACACACACACACACACACACACACACACACACACACACACACACAGACTGTTTACACATACACACAAACACTGTATACACATACACATTCCCCTCTACACACACACTGTATACACATACACGTTTACCACACACACACACACACACACACACACACACACACACACACACACACACTCTGTACACACTCACCCCACCACACTCCAGGTACAGACATATACAGACCTTTTAATTTTCATCTTTGCGTGTGTGTGTGTGTGTGTGTGTGTGTGTGTGTGTGTGTGTGTGTGTGTGTGTGTGTGTGTGTGTGTGTTCGTGTGTGTGCATGTGTGTGTGCGTGCAGCCGAGATTGGTTCTAGTGTAAATGAGCAAATAAATTAAGGGCGTGAGTTGTCTTGTGACAAGGACATCAACATCTTTAATTTTTAAAACCACAACACTATTAAAATCCCCAATTATGAAAACGAAAGACATGAAGTTTCCCTTACTCACTCCAATGACTAAATCATAATAGTAAATTCAATTAAAAATTCAATTCAATGAAATAAACACACACTTCTAACTTTATCTGTAAATGTTTAAGGGTAACATTTAATTCTTTCTGTCTGAAAGACAGTCTTTGTTTCTTACCATCCTTCTTTCTGCCTAACATCTCTCTCTCTCACACACACACACACACACACACACACACACACACACACACACACACACACACACACACACACACACACACACACGGTGATGCATTAGTATACTTTGTGCTGGTGCCCAGCAAACAGCCCTCCATTAGTCTGGGATAAAGGCCATGGGCTGAATATTGGACTCTGGATCAGCTCTCTCAAACACACACACACACACACACACACACACACACACACATACTCACACAGTTAGAGTTAGAGAGAGAACAGTATTGCTGATCTTAGATCAGCTCCATGTACACATGATTACAGTGAAATCAGAGCAGCGTGTCATGGCGGCTCTCCTTCCTGTGTGAGACAGAGACACAGAGACACCCAAGCTGAAATGGCCTCTTATTATAACTGTAGCAGCTTTTAGGTCGGGTGTAAAAGCCATTAGCTAATGCCCTAGGTAGTGCACTTCATCTCCAATATGGAGCCATTTCTGATTCAGCATGTAGACCATAATCTATGAAAGAATATTTTCAACATTAAAAAACCAGACTGTACATTTCATATGTATAACTATACCTTTGTGTTGTTGAGCTCAAATCCGATTGGACGTCGGGGTCGTGGACGTCTTCTCCGTCTCATGGCAGACACACACACGTTCTGTAGAAACAGATTACAGCAAAGTTTAAATAAAGGTTTTGTTACTGAACAAATAAAAGGGTAGAATAATTAGTATGCTGAAGGAAGGAGTCTCCAGTGTCAGTGCTGTCAGTCAGTAAGCTTTCCATCACCAATTAACACCAAATTAAACTCTCTCTCTCTCTCTCTCTCTTTCTCTCTCTCTCTCTCTCTCTCTCTCTCTCTCTCTCTCTCTCTCTCTCTTTCTCTCTCTCTCTCTCTCTCTCTCTCTCTCTCTCTCTCTCTCTCTCTCTCTCTCTCTCTCTCTAACCTTTTAATCCACAACTGAATTTTCAGTTGATTTTCTGAATTTTCTCTCGATCTCTCTCTCTTTCTCTCTCTTTCTCTCTCTATCTCTCCTTAACCTTTTAAATTTACAATTGAATTCTTTCTTTCTTTCATTTCTCTCTCTCTCTCTCTCTCTCTCTCTCTCTCTCTTTAACCTTTTAATCCAAAACTGAATTTTCTCTTTCTTTCTTTCTTTCTTTCTTTCTTTCTTTCTTTCTTTCTTTCTCTCTCTCTCTCTCTCTCTCTCTCTCTCTCTCTCTCTCTCTCTCTCTCTCTCTCTCTCTCTCTTTAACCTTTTAATCCAAAACTGAATTTTCTCTTTCTTTCTTTCTTTCTTTCTTTCTTTCTTTCTTTCTTTCTTTCTTTCTTTCTTTCTTTCTTTCTTTCCTCTCTCTCTCTCTCTCTCTCTCTCTCTCTTTAACCTTTTAATCCACGACAGAATTTTCTCTTTCTTTCTTTCTTTCTTTCTTTCTTTCTTTCTTTCTTTCTTTCTCTCTTGCTTTCTCTCTCTTCCCTCCTATCTCAGTCATCATTGTCTTTATATCTCACCTGCTCTCTCTGGATGCAGTGTGACCCGGGTTGGTTGTAGACCCGAGCTCCTACTGCCCCTTCACACACACACACACGTCATATCACCAAACAAATGAAAGAGCGAGTTATCGACCCCGTAACCGACTTCGAGCTCAAAGACAGCAGCGATAAGAGACAACAGCGAGTGTTTACCCCCATTATAGAAACAATGCATGGTCATAGATGAAGGAACAAACATGACGACGAGATCGTATCGTTTCCAAGAGCCTGCCGTCGTCCTTCTCGCAACGCAGGAAATGAAGAAGGATCCTATCGAGTGCTGAAGATGATGATGATGAAGATGATCTCTTTTGTTTTCCATCCACATCGTTTATACCACTTTATACAGAATCCTGAAGTTATAAATATATACGAACAAAGATTTGGTCTGTCAGCAATAAAGACTCGGAAATGCTGGAAAGTTTCTACTAAATAACGACTTGTGGATGTAAGTCACATCCTTCCATATCAATCTGATGACATTAGACTGACAGGAAATCATTAACTTTCACCAAAAAATAATCGAAGCAGCCATTTGGGAAAGGACGTGAGGTCAAGTTGAACTTTACGCATGTTGGGAAAAAAAAAAAACCCTCAGCAAACCCTGTTGTGTTTCGTTGCTTGCTGATGCTTGTTGATTCTTAATGGAGAGGAAAGTGTCAGTTTGGACAAATAGTGGAAAGCGTAAATGAGTATAAGTGATCTTTACTGACGGCATTTTTAGGCATGACATTAATAGCAATAACATTTGTTCACATCACGGTATACTGTCTGGGATTCATTCCTTATAAGGTCATGCTATGTCGCTATGCTGAGGGGAGGAGTCTCCAGTGTCAGAGCTTTCTAACAGTCAATAAGATTTCCACCATAAGTTTTTAAAAATAGGCAAATTCTCTCTCTCTCTCTCTCTCTCTCTCTCTCTCTCTCTATATAAGATATATCGCTCATATATATATATATATAAATACTCTAATTAATGGCTATCTCTTCAGAAATAAATAAATAACATAAAATTTACATTTATTTTATTTATTTATTTATTTTATTTATTTATTTATTTTATTATTTCTTTATATAATATACTATCTCTTTAATAATAAAATACACAGTCATAATTGTTTAACTATCTTATAAATATAAATATAGGTTATATATATATATATATATATATATATATATATCTATATCTCTATATCTATCTATCTTATGTTTATATATATCTATCTAATTCTATCTGTAGATGTCTCTATCTCTCTCTCTCAATCTCAATATTTCTATTTGTATATCTATCTTGTTCTATCTCTATATAGCTCTATCTTGTTCTCTATCTATATCTCTCTCGATATCACTATTCTCTTTGTCTATCTATCTATATCTATATTGGTATCTCTCTCTATATCTCATATCTCTATCTATTACTGTATCTATTAAGACATACATCACATAAATACATTTCTTTCTTTCTTTCTTTTTTTCTTTCTTTCTTTCTTTCTTTCTTTCTTTCTTTCTTTCTTTCTTTCTTTCTTTCTTTCTTTCTTTCATCTCTCTCTCTCTCTCTTTCTCTCTCCCATCCCAGTCATCATTGTCCTCTCTCTCACTCTCACTCTCGTTCTCTCTCTCTCTCTCTCTCTCTCTCTCTCTCTCTCTCTCTCTCTCTCTCATTCTCTCTGTCGCTGTCTCTCTCTCTCTCTCTCTCTCTCTCTCGCTCTCACTCTTTCTCTTTGTCTCTCTCTCTTGTTCTCTCTCTCTCTCGCTCTCTCTTGTTCTCTCTCTCTCTCTCTCTCGCTCTCACTCTTTCTCTTTGTCTCTCTCTCTTGTTCTCTCTCTCTCGCTCTCTCTTGTTCTCTCTCTCTCTCTCTCTCTCTCTCTCTCTCTCTCATTCTCTCTCTCTCTCTCTCTCTCTCTCTCTCTCTCTCTCTCTCTCTCTCTCATTGGTATACTTTCACTCCCCGTAGAGAGAAGTCAGACATGTGCAGGAAGCCTGTGAATCTTGCATTATTACGTGTGCTTTAATCACATGTCGCATGCTGAGTGAGATCTCGCTGGTGTTCTAAATTTAAAGCACCGCAGACGCCTTAACGATGCATTCAAGTTAGGGAAAGGGGCTGTGTGCGCTAATATTAGCACCTCAGACAGAAACCTGGTGTTGGTACAGTAGGAAGTCCTAGCATCTGACCAATTCTGTTTAAACCCAAGGAATATTATCACCTTCAGTTCAGGTTCTCGAGATCTTCGGCAAACAGCCGCAAAGTGCTCGATAATATAGACGAGGACATAAAAAAAAAATAGAGAAAATCCATATCTTTCTTTGTCCTCTTTGCTGACAGAAGAAGGGTAGGATTTGGAGATAATAATTGCCAGCAATCCTTTTCATAAAAGCAGAGGAATCAGGTCTCCTTAGAGGAAGTCAAGCAATTAGAGGGGATCTGCATGTACGAGTGCAGAATAAGGAATGAAATACAAGACAGGATGCGCTGTAAGAGGAAACTAATCAGCGCTAAGGTGGTGAAAGTTTCTCTTGGTAACAGGACTGATTTGTTTCCCAGCAGCAGTGCATCTGGAAGTGTTTTATTCCTCTTATATCACAACAATTACATTATACTGTAGACTGAAGTGAAATTATTATTATATCTATTCAAATATTATACGCCTAACCCAGGGGTCGGCAACCCACGGCTCCGGGGCCGTAAGTGGCTCTTTCATCCCTCTGCTATGGCTCCCTGTAGATTTGGAAAATAAATATTTAATTCAAATATATCCTGTTTTAGTTAGTTAGTTTTGTCGCTTAAAATATGTGTCATAACTGCCGACTTGCGAAATCCGACACAGAAGCTGACGCAGTTTTGGTTTGCTGCAGCTGGCAAGTTAAAATTTTGATGTCATGCAGGGCTGTCAAGTGTCACACATTGAGAGTGACAGTCACGCATTTGGGTCTTTTGTCACGTTCTCCCGCCACACATCGTATTTCTCACGCAGAAAAACTTTTTGACTATTTATCATATATTTAATAAGCCGCAGGGCCCAAAACGTATCAGTCCGCACCGCTGTCTCTATGGAACCGGGCAGGAATCAAGCGCATCTCCTGGAGTTCTTAGTCGAGCCTGACACTTATCATCCAATCAAAAAAAGAGGCTACACAATAGCCAATCAGAAAATAGCACTATCTGGGAAAGATTTAACACAACAACCAATGAAAAAAATTGGTTAATTTCAGAGCCCTGCCATGAATACGAAGAGGACTCAATTAGACATTGAACATTTAAAGTAACCTTCAACCCAGCTTCTTTTTTCTTAAGGTTAGTTCAAACAGTTGAAAATATTTTTGTTTGCTTGCAGAAATAAAATTTCATTTACTCGTTAGCAGTTCATTGATTTCATATCCTTTTTTCATATCGTTTTTTCTATCCTTTCCATAAAGGTAAAAAACGATATATGCAGCGTTATCTTCATTTTAGATGTTAAAAGGGTTTTGTGGCTCCTTGTGGGTTTTTTTTTTTTTTTTTTCTGAGGGAAACGGGTCCAAATGGCTCTTTGAGTGTTTAAGTTGCCAACCCCTGGTCTAACCCTAACCCTAACCCTAACCCTGGCTAATAATATAATTTCTGATCCCAATCATGTTCTGCATAATGAATCAAATCGGAGGTACAGAATCCCAAGATACAAAAAAAATTGAAATTGAAATACTCCTTTGTGCACCAAGCGATCCTTGAGCTAAATAGGACACTTAATCGTAAACCAAGAGTATTGTAAATGTGCTGTTTTCTTGTTTTGTTTTTTTCTTTTGAGTTTGTGGATTATGTAATGTTTTGTAAGTGATGATCGCTGCAAACATAGAAAATATACTGTGATGCCAGAAAAAATGTTCTGACAATAAAGTACCATATCATATCATATCATATCATATCATATCATATCATATCATATCATGATTTATAACCGCTATAGTATAACAGCCATTCCATCACCATCCTCTGTTTTTTTTTAAATCCAATTAATATGATAAAAAAAGAAAGAAAAAGGCAAAGCTAGCTGTAAAAATAGAAGCAATAAATAGAAGCACACACTGAGCTCACACCTGAGCTGACAATCGAAGCAACAGTGATGATGTTCTGAGAACAGACAAATCACATCTGCACAGTTTCATCATATATGGTTTAATCGCTGGAATAATCAGTGGCAACATCCTCGTGAGATCTCACACCTAAATACTAAATACCTAAATACTGTAAAATACACATAATCATTTTTTCCTTAAACATAACAGACGTATTAGTTATAAACTGTTCGTCGATGATGCTCCGCCCCCGATATTTAAATGAAAGATATATATATATATATATATATATATATATATATATATATATATATATATATATATATATATATATATAACACAAATGTAATATAAAATATATATATTAGGGGGTGCACGGTGACTCTTAGTGGTTAGCACGTTCGCCTCACACCTTCATGGTTGGGGGTTAGAGTCCCACCTCCGCCTTGTGTGTGTGGAGTTTGCATGTTCTCCCCGTGCCTCGGGGGTTTCCTCCTGGTACTACGGTTTCCTCCCCCGGTCCAAAGACATGCATGGTAGGTTGATTGGCATCTCTGGAAAATTGTCTGTAGTGTGTGATTGCGTGAGTGAAAGAGAGAGTGTGTGTGCCTTGTGATGGGTTGGCACTCCGTCCAGGGTGTATCCTGCCTCGTTGCCTGATGACACCTGAGATGTGACCCGAGAAGTTCGGATAAGCGGTACAAAATGAATGAACGAATGAATGTAAAGACAATAAAAAGGATACGAAGTGGCAGGAAAGCATAAATACAGTACGAATCTAAAATGTTTTGATGAAGCTCATGCTCGCGGACACACATGAAGTACTTCGCCTTTGCTAGTAGAAAGCTAAAAAGCCAACGGGGAATTTGTTATAAACTGTTAAATGGACTGTGAAATATTGGTAGAGAAAAAGTTTATTGCTTCCACTTCCAGCATTCCTGCATTAAGTCAGTGTTGTCATTGTAATACAAAGCACAACCAGGGTTTTTTTTTTTCTTCTTTAGACCAGATCTAACCCTAACTCTTAGGTTCACTATTATCCACTTGAGTTAATTGAAATGATATGTATATAATGATAAAAAAGTTTCAGGTCATCCCATTTTCCATGCCCTCGCTGCACTCGTTAAAAGAAACTTAAGCAGCAAATTCGGTCATAGCGCTTTACTGTAAAGCAAAGTGTAATTCCTGCATCTCCTTCTTTACCAGGCAAAGCAAAGCACAGTGCGGCTAATGAGTTTTCTCCATCTTCTATCCACCACGCATTGTTCTCTCCGACAGAAAGTTCTGTGGCATTTAATTGCAGATATGTTTTGCTGCAGGCTCTGTGAAATTTCAATTGATCTAAAACCTCATTAGGTCTATTTTTGCACTTCTACTTTCTACTTTCTGATTAGACTGCAAAACTGCAACTGGGGAAATGATAAAGAGGGATAAAAAATGAAAAGGAAAGAAAAAGAAAAGAAAAGCAACGGCTAATGGTATGGTATGGTATGGAATGGTATGGTATGGTATGGAATGGTATGGTATGGTATGGTATGGTATGGTATGGAATGGTATGGTATGGTATGGTATGGTGTATTCATCCAGGACCTTGTGGTTTTTTCACACTTGGATCCAATCTTATGGTATGATTCTGATACAGGGTTGAAGTTTTCACTTTAACAAACTGTGTTAGATTTGCACAATTCTTTTTTTTTTTTTTCTCCCATCTTACAATACCCCAGTGTGAGCTACTTCAAGTGTGAAAAGCCCTAATGAAGGCTTTGGGGTTTGAGTTTAAAAATGAAATAGAATTTAACTTTAATTTCCTAATACTTTTATCTAGACGTACTCAACAACTCAGAAAACCGCGCCTTCGGGTCGAACCCACACATTCCTCGGCCGGTCGAAAATATTGGAACGTTACTGACAGTTGATTCGAGTCGCCCAGATGTGATCTGTTCAAACACTGAATTAACACTGAACTGAACTCTTGGTTTAAGCTCTGGGTTGCATGTTGAATGGAAGTTTATAAAGCACTGTGTATAACTATGTATAGCTATACACAGTGCTTTATAAACTTCCATTAACACTGAACTGAAAATGGAAGTTTATAAAGCACTGTGTATAACTATGTATAGCTGATTATAAGCTCCTATAAAGTATGACGTACCGTATGTCACACTATATGCTAATAATGAACTATTACTATTACAAGATCCCCAACTTGCCACATTGACAGGGATTTTAACAATGTAAATAAAATCTCCTATTGTTGTATTTTACCACTTAACCTCATGAAGAGAAATTAGAAAAAGTGTTTAAATAAAAGCACTAAGTAGCAGGACCCGGTGAGCACAAACACAAACGCATATTGGCTACTAACGGTAAATTAATCCAGAGACCCATATTCTGACATCGATGGGAGACATGAAGCGCTTTACAGCTGGTGAATAATTAACAACTGGCAACCGTCGTCTATTCCCTCGCTTTCACTTCGCTTCTTCGTTGTTTGCATTCGTGTGTGTTAGAGTTAACGTTAAATATTCCGAAAAAGAGACTGAGCTAATATTCTTTTTATAATACAGTTCTACAAGACACCGGAATATACTGTAAATATTTAACACACACACACACACACACACACACACTGAGAATTATCTTGCTTTCAATTAAACATACCTTAAATTCTTCAATACGTCATTTCTGCATTAGAAATGTTGGCTAATCTGGCAAAACTCAGAAGATACTACTTCAAATCTTGTCAAACAGTATCAGGTTTTGATGTTATATAACAAATCTGTTATATTTCACACTACAAAGAATTTCATAAATTAATATTTTTATATTTTATTAATTTAGTTTATAACCCAGACTGTCCTTACTGTGGAGTTCAGTGAAGCTACAATTCATCGAATGCTGTTACTTGTACAGTATAATTGGCAATGATCAATTCAGTAGGTTTTATATCATGCAAAGCTTCTCATAAGTATGTACCCCCTTTTAAACCTTTCAACATTTTGTAGCATTTAAAATCTGGTATTTTTTTGTACCAGATTATTTTTCAATTTTATTTCAATTAATGTTGCATTATGGGAAAGGTCAAAATTTGAGCTTATTTTTTTTCAGCCTTCTAGACGTTTCTCCTGGACATAATGATGGTGTTTCTTGTGGTGTAGCCTTTTTAAGAAACAAAACTCTGGAGCCTTCAGAGAATAGGTACATTTTTATTGAGACAACATATGAATGAACCCCAATCGACGGAACATTTGGTGAAACTAATTTTACAGCACTGTGGGCGAATACTTATGCAACTTTTCCATTATTTATTCAGCTTTTTTCTTTTTTTTTTTTGTTTTTTGTTTGTTTGTTTTTTTGGTGAACTATATTGATTCTTCACCCTGATCAATTATTACGGCATATTTTATGCAGATTTCTGCTTTTACGTCTCGATAATTAGTTCTAAAAGTTCAAAGGGGGCCGATATTTATAATTCAAAAGTATGCGAAGGGGTTTCTCAGTCAGAGATTTGCCACTAATCTGGTAACCGTCGTAGTGCAGTTCAAGTTGATTCAATGGGTGTTTGAGAATGGGTAGAGATGGTAATGAGTTATTAAGAGAGAGAGAGAGGATGTAAAGAAAGAAAGCTAAAGGAGGGAGAAAAGAAAATTGGTATGCATAGGTGTGAGTGGATAGTTGACATGCAAGGCTCATTTGTGCACACTATAATTCCTTCATTCCTGACACAATGTTCTGGCACTGCTATCTTCAAAATGTCAACCTATCCTTCTTCCTCCTTTTTTCCTCCCCTTGTTGTTTTTCAGGTCTTTAGTTTTAGTCAAAAGGGCACTTCTCTCTTTTCAAGGGCTGGAAAATCGATGGAGAAATAGTACAAACAGAGACGGGGCGTGGAGGAACTGGTTTGTTGCCTTTTCCCTAATGAAACCATTTGTTTTAGGTTTTGATTGTCTGTAAACGTCGGTGCTTTATTAAAATGCCACGCACTAATGATGGCAAAGGTGACACTATCGGCGTTTGTATATTATAATATCACACGTTGAATAGGATGGGATTCGGGTCAATAGAGAACAAGAACATTTGAGTCTTTTGCTGTCGTGTGTTTGTTCAGCCTGACTCGGTCGAACATGCGCATAACAATTCGACTGAGGATATATTTACTGACGTGTAGAATCCAGTATTCAGCAACAAATGCTAGGAACTTTTGCTTCCTAAATAAGTCCGGACTGGAAAAATGTTCGGTATCAACCCGGAGAAAAGAAATATGTGATCAGTCAGAATTAAGAAAGGATTCGAAATACAGTTTAGATTAGAAATATAACACAATAAAACGCTTTCTCAATAAATATGCGATTTCCAAAAATAAATAAATAAATAAATAAATAAATACATTTTTTTCACACAAGATCAAACCCAATTCTGCTCTCTGAGACACCGCAAGCCTCTAAAATTCAAAAACAACCACAAAAAAATCTGTTCAAAGTTGTCCACAGACGGAAAAACACACTCCTAGACTGAAAGCCAACAGAGTCCTGACTCATTTTATATCAGACATCTAAATAAAATTATTCATTTGTTTATGATCGACCGACAAGCCGAAAAGTTCTAAACTTTACTTTATTTTTTGGTGGTACTTTATTTGAAGGGAACCTACATACAGCCTTTATAACACATTTATAAGCATGAAACATTTACAAAGCAAATGCTGAAGAAGATCTGTCAAAATGATACGAGGTGACAGTTAAGGATTTATGTGCAAAAAGTCAATGCTGACGCTCCACCTATGAGTCGAATCGGCACGACGTGTTGTTATTTTATCCCCATTTTAAATGTTATTAGTTAGATAAATCTGCGAAAGGTGTACACTGGTTTTAAACATAAGCAAATATGATTATCATTTTAGTTTAAGAGCATTAAAAGCTCCCATGTGGCTGGTAATATGGGCTTCGGAAATACGATATTTTTTTAAATAACGTACAAAATTCTTTCATGCATCGTCATCCTTCGTAAGTCCTTTTATGCCACAGGTTGACGTAAGCCTGACAGAAACCCTGCAGTATTGCTTTTATAAAACATTTATTCACTTCTTAGAAGTTTGTTGTTGTTTTTTTTGTTGTTTTTTTCCGCTATACAATTCTTATAGCTTTACAAATTTCAAAGCTTTGCTCCATGTAGAATTTCTATGTCTACATCCACGGCTCTGAGTAGATCCGCTTTAGGAAGCTGTACAGGGACCATCGCTTGCTCATACCAAAGTTTTTTTTTCCGGTGAATAAAATTGATTTTTTCTTTTTTTTTTTTATTAATTCTTTTCTGCACTTCAGGTGCAACCCACTCAAAGTAAAGGTTATATCTTTATTTTTTATTTAAAGGCTCCTTTCGGTTGTTTGTCTAAGGAAAGCATTTTCTATGGGTTCTACGGGAAAGTCCACATCAGAAAGAAACTTGGACTGTGTAAAAAAAAAGGTAGTTCCTTTTTTTAAATAACAGTATAGGATGGAGGGAAAGGATGATGTGGGATGTGGTAGCTCAGTGGTTAAGGTGTTGGGCTACTCATCGGACGGTCATGGGTTCAAACCCCAGGTCCACCAAGCTGCCACTGCTGGGCCCCTGAGCAAGGCCCTTAACCCTCAGTTGCTAAGTTGTAAGTCACTCTGGATAAGGGTGTCTGCTAAATGCCGTAAATGTAAATGATGTAGAGTTTGTGTTGCTGATAATTGAGGTCACTTAAATATAACAGGGATTTTTAGTCCTGGTTTTCAGTGTGTGTGTGTGTGATTATACGTTCATTAGATAATGAGTGTGTGTGTGTGTGTGTGTGTGTGTGTTGTGTGTGGTGTACTACATCTTCAGTGACTCAGTGAGGTGAAGTCTGTCTCTCACTGCTGATTTAATTAAATCACACTGTTATTTGCTCTCCTTGTCATTAAAGAAAGGAAAGCAGGGCTTAGCAGTAATTATAGCTATGCTGTCATCCCGCCACTCAATAACCCACCTCTCTGAGACGACAGATAAATGTTTAAGCCCAGCGCACACATGTTTGCGTACATATGTACCGATGTGCTGGCAGTGTTTTATTACCAAATAGAACAAACGTTCTTGGGAGTCTGACTCGATAAGAGGCAGCCAACGTGCTGGAAGATACAAGCGTGCGCGTAAACAAGACACGACCGAGAAGCTCAAAGTCTCTACGTTATTACAAAGAACAATACGCATATATCATATTATGCGCTGACACATTGAGTAGAATCTCCAGCAGAATTTCTCTGCTGCCTTTAGAAGCAAATCTGGAAAGTTTTCAACTTTCATTTTTTTGCTTTGAGTTTTGACATCCTACTTGGAAATGTCAAACTACAAAAAAGTCATAAAACAGCCAAAACTTCCCAACTCACAAAGACATATTGAAATCTTTCCTTTCCATTGGTTGGAAACGTAAGAGCATATGGCTAGATAAGGAGTTATGAAGGAAGAACACGGACATGGAGCGGAGATACGGTGTTCCCAATGTGGTTTATTCCTCTTACATTTACATTTACAGCATTCGGCAGACACCCTTATCCAGAGCGACGTACATACAGTAAGGGCTTAAATCACTAACATTGAATACATTAATGCTGGCTCACTAGGTTACATACTTAAGATACCATTAGTTTAAAACCTTTTGTTTTGTTTTGTTTTGTTTTGTTTTGGGTTTTTTTAAATACAAAAGATAAGGAAAGAAGTGCTATTGTAGTTAAAGTGTTTCCTGAATAAGTAGGTCTTCAACCGCCGCTTGAAAATAGCCAGTGAATAGCCACTCTTGTACCATAACAACGAACAAGTCACTTTTCATCTGTTTATAGTTATGTTCAAGATTCCCAAAATAAGTTCCTGGTTTTCTATTAAAATTGCATCTATAAATCAGTTGCTCCATGATTTTGGAAATTTTGCTATCACCAATATTCAGACAAGAATCACAAAATCTATTGAGTACATCTAGCAAAGAGTAATTACATTGGGATGCACTTACTGTATTTCCAGGGATTTCAGAACAGCGTAACAGATATTGCGTCATCGGGCAGGCGTGGCCTATTTGATAATCTAACCCTAATGCTAACCCCTAACCCTAGTTTTTGGTTGTTTATTTGTTTTCGAAAATAGCTTAACTTTAAGATAATAAAGCATGATAGATATAAAATATAAAATCTACCTGTATGACTGTTTTGTCCTTCATTTTCCATGGAACAAACCTCCAGAAACACGCCCATGTTACGTCGTGGTAACGAAACCCCTGGAATTTAGTGAATGCCTAATTACATGTGTCTTTACTGGTAGGAGGAAGAATCGTGTGATCGCAGTTTCACCAATCAAGTAGTTTTCTGGAAAAAAGTAGACGAATAAACTGGTCTCTTTTTTTTTACTATCCCCCAAAACCACCACCCCACCCCCACACCATCCCCCTTAGAACTAAATGAGAATAGAAAGCACACATTGTCTTGTCTTTTTCAGTGAAATAAATCTGTAACTTTTGATTTTCGGTCAGACTGGAAACTCTTTTACAAAACCGCTAAACATCCCCTCAGAGGAATCATTCCTTTACGCATGAATATATAAATGATAACATTCTAGACTTTATCTCCGAGGCTTTTCCCAGATTGTCAAGCACCTCACCCTATCAGCAACCCAGCTAAGGATCCACAGTACTGTCACCTATATTTGTGACCTTACTTGATAGATACAGATAGGGAGCTCCTGGGTCACCATCGAAGATCAGTCCAGTGATCTTAACACTGCAGCCAGTGACTCGATCTGTCAATCATGTTTAAAACTCCACCTGATGTATGAGCATGGAATACATGGACCACAGGCTATCTCCATCTTGTAGATAAGATCAGCATTGTTATTGATCAGGCTCACTCTTGTTGTAAATCCACATAAATGGGCTTGATTGACAAGTCACTGGAAGAGTGTTCATGCTTATCATCAAGAGTGTAGAAAGTTCAAGCTTTAAAAATAAACAATGCTTGGTCGTAAATTCGATCCACTGACGATTTGCCAGGGAGTTACATGGTATGGAAGACTGTAGTTTTAGGATGAGTATGAGGTCAAGTTGTTTGAGGAACTGCTGGAACTACATAATGACACTTGACCTTGACTGATTTGACTACAGCAATTGATGGTTCATCTCAATCAGTTCACTGGTCACGGTGTCGATTAGGGAGTCGGCCCTTTTTTTTCGGCCAGTCTTTTCACTGCACTGGAACGGCTCACTAAATCACTAAACCACAATGCACCGGTGCTCGCTAAGTTCTAGCACAAAAGGATGTGATATTTTCAGAAGCCTCTCAGCTGAAAACATGCTAGAAGTTAGTGTTTTTAACTTTATTTGATGCTCTGCGTATGTTTTGTTTGAGTCTAATGGCTTTGAAGCGATTGCCTGTTTCGATGATTAGAAGGATGAGTTCAATGTTGGACACTTGGGGACATGCAGGATAGCTGATATACTTGCAGGATAGCTGATCTACTGCACTGTATATACTGGAAATAGCTATGGATATAGAATGTAGCTGCTTTCCTTACACTCTGACTTTTAAAGGCTTGATGCAAGTTAACAAGGAACGACAGCGAAGGTGACTTGCGGCCCAAAGTAAATATCACTCCAGATTACAGTAGCAAGGGAAGAAGCAAGGGCAGGACAAGGGCATTGATGAAAACAGCAGTAAACCAGTTTAGCTGATTGCACCTAAGTACACCATCATGTGATATTGCATTTGATTATAATACATTATGCATCATTTTGCTCCATTCAGTCCCTTAACCCTTCCAATTACATCTGCATCTGCATCTTCTCAAGGTCTCCGTGCAATCCCGGGTAAAGGCAATGCAGCCTTCCTCCCAGTGCCACTTAGCGTCAATCAATAAATAAATGCGAAGCATCCTTTAAGCATTCAGGACAGGCTCATAATTCTATACAGAGGGCCAGATTTGTTACACTTTTAACCTTTTTACTAGGCTGTAGAGATAAGCAAAGCACTCAATGTCATGGGCTGGGTTTGTACTAATGCGCAGTTAATGCATGGGTTTTGCTTTCATGCAATAAAACATGAGGAAGAATATAGATGGATTTTTTTTTCCTTTACAATCTGATCCACTTTTATCGTTCATTCTTTCACATACACTTTTATTTCCTTTTCTCGGTCTCCCTCGAGTTGGACATTTTCATACCTTTGCGATTTTTAAATCTCATTTAGGCCGACTCGCTCCTCTGAGAGCATCCTCGACTTTTCATGTAATTAAAGCTTCTTTTTTTTTTAAATCTATACACTCATTTACTGGATTTTATGTACTACTACCAGAGCCGCTGTCATGGAACGCTAATCAAGAGAATTCAAGAGCGCTGCGGTGTAATTGATTGTAAAGCAAGGACAATGATATCTGCTCCCAATGTTCCGTTTCCTTTGTGGTTTGTGCTTTCATGTTGTATCAGTATCAGGTGAGACTGAGATCCTGTTCACAGAGCAAATTATAAAAAGGCTTTATGTTTCTAATCTTAGCAGAGTGCGTGCAGATATCTAGTCCTTTTTTTTTTTAGGACTAAAGCTGTTTGATTGGCAAAATAAGCTCCAAATCTCTGTTACAAGCTCGGTCATAGTAATAGAATGAGAACTGTATAAAATGATAGGAATTATTGCCTTTTCCTATGTATTAATGAACACAAATTTATGAGTGCAAGATAAGATAAGATAAGATAAGATAAGATAAGACTTTTGTATAAGAGATGTGTGTAGCAATGTAGATATAATATTATGACATGCACTATTACAATGCTAACTTTAATTAATAACCCAGTTTGATCAGTGTGAAAAAATATCATCTTAAAAACAAACCTTCACCACAAAAACCCTACAAACAACCCACTCGGCTTAGAAGCGCGGGTAGGCATCCGGCTAATGAGCATGAAACTGAGCTTGACAATCGTGAAAAGGCAGCCATCAACACACCCGTGAGTCGTTAAGTGCCCATTTCACTTTCGTTTTATTTTACACTCATCACTGCATGACTTGGACACACAGGACCAACAAACACCAAACCAACAAGGTGTGTAGAACTTCAGCAGGTATATAACTATATATATATATAACTATAGCAAACTATCAGGTTATTAAGGTCAGAAGATGTCATGAATACAAAATGTGCAAATGGCAAATGGGAGTGAAAAATGTGCCGAAAGAAAAAAAAAGAAAAAGCATAATAAGATATAAAATAGGCAGAGGAGCTTTGTAGCCACGTTCTCAATATGCGTGGGTGTCCTCGTGTCAGAGACTGCGAGACCTGGTCATGGTGTCAGACCAAATGAGTCCTTTAGAAATCACCCTGGAATTATACTGCCTCACTGGGAGCAGGTTACAGCCACTGTGCTGCAGTCCAGACATTTTCAAAAGTGTGAGTTATTTAAAAGTGTCAGTATTTAACGATCAGAGATTATGGAATGATATTTAGCTTGCTAGCAATGTTTTTTGAATATGGGATTGTTTCTCTAAATGCCTACAGTACACAGAGAGAGTGTGAGAGAGAGAGAGAGAGAGAGAGAGAGAGAGAGAGAGAGAGAGTTGATCATGAACGTACTGTATTAGTAAAGGTATAAGTTAAATTTGTGTGTATCCTTTTTGTCTATCCAAAGTTTCTATCTAAAGGATTCAGTGAAGACGGTTTTCTTCATGCAAATGTATGTTGGTCACTCATAAAGTGCACATTTTTGACACAGCTCTGGAGTTTTGTCAGCATCACTATATGATTTGCATGTAATGACGCCCACAAAACTCCATAAAAGGTCAAGTGCAATGCAGGCTAGGAGTACGGAATGAGCTATCAAGGCTGAATGGCAGAAATTAAAGTTATTTTTATTTTTTATTTTGGTATTATTATTATTATTATTATTATTATTATTATTATTATTATTATTATTATTATTATTATTATTATTGATGGTTATTATTGTTGTTGTTGATGTTGTTGTCGTTATTATTATTATTAACGATAACAACAATAATAATAATAATAATAATAATAATAATAATAATAATAATAATAATAATAATAATAAGCAAATGCTATACATTATTTATCATTAAAATTTTTACCCCTCATTCATTTGAAACATTTTTATTTCAAGGTCTTTTTCAGGTCTCTAACGAAAGCATTGTTTAAAAACTTAATTTTGTTTTGCTCTTCCGTTCCTGGTGATTGTTTGGTCATTTTAATTTACCCCTTTTATTTTTATGCATAGTCACTTAACTCCAGAGAGAGAGAGAGGAGGGGTTTTATGCCTCAAGGGGGCAAAAAGGAAGAAGAGAGCTTGCACATTCTCCACAGGTCCACTTACTCAGTGAGCGTTATTCAAGCCTCTGAGGAAATATAGAGAGCAAAACAAGATTAGGGCTGAACGGAGTTAAAAAAGAAAAATGGTAAGTTATAAACAGGATGCTCTTAAAGAACAATTTAGTGGTCTCAGGATAAAAGTGTAAAAGCGTCGGGTAAAATACTCGGGCAAGTGTAAGCGTGCTTTTAAAGAGCCTGAATGTACTTCCTAAGCTAGCAGAGTGAACAAGCACTTTGAATTGGATTTTATAAGAGATTTTTCTTCTTACAATACAGTGTGTAAGAAAAATATATATTGAACAACTGCAAACTCTGTTCTGATGCCACAATTTCACCCTTTGTTGTGCCCTGGTTAATTAACTAGGCTTTTCATCAGAGGTCATGCATTAATCCAGAGTTTGAAAGCCAGCGTGTGCTTCTTTCTGGACACGTAAAGATACCGAATCTTTCTTAGTAAATTCCAGAGTCATAGGGCAGCTGAGTGCAAGTGGCTAGGAATGCGAAGTGGACCATTTTGCATACATGAGCTAGCAGATTCAAATGGTGTCTAGTGTCGCAATAATTGATGGGGGGTAAACAATGCAATTCTTCACATTCAGAGAGCAGAATTGGCAATGCTTCAACTCCCAGCTACAATCTAACAGCATCACTGGAATTTTAACTCTCTGATAATACTTAAGGGCCCAGAGACATAGCTTTTCAGTATTCGGTTTCATACACTTCATACTGGTCAGGATAGACTCGGATGCATAGTATATCCTGGGTGTGATGCAGGAATACACATTTTGTATAGTAGGGCATCGAGCAAACCCACATTCATACATTCATTCAAATCCACCATTGTTTTGTGGAGAACATGGAGACCTTGAAAGAAAATGGGAAAATCCAACCTGTGACCCTGTAACAGTGTCACAATGGCAAAAATCACATATTGGTAAAAATGGACACATGGAGTTCTTGCTAATTATATTGTCCTGTCCTTGTGTGTATCAAGCCTTTTCATAAGCAAGTCTCTCAAAGCAAAAGATTTTACATTTACAATCCAATAAAACCGTTATTCAATTTATTCTATCAATTTATTCCACTTTTATTCATTCTTTCTCCCATCTTGATGGCTGTATTAACAGCAGCTAACATACAGTACTTGTCTCCTTTTTTTTTAATCCTTCTATAGAACCAGGTTTTCCCAAAGCCTGTATTTAACTGTTCAACTGAAGCATGCTTATTCCCTGTCGGTGGCATTATTTAAGAGGCAGCAAAATGGACTGCTGTCTCAACAGCCACTGAGCTTAGTAAGGAGTCCATTTCATGAGATTCCCAAAGACACGATCATTACACGGGGAGTTAGTGCCACTAATCTGTATATTAATTTATCTCCACGTACCATTGTGCTCACATCTGTTCACAGACGTAGAATGCTTAGCTTGCCAAGGAACCACCGTTCCGTCACAATTTGCTGTAATAGCAAAAATAATAGCAATACAAAATGTTGTATTTTCTGTGGCTTATTGCATTGCTTCGGTAGATATATTTATCCTTATATTTGAGACAGGATATTGTGTAAATGTAGTTAAGCAGATTAAATGGAAGGGCAATAATGAAGGGTATAACAATGTTTCTTTGGGATTTGACCTAGCAAGATGTCTGGTCATAGAACCTTGTCTGCTGAGCCATAATAATAATAATAATAATAATAATAATAATAATAATAATAATAATAATAATAATAATAATAATAATGACAATCATTTCGTCTTCTCAGTCTTCAGTACAATTCGAGAGATTATCACCTAGAACATTTCTCCATGTAAGATGTACCTGTTACAGCAAACCGGTATATTTAATCATGGATATACAAATGGATATTTATTTAAAATAAAGGCAACTAGCCAATTTCTGAATTTCAGTTGTGACTGATCAAGAATCAGTTTTGTTTTTGTTTATTTTAATCTATATCTAATGCCACCGATCCTCAAACAAAACTGTTTGAACTGATAGTGCAGTCTCTGCTATTGGCAACACTTAACACTAAAATATAAATTTTAAGTAGAACTTCAGTTTGCTAACTGTTCATCCAAACCAAATTCATGACCGACTAGCTGGAGGTCTGAAATTCTAAGCCACTGTTAGTTTTGTAACTAAAGCAATTCAGTGTTAAGTATATGTTTTGGGCAAAATCAACATATAATGCAAACAGCATTCTGAAATGATTATTCGCAGGTAATGTGGTAGCTTAGTGGTTAAGGCGTTGGACTACTGATCAGAAGGCCATGAGTTTGAATCCCAGGTCCACCAAGCTGCCCCTGATCCAGGCCCTTAACCCTCAGCTGTATAAAATGAAGTCACTCTGTATAAGGGTGTCTATTAAATGGCAGAAATGTAAATGTAATCCTTCCTAATGACGCCACAGAAAGAAAACTACCTGTTATCTGCTCAAATGGAAATATTTTCAACCCATACAAAAGCCTGAAACAGAGCTTAATGTTTGTGCACCACGCAGCACCCTGTGCAACTCATCATTGTTAATAAATGACTTCTAGCTGATCGTTTGTCATTTATTGCATCAGACTCAGTGAGAAGTGGCCATTAGGACAACGAAACTGGTCGGCTTGTGCGTTTTTCTACATCAGTTGACAGCACTCAATCATGCCTTGAAGCACAATATGAATCTGTGACCTATTTCCCAGAGCACAAAGAAAAGAGGCTTTCTCTCATCCACTTGTCCTGTGTTTGACTTCAGGCACATTTGCTGCAGACACTTGGGAGGGCGAGTTTAGTAACAGAGATGATGTACGACGGAACGAGAAGATACGTGGACACGGACGTTTACGGTTTGACGTAGAATTTACAATGATTGATGCCTTGCTACGGGTTACATGGGAGAAACGTTTGAACCTGATATTACTGGTCAGACCAAACATAGATAATACTCTCCCAATGGAAATGCAGGTTCACTGACAGGGGAAAGGATGTGGAATATTTTGCAAACCTTAGGTAAGGTATCAAGTCTGGGGTTATTTCTGATCTCTGGTCTATAAATGCAGTATAAAATGTGCGATCTATAATGTTTCTAAGCATAAAAGCTTATGTTTTATTGACAAATTCTTTTTGCTAGATTTTTCTTCTTAGCCATGTCAAGGAATAGATGTCTCATGCTAAATTTCTGAAGTGAATGATTCTCTTAGCACTCTTACTTCTCAGTGTATTTCTGTTTTTTTTTTATTTTTTTTATCAGTTCTCACTTCTGTAATGAAAATGCTGCAAAAAAGGGCTAGGGGAAGAAAGGGTAATTGAATAAAATCATAGAGGGATTAAAGAATCCCTTCCTCAAGCTAGGAAAGCATCTTATTGTTGGGACATCAAGACTTGCAGTGTGATTAATACAGGATTTAATCCCCACCACTGGCTTTTCTGTTGGGCATACAGTAGGTCTTGGTTAAGACGTGAATGTCGAACAGACAAATAAGGAGGAAACAAAAAGTCTCACCTGGCAGCCAGGTAATGTCTGAGACCCTTATGGCGAGTTTCTGCCTGATGCTACAACACAGATGTAGCAGCAAACGACTTTTTTCTGTACCTTGCAGTTCCTTAAGTGACTAACTAGCCATTCTCTTTGCACATAACGCCTGCTTGTGGAACAGCAGATTTCTTTACTTTCACAAACATAATAGATAATAGTTCACTGCAAACATTTTCATTAAGATGAATGAAGTAATGACTAAGTGAATAATACATAATACTGACAGAAGTACAGTCACTGTACTCCATTACGGTCAAATGTTCTTAATTGATTCAATCTGTCCATAATTTAATAGCCAGTGATTATTTTTTTAACTGTCTGAAGCTCATTCAGATCCTGTCAAAGCTTCTAGTTTTCATGAACTTGTGCCGAGCGTAGGCTCAGACTCCAGTTCCCAGCTGATAAGACTGGCTCCTGATGCGATCTTCTACTTCCGTAGCTCGTACAACTCAAGGTCTGAGGTCGAAATGCTTTTCTGCTCAGCACAATCGTACAGAAAGGATATTTCCCGAACTATCAGTTGATCACTTTAACAATATATAGACTTCCTGTTAGAATTACATTAAACTTTCTAGTTATTGAATTGCACAGTTTGGGAACATAGTGCACAGTTATAGAGGGAATTATTATTATTATTATTATCCCATTATTTTATGGGACTCCCATTAGAGTCTGGGACCTGTCCAGATTTCTTCCTCATATCATCTCACAGATGTTTTTTTTTTTCCTCACCACTCTTTACTTTGGCATTGTCATTAGGGATAAAATGATACCTTTATCATTTATGTTGTGAATTTTTATAGTTCTCTAAAATGCAGATTCCATTATTAAAGGCAACTATACAATAAAATTTTACTAGCTATATTATTTAACTCAACAAGGCATTTCTAATTGCAGATATGCCCCTCAGTTTTATTACCAGTCCACATAAGCTCTAGAGACTGCGTCAGTGAAAATCCCAGGAGATCAGCAGTTTCTGAAATGCTCAAATGAGCACACCTGAGACTACCAACCATGTCACAATCAGATTTACAGCATTTACTGTAGCAGACACCCTTATCCAGAGTGACTTACATTTTATTGCAATTATACTACTGAGCAATTGTGGAATAAGGACCATGCTCAGGGGCCCAGCAGTGGAACCTTGGCATACCCGGGTCTTCAAACTCACAACGTTTCTTTTAGTAATCCAAAACACCTTAAACACTATGCTACCACATCCCTATTACAACTGAGGGTTAAGGGCCTTGCTCAAGGGCCCAGCAGTGGAACCTTGGCATACCTGGATTTCAAACTCACAACCTTCCTATCAGTAGTCCAAAACACCTTAACCACATCCCCTATACAACTGAGGGTTAAGGGCCTTGCAAAAGGGCCCAGCAGAGGAACCTTGGTGTACCTGGTATTCAAACTCACAACCTTCCTATCAGTAGTCCAACACCTTTAGCACTAGGCTACCACATCCCCTATACAACTGAGGGTTAAGGGCTTTGCACAAGGCCCCAGCAGTGGAACCTTGGTATAACTGGTTTTCAAACCCACAACCTTCCTATCAGTAGTCCAAAACACCTTAACCACTAAGCTACCACTTCCTCTATACAACTGAGGGTTAAGGGCCTTGCAAAAGGGCCCAGCAGAGGAACCTTGGTGTACCTGGTATTCAAACTCACAACCTTCCTATCAGTAGTCCAACACTTGTAGCACTAGGCTACCACATCCCCAATACAACTGAGGATTAAGGGCATTGTTTAAGGGACCAGCAGTGGAACCTTGGTATAGCTGGGTTTCAAACTCACAACCTTCCTATCAGTAGTCCAACACCTTAACCACTAGGCTACAACATCCCCTTTACAAGTGAGGGTTGTACACCTTGGTGTGGTTAAAGGCCTTGCTCACATTTTTCTACCAAAAGTCAATGTGAACATTAACTGATGCTCTTGACTTGTTCTTGCATGATGTTATGATTTCCACAGCTACAACATGATTGGCTGATTGTATATTTGACAAATGGTTCCTCTCTCAGATTTGCTTGACCATGTAGCCCTGAATCTCCCACCTTCCTCGGATTTTTCTTTCAAATCTGTTCATTCCGCCTGTTCATTTTCATATCTACTAAGTAGGAAAGCCATAACATCAAAAAGGAAAGGGACTTAAGCAGATAAAATATCTGTGTGCTGCCAAAAAAAAAGAGAGGGATGAAAGAAAAGTAATGAAGAGGGGAAAAAAAAGAAGGAAATACAAACTCTGTCTAAATATAGGCACTCGCACTGATGACTGGGGAAAAGTTGCTCAGTTCTTTAGACTAAATTATTTATTTTGTCAAGAAATCAGCCATGTGCGAATAAGCATGTGTGTGTGTGTGTGTGAGAGAGAGAGAGAGAGAGAGAGAGAGAGAGAGAGACAGTTAGCAACCAGGAGAATAAAAGTGAGATCTCAATCTGTTCATTTTGTATTTTACTGACAATTCAGCATTGCAGTCTAACAAAACAGAAGATATCTAATTGTCTATTTTATTTTATTTTTTATTTTTTTTTAATCTGTGGTTTGTGTGTCAGTCTTTATATGTGTATGCAAGCAGGTCTGCATGCCAGTCACCCCCTCCTCTCTGTCTCCTTCTCAGTTTCTCTCCCTCCCACCCTCTCTCTCACTCTCTCTGTCTGCATTGCTCTATCTTTCAGTCTGAGACCGAGGCTGTGGAGCACGGAGCAACAAACCTACACACACTCACACACACACATATACATACACACACACACAAACACAGGCACACTGGTCACGTCCGTAGTACTGCCATCCTCTTTCTCTTTTCCTCTCTCGTGTCCTTTCACTGCCGTTGCGTTTTGCTCGCGCTCGCAGATGTATTCCAGCCAGCATCCCAGGACGGATTTTTCTCTCTTCTCTCATGAATCTGTGATCGCCTCGGAGCCGCACGCGCAACACGAGCCTCCTGCGCTCAAAGTCCCACCACATCATCACAGCTTTTGCTGAGCAACGAAGAAACCTCAGCATTGGAGGTGTGGAAAAATAGTGAGAGATCAGGAGGGAGAAGGGCTTCTGGGAGAGTAGGTTGTTTTCCTCTTGTGTTGTGATGCAAAGCAGCCGGAGAGGAGACATCCGGCTGTCTTCGTCTTCTCATCCTTGATGGCACTCGTTCAGATGTACATCTCTCAGGAAAAGTATACAGGATTGGTCTTAGAGTTAGTCTGTTTCGGCTTGAATCGTTTTGTATTTTTTTCCTTTTTTCTCGCTTTTACGGCTGTTCCGTCCTCCTCCTCCCCTTCTCTGCTGCAGACTTTGCCGTGTTCAGCGTTCCTCTGAGGATCGTAAACTGTATTCGGCTGCTCTTCGGTCGTCAAAGATTTGATCTTTCTTTCATTTTAATTGAGATTTTATTTTGTTCCTCAAATTTTTTTCATTTATAGATTTTTATTATTTATATATTTTTTCCTTTGATGTCATGTATATGGTCATGAAATAATTAATGCAGTATGGAGATATTTGCTTGATAATAATTGCTTGGCATGTTAATTGGAAGTCCCTTTAACATGATATCGAGCTCGAGGATCGGTGAGACAAGTGTCGCAGCCACACCGAGCGCTTTAAAATATTACCTATAAAGACAGATGACTGATGTTTGAAGTTCATTTAGTTTCCATGGCTGTCAGTTTTGGATGAGAGAACACCTGATTGTAGGTCCTGTCTTCCAATTGTTGTTTATTTTTGGACATCTTCTTTTTTCCTTCTGTTTTTGACTTTTTTTTTTAAAGGATCTGTTTTTTTTTTGTTGTTGTTGTTTTTTTTTGTCGAGCTTCAGAACATTCCGGAGGAATACAGAATTGTGTCGTCGTCGGAATACACAGCTGCAACCCCTGGAGCAGGATTCGTCTTATATGTTTGATTGGATATTTTGCCCTGAACGTGTCTTTGTAAACATTTTTTGAGGAATTTTTTCCTCTTTTTTTTTTACTGCCGATATCTGAAGTCACCCCTTCTCACAGGGAATCTAGGAATTATGGATCCTGCATTGGTCTGATATGTCTTTTTGTTTCTATCATATGAGGAGGCAGGGCATGGAAGTCCCACTCCCCTCTCCGTTCCCTCTTGGGGCAGTTGTTTTGCTTAGCGGATTAGTACTCACCCCACATACCACGCCCGCAGCCCCACCAAGAGTGCTCTGGGACAGTTTATGGAGGCTAGTTCTGTCCTTGTCCTTACTAGCTTTCCCTGGTCCTGCTGTTTCAGCTAGAGTCTCGTCCAGTCTTAGCACGACTCACCATGTCCACCATTTTCACAACAAACATGGCACTGTGCCTATTGCCATCAACAGGATGCCCTTCCTTACACGTGGGGGCCATGGTAGGTCACATTTTCATTTTATTATATTTCTATGCTACTGATTAACACTTTTGTCCCAAATAATGACTTGTATGTGTGCCAAGTTTTGGGTGTCTATGGTTGATTGGCAATCTTACTTTCAGTTGTGACTCCATTATGTTTGAGAAACAATCATTGTAAAAATGTGTCCTTGCCAATAGTCCTACAAAGCAAAGTGTCTTGATCCCATAAAAGTCATATTTCAAGCTCGAGACAGCATCTTTTTCAGCATTTTGTTAAGCAATTTTAACACTAACATCAGGACCTAAGGTCAAGGAAGTGGCACACAGTACCCAGGTAGTATCCACTCTCAGACCTTTCTAATTCAACATCATCCCACGCTCATATATGATATGATAAAGCACAACTGAAACGGACCACTGACTAAGCCTTGAGTAACTTTCAAGTCTATACTGCCATGGGGCACTAGCTTAGTGCTGATATTTCAAGCTTTTCATCAGAGAGAAGGGTAAGAAAGAGTTTCCATGACCATGGTAGTGGGACCAGGTGTAACACTGCAGATCTCACTGGAGATCTTCATCAAGTCTCTTGCCATTGAAAGGCTTTTTAATGCAATTGTAGTGTTTCAAGCTCAAACGACTGAAATTAAGAATCACTCAATGCTACTGTGGATAAAGCAGCGTAATTATGGTATTATTAAGCTCAGTGGGCCGCCCACTCAAGCGGCGTTGTAGGTCAAGTTCATTTTTTCCTCCTTTAGAAATCTAAATCCCTTCTTATCTTGAGAAACAATAAAAGCTGTGAACTCACGTCCGTATGTATGTAGATACTGTACTTACTTGTTAAAATAGATACCCTATTTTGACCGTGTATGTAGCGATAAATATAAATTATTAAGTGCAATTGTAGTGAAAGCAGTTATTATATTGCAAGCTGTTATTACAGTGCAATGTACATTAGAAACTGGAAAGAGGAATTGTTATATGTAGGAGGCTGCTGGGCAGCTTATTAAAGAATATATTATAGAGTTCATGATGTTGTGATTGGTAAATGGTGGGTGTTAGAGTTGTTCTCAGTTTGTGTGTTCTCAATTCAGGGGTACATTTATAAACTGCTATGAAATCTGTCTGATAGTCAACATACCCATAGTCTTGCTCTTAAGAAGTATAGCCACTTTCGCCAACAAGTTGTTCAACCTCCTTTCCTCGCAATCATCGATTTATTGTGCTTTAGTCGACTGCCTCGACTTGAATCTTTTATTCTTCGAGCAAGCCAGCAGATACATCACTTCTGTAGGCTATGGTATTACCTTTTGTATCAAACCATCAAATTGGATGACAACACTACTACTACCCAGTCCTGTGAAGAGTCCTTAAGACAGGGCACTGAATAAGGATAAGTCCTTGAGTGTTGCTAGTGTTCAGAATCAATGATGTATTGTCTAGAGCAGGGGCAAGTCTTTGAAAGATTCCATGACCCACTAGTGGAAGACCTTTCCTAATCCAACTCTCTGGAAAAGACTTTGAGAACATCAGTAAAGGTTGTGCCAGCCAAGGTTGTGTTGTGTGTAAGGAGGGAATTGTGATAAATCCTCAGAAGGCTCACGATTACTCTTCTTCAAGCAGAATAGCGTTGTTTGTATGGCAGCCAGGATTGCCTCTATGGAACTGTTAGGGATATAAGCAAATTCTAGGGGGAAGTCTAGCGTATTGGCCGGTGTATTGTGCTGGATGTTGGCCATAATATCCATTGTCACAAAACATTTTGTGATTAATCAAAAACAAAACACTTGCTTGTAGTCATTGAGGTGCACCACCTCGGTTTTCTGGGAGTAGTAGTTATTTCAAAGTAAGCACTGGGAATTTCTGGCTCATTGGTTAGAGCGATGTACTACTAATTAGAAGGTTGTTCATTTGAATCTTGGTACCGATAGACCCTTGGCAAGGCTCTGCTCAGCTCAGTTGAATTGTAACTCAATTCTAACTCGGTTTGGATAAAAAAAAAAGCATCCACCATATATATAAAATTAAGTGAATTACAAAAAGTTATGTGTACTGTAGATCCTAAAGATTATGCTCAAAATTATCCACCTTTGCTTCAGTGGATCTCACCTAGATACTACAGGATTGTACCGAACTGTTGTTATAATAATAAAGACAATCCCATGCTCATCCTCTGACTTCTATTCATAGTATATTATAGTATATACTGTAGCTGTGGAAGAGTCAAGTCAGTCAAGAAGCTTTTTTTAAGAGTAATGATTTACTGTCACCCAGAAAACTTCCCTTTTTGAGTCTGGTTCTTCTCAAGGTGCCTTCCACATGTGCTCATGTCTCAGGGAGTTTTTTTAGTGGCTTGCTCATTAGAAATACTGTATAAGTCTACATCCAGCTTTCTGTGTTATGGCAATGTTTACTTGTGAGTAGAACAATAGCTGGTTCCTTGACCCCTGCCTTAAAGACATGGCCAGTCTTTGGAACAGGCAGTGGGCAGTATTTGCTCAAGTGCTTAAGGCTCTGGGTTGTTGATTGGAGGATCTGTGTTCAAGCCCCAGCACTGCCAAGCTGCTAGTGTTGGACCCTTGAGCAAGGCCCTTAACCCTCTCTGTTTCAGCAGTGCTATGTCATGGCTGTCCCTGTGGCTCTGACCACAACCTCCGGAGTTGGGATATGCGAAGAAAGAATTTCACTCTGTTAATGTATATGGGACAAACTACAGGCTTCTCTATTCTGTTCTAATCTTGCAATGGAGATGAGAATTCATGGATTTAGGATTCATGGCTTTTGTACCTGAAACCTTCTCCTGTTGCTTACAACTGACTACTTTTCAGTCAAGCCTAGATGATGTAAAGCTGGCAAATAAACCTTCTTTTAATTTCTCCACTATTCCTGCCTTTTTTTTTATATAGCCTGTGTTATGTTTCAGTTTTTGCCACATGCTTTAATGTTTCTCACGATACTTTTTTTAAAACATTCTCTTGCCACCTTCTGGTGCTGCTCTCATCCATATCCACATTTATCGCTCGCTCATTTTATCCTCTCGCTCAGCACGGCTTTTAGCCATAATCTGTATCAATCAAGCATCTGTGTCTGCCAAACAGGCGCACACATTGCAGTCAATTGCCTTCAGCTCAGTCTGTATTGACGTTATTGGCTCTTGGCATCCCTTAGTGCTCATCCATGAATTAAATTTATAATGTCTACCATTCGCCAAGGAACTTAGTCACAATTTATATGCCTAGCTCTGAAGCATCATTTCTCCAAAGAGAGAGAAAATCTAGTTTCTTCCTTTTCCCGCAGCACCAGTACATACACACTCATACAGGGACCTAGAGAAACCGATCCTGAGTTTAAGCACTGAGCAGTGAACTGAGATTCTTGATGTACTGAAATGGCAGCCTAAATCCAATAGACGGTCCTCTTTCTCCCTTTAAATAGCAATGTCCCTTTTACCGTCTCTGCTTTCTTTCTTCCTTCCTTTCTTTTTCTTCCTCTGCTGGTTCATATAATTGGATTGCAGCTCCCTTGCATCTCAAGTTGCTAAGCTGTTTAAATTTACATAATTAACATGGAAATGTTTGGCATATCCCTCCACGGATTTGAGACTGTCAGCCGATACAGATGAAAAAGTGGCAGTAAAAAAAAAATGCAGTTTTGAGCCTGAAGGATAGCAAAAAATAGTGACTAGACTCTCGTCACCTTTCTCTCAATCTGTTTAGTTAACATTTCCCAAGTTTTCTATTTTATTTATTTATTTATTATTATTATTATTATTATTATTATTATTATTATTATTATTATTATTATTATTATTATTATTATTATTGTTTTTGTTGTTGTTGTTGTTGTTGTTGTTGTTGTTATTATTATTATTATTATTATTATTATTATTATTATTATTATTATTATTGAAAGGCATTTCTACAAAGATACTCGATGTCATTCCTGTTCCGCAGTTAAACATTTGCAGTTAAACATTTGCCGACTTTGCACTGTATTGAGAATCCCTATTCTGAGCTCTGAAAATAAGCCTGCAAAATAATTGACTCCTTTCTTTAAGCTTCATGCCGTGAAAACCATTTGGACAAGTCGAAATTTATTCGGTCTGGATAGTTTTGTTAGCGACAAACAAAAGTGAAGAATGGCTTAGAGCTTTCAATATGAAATTACATTAATCTTGCAAGTTAGCACAGCTAGAGCCTGTAGGATTTGACTCCTGGCACAAGTATTTATCTCTCTTTTGAACAGAGTCAACTGATGGGATCCGTCAGTCTTCTTTTCCAGCCTGGAGGATAAGTGAAAGGGGCTTACATTCTGAATACTTGCTTATAAGACAGATTGGGATTCACATCACAATAATAATCATGCCATTTAACATGCAGTATTCAGGTGAACTCTCATTTTTCGAGCATCTCGGATGTTATTCAAATGATTGGCTCAGATCTGATTGGCAAAGTGTGATTGCTTCAAACGCGTGTAGAAGGGAGATACGAGTACGAACAAGGGCTGTATATGACCCTCTTCAAATCCTGTGAGAGAGGAGTGTCTAGTTATTGCTGGTGATTAATAGACAGCTCTCTAGTTGATGGATGCGGGGTGCGTGCATGGTCACGAGTCCCTGAGCCGCAATTCTGCTCACTCTGTGCAGATGTGTGTACTACAATTCATTATCCCCCATTGAACAGCCCGCTTGTCGCATCCTCAGCCAGTGGATTTTGATTGGCATTGCCAAATTAGTCTCTACATTCTCATTCTGCAGAATCCTAGTTATTTTTTTCTGCTCTCCAAAGTTCAAAAGACGAAGGAAAAACCAAAATCACCTTCTTCTATTCTGCATTATTCTGTTGACTTTTTGCAGTGAGTCACCCTAACACTGGCATCATTGTCTAAATATTGGAGAACAGCGTCTAAGAATTGTCAGCAGTCCAACATAGCATTGCTACAATGGCTTTCTCCATGCGACTTCTATTTCTGAATATAATATAAATTTGGTCTTTTATTCCAGGACTTTTTTCAAGACGATCCATTTGTGCAAGAGTGGGGCAAGATGACTAAAATATTTAACTCAATTCAATTCAATTTATTTGTGTGGCACTTTTAACAACTGACATTGTCTCAAAGCAGCTTTACAAAAGCATAGAAACAATAAAAATTGCAAAGATAAAAATGTAATTACTAATAATCTCTAACGTCTATCCTTACTGAAAGTGACCCATACTCAGAATTCGTTCTCTGTGTTTAACCCATCCAAAGTGCACACACACACACAGCAGTGAACACACACACACCATGAACACACACCCGGAGCGGTGGGCAGCCATTTATGCTGCGGCACCCTGGGAGCAGTTGGGGAAGTTTGGTGCCTTGCTCAAGGGCACCTCAGTCGTGGTATTGCCGGCCCGAGACTCGAACCCACAACCTTAGGTTTAGGAGTCAGACTCTCTAACATTTAGGCCCTTACAGTAAAGTAAATTCAAGAAATTTCTACAGTAAACAATATGTGGCATGATGCATAGGCTTGCCAATAGATTAATTTTGTAAATTCTAAAAAAAAAAAAAAAAAAAAAAATTTAAAAAATAAAAGAAAATAATAATTTAAATTATTAGACAATATGTTTGCAACAGGACCACAAATATAAAGATCGTATGTGAAGTTCAGTTATTTTAATAACTTATTAAAATTGTGCATTTAAACAATGGTTAGGATTTTTTATTTTTTTTGGCAGGAATTTTAATAAGCCAGTTTTACCAAATTCCAACAAAAATTCCAAAAAAAAAAAAGAGAGATAAGCAGAGAACATCTTTTCCATCAGTCAGCAATGATATAATCCCAACCTATTTCCCAGCATGCCTGATGGATCAGAAGCAAAGCTTGTTTGACTCTTGGCCATGATTAAAGTTGCTGATCTGAATCATCCCCCTACTCAATAGTGCCAGATCTTTTTTTTTTTTTTTTTTACAAAAAGGAACAAAATCTCTGAAATGCCTGAGCAAATAGCCAGATTGCTAGATCGAAACCAATATTGGTAGAGGGTCAGAGTCAATGATGTGAAAATTTGTTGAGATCACGTTTGACTAACTGCCAGGATTTCTTGTGAAAGTCAAAAGCTGCTAGGTTTAACTTCTGAATTGTCATATGTTCCACTGACAAACAAAACCTGGTGTCTGTTAGCAAAACTCGGTCAGAGGAGAAAAAAAAATCAGTATGCTGTATAAATATAAAAGCTCGAGGATAAATAATTGCAGAGACGCAATGAAAGAAAGATTTCTCGATGGATTTTGATTTTGATTTTCATTCCGTTTCACAGACAAATATGTTGTATGATTTGCACATGAATCATGCATTTAAATGTACAGTATACATAATACTTTATAATGCTAGATATTAGCCTATATTAATAGATCATAGAGTCACACTTTATTAAGCATGAGTACATGACTTCATAATATCAGGATAAATCCCATTATAATACAGTATAAAATAACATTGTCGATACTAATGTTATAATGCACTATAACATAGGATCTGGAATATTATACAGTATGTGGTTACACTTGAACTATAATGAACTATAAACACATTTATATCACGTTACGAGATGCAGTCATAAGGCAGTCAAAGATCCTTTTAATTATTTATTCAAATGTTTTACACTACATAGTTGTCTTTATTATGCGTTATGAACTGTTAACAGGACAGCAGAAAGTGGTAGGAAAAAGAACTTAGCTAGTCCTGAACTTCACATACAGTATTCTAAGCCTTATAATGTATTATAAACAGTTCTATAAAGTGTAATGATTTTTCATACAAAACTCCTCATAATGTATATAATGCCCTATGAATGCATTATAAAAGGCTATGAATGTATTAAAAAGTTATTATACCTGTATCCATTTTTTGATCGCCATATACATTATTACCTATGAACACATAGGTCATTATGTATGTATCCATTTTTTGATCGTACATATAATGTACATAATCTATGAACACATATGTAACATTTGATAATAGATTCATAAAGCAAATTAGTCTTTATATGTACCCATCACCATGCCCCAGTTTGTATTACGGGTGTGGTATGAAGATATAATACTGATATAATGCATTATAAACACTTCTTTTAACAATTTGTGTAAGCATTATTAAAAATGCTACAATGCATCTTAACATGTTATGAATGTACGTATTTGCATGTCATGTACATTTGGCCGTCATACAACACATCGAGTCTTATACCCATGCTCAACGAATGAATCACGGTCATGCAGGTAAATATAATTAACACAAATTATGATTATCATGTGCTATAAGGCATTGTGTATGCTATAAAACATGTTATAAACACATGTGTAAAGGAGAGAGTCAGAAAAAGAAAGGCATGTCGTGATTTTGTAGATGTTAAAGACGACGCAGAGAACTGTGAGGATTGTACAGATGCACGTTTGTGTATTATTTCGTTTAAAAGAGGAACCTTGTTCTGTTTTCAATAGATATTATTGGGGTCTCTTGTGTTTGTCGACGCTCTGTGTCCAAACATCGTGAATGGAACAGGAGGTGGCTTGTGTCACTTCACACATTAGGCTATATTAATTATTGCGACAGCTCCAGTAATTACATGTCTAAGATGTCTCATGTCCT
The DNA here is from genome assembly GCF_022655615.1 of Tachysurus fulvidraco. Lineage (NCBI taxonomy): Eukaryota > Metazoa > Chordata > Actinopteri > Siluriformes > Bagridae > Tachysurus > Tachysurus fulvidraco. The sequence continues at coordinate 24,085,831 of NC_062524.1, forward strand.
TGAATAGATGATAGACATGCAAACGTGTGTGTGTGTGTGTGTGTGTGTGTGTGTGTGTGTGTGTGTGTGTGTGTGTGTGTGTGTGTGTGTGTGTGTGTGTGTGTGTGAGAAGCAAAGCAGTAACATAGATTATTCATGTAGTCAAGCCTCATTGCTATGCTGTTTGTGAAGTGTACATGTTCTGTTGATGTCAGTGTTCACACCACGCACACACACACACACACACACACACACACACACACACACACACACACACACACACACACACACACACACAATTACAAATTCCTTCACCTCTCTCAGAAATCCAAACTGTACATATCCACCTACATGCGCACACACACACACACACACACACACACACACACACACACACACACACACACACACATATATATATACCTCTACCATGGTTGCCCTTGGCAACCATCCTTCAGGAGTCCTTGTGTGGTGCAGAGTCTCGGAACCGAGCATGCTCCATGGTTCAGGGCCATGGGGCTTCCTGAACCCACCATCAAAGCTGCATTTCTAGAGATCTTCCTACATGACTGCTGTCCTCTGTCCTTTCCTGCAGAAACTTTTTCATCTGCATTTTTCTGCCTCCTTTTCTCTAAATATTATTTCTTTTCACCTTCAAATCGCTACTGCTCTGCCTTCTCATATTTATTTGCATGTTTGTACTTCTGCACTCTTTCTCTCTTTAATTGATGTACTGGGTGATGTCAGAGGAATAAGTGCAGTGTTGGCAATACTGCAGCTCTTTAAAACTACTAAGAAATGTTGCACTAATCCTTGCTATAATGCACATACCCAGCTAGTAAAGCTAGGAGGTCAATCAACTTTCTGGGGAATTGTTGCCAATAAATTGTTTAAACAGATAAAAACCTCTTTCATAATGAGATAAAAGGTTTCCTTTCAACGGATAGCAATCGTCAACCGTGCATGACTTGCATAACGTTTATCATTAAAGGTGGGGTCTCCTTTGTTTGAGAAATGCTTCAGAAAACTGTGTTGGGCCGCCAAACATAACAAAAACAAAACAAACGTGTAGCTAATGAGCAGAAAGAGGCGTGTCTTGTCAATATGGGTGGAGAAAGTGTTCAGTGTGCATGTGTGACATTAGCAGGAAGCGGCTTTAACATTGACATGGAGGATAAAAACAAAGAAAGAAAGTGACGGAAGGCTTACGATAAGGCAAGAAGTAGGACGTGTTAATATAGGATCAGCTTTCCAGCACTGGGGAGAACTGAACGTCTTCCGTGTGAAACGAAGCTAAACCTTTCACGGTACAACACATCCATCCATCCATCCATCCATCCATCCATCCATCCATCCATCCATCCATCCATCTTCTTCCGCTTATCCGGGGCCGGGTCGCGGAGGCAGCAGACTAAGCAGGGATGCCCAAACTTTGCTCTCCCCAGACACTTCCTCCAGCTCTTCCGGGGGAATACAGAGGCGTTCCCAAGCCAGCCGAGAGACATAGTCCCTCCGGCGTGTCCTAGGTCTTCCCCGGGGCCTCCTCCCGGTTGGACATGCCCGGAACACCTCCCCAGGGATGCGTCCAGGAGGCATCCGGAACAGATGCCTGGGCCACCTCAGCTGACTCCTCTCGATGTGGAGGAGCAGCGGCTCTACTCTGAGCTCCTCCCGAGTGACCGAGCTCCTCACCCTATCTCTAAGGTAGAGCCCAGCCACCAGGAAACTCATTTCGGCCGCCTTTATCCAGGATCTTGTCCTATCGGTCATGACCCAAAGCTCATGACCATAGGTGAGGGTAGGAACATAGATCGACTTTCTTCACCACAACAGACCGGTATATCGACCGCATCACTGCAGAAGATACACCGATCCGCCTGTAGATCTCCCGCTCCATCCTACCCTCACTCGTGAAAAAGACCCCAAGATACTTAAACTCTTCCACTTGAGGCAGGAGGCACGGTACAACACAGTACTACAAAAACACATTTGTATTACCATAGTATTACTCATTGAGTTCATTTACTGATAAAAATATCCCCTCGGTCAGCTGCCCTAACAGGTTCCGCCATAATAGTTGTGTGGGGCGAAGCTATCTAAACAGGGGTGGGATCCGTTTGGGTTAGGGGCGTGTTTGTTTTGGTGATTTCAAATGTCAACATTTGGCTTTCAAACAACGGAGACCCCACCTTTAAAGATGCAACCTTCAGTCATGTCTGTGGTTTATTTTCGCACTGAAATTATGAATCGAATCATCACTTGTGTACACAACTGTAGAAAACATAAGCCACCATGTTGTTTGACTTGCTTGCTTGTAGTTGCTACAATTTAAATCTTCTCCTGCTTCATCATCTGTACTCCAGATTAGATCATAGATCAGATTCAAAAGCTTCAATTTTCATGGTAACAAAGCGATAAACCTCATTGTGCTTGACATCTTGTACATCGTTAGCTAGGCGACGCCTGGAATTACTTCTATGTTAGATTTCTCTAACATAGTGAGAAACCAGTAAACAGCAGTCCACAGCTGGTCAATTCAAATGTAACTGTCTTTACAATATTCTTGATCTGACGGCAATAAGGAAAATTCCGCATCTAAAATTCCAAGATTCTCCTGAATATTTCAGTATAAACATTCTTGTTCTACACCCCAAACCCAGCACCTTTAAGAGCTGAGAAAAAAATTGAGGCTTTTCAGGGGCATTCTTTAATTTAATGACTTTATTACAGCTACAACCAGTGAAAACCCTACGGTCTCAGTCACTAGCGTTGATTAGGCTAACCTATCTAACAGTAACACAGTCAAGCTCTGAGAATTGCTCATTATGTTTTCTTTCTCTCTGTCTGTCCCCAAGATAGCCCAGTTCCCATGAGGACTGATAATGAGCCGTTTCTGAACAGCCCTTGTGTAGCATCAGCGATATGAGAGTCCAGGTTGCTCTCACCCAGGGGACCATTGACTAGACTCGGCCGATACACGAGGCTATAATTAGCATGGAGAAATTAGCCTTGCCTTGTATCAGAGACCGAAATCACCTGCTGTCTTGTTCTCACCGTTCGAACGTTCTGTGTAACCTCCTGCCCCTCTACTCCGTCCCACTCCATCACCACCGACTTAACTGCCATGTTCTTCCACCCAAGAGGAAATACTGTCTAATGTTTTTTTCTGAGGAGCAAGAAAGCAGTTGTGCAGTCAGAAGAAAGTCAGAGACGCCGCTTTGTGCGATTCCGTTATCGATCGTTTAAAGAGAAACTGCATCATATCAAGGTCCTAAAGGCAACAAAGTGAGAAAAAGTAGTAATCAGTGGTGAAATTGTGTATAAAACAAATAAGTAGATTAAAATTTTTCATAAGTCGAGTACACAATACATGAAATAAATTAAAATTGCAGTGCAATTTAGTTTTGTTTGGAGAGCGACAGTGAAGAAGAAAAACCTCCCGAGAATACATAAGAAACCTTGACAGGAAGCAAAGCTGATACTTGAAGTGGGCGTGTCCCAAACCGCAATACGGTTACATCACCAGAATTCCTCCTCATTCAGGTCACAGCTGGAAAAGTCTATAAATGTGTATGAGAGAGAGCATAATGTGAATACGATTCCTGAGAATGTATTTATAATTATAGCAGTAGGTTTTATTTACAAATCTACAATTTCCAGATGAGATTTTCCCCCAAAGACAGAGAGCGAAATAGAGAGAGAGAGAGAGTGAGTGAACATCTGTTTTAAGGATGCAGGAACTATATTGTATTTATATGCAGAAGATCTGAGTAGAAACATCTGAACAGTGTCTTGGTCATCAAGAAAGTAGCAGGCTGATTAATATTTTCCAAGTAACACATTAGTCTTTCCACCCCGGCTTTCTGCTCGAAGGTACATTTCTCTGAATGAGTGTGTGTGACATCAGTCAAATACCACACACACACACACACACACACACACACACACACACACACAATCTGCTATGAAAATATTATAATGGCCTGCTCCATCAATAGGCAGTGTGAGTGATGTGTAAAAGACGGGGTGGCATATTGAAATAGACTGAATCATTACTCAAACCATGTTTGCCAATGCCTTCCACTGCATTCACTAGCTTTATCAAATGATAATTATAGCAGTATAGCAGTGTCACGGATCCATCACTTCCTCATCATCATCACCCTCCCAGGCTACGTGGCAGAATGTGCCGCAAAAATCACCATATCTCAAATTGCTACTTCTTTTCGTATCGTGGTCGGTCTAACGAACAGGTAAAGGAAGAAAGATTATAGCAGATTATACAGAGTAGTTCGGATGGTTCATCAATAGCACAGGTGAATGGTCCTCATTTTTCTTCTAAAGCCATCATAGTATCAGCATTAAAAGCCAGAACGCAAGGCCTCTATTAGCAGTGACTGCTACGTGAAGGCTAAAATGTTTTGTGCAAATATAAGTCAAAGCTAGTTAAATGAACATACTTATTTGGTGAATATTCATGAAATTGTAATAGCATCTAATGTAACGGTTGCTTTATGGAAAGAGTGTAGATTTGTAGTAACATTACAAACTAATTAAAAAAGAAAACAAAAGAGAGATGCTGGTGACAGGACAACAGCTGTTTACCGCTGCTATAACAATAGAGACTTGTTTTTCCGGCATTTCCATCAATATTATATGTATGGATAAAAGGACAGCTTTTTTTCTGTAATTATGAAAAATAATGGTTGTTAAGTGAAATGAAGTTCTTCAATGTGAATTGATGAGGAAAAATATGGTGTGTTAAAATCAGGTGCGTTAGTCATTACGTAAAATATTAAACTATGTGCATCAATATTTAAATGTGGCGTTGTGTAATTGATTAATTTGTTCATTTAAATAAGGTAATAATCTCTCTCTCTTTCTCTACATTATCTATCTATCTATCTATCTATCTATCTATCTATCTATCTATCTATCTATCTATCTATATATATATATATCTCTACATTATCTATCTATCTATCTATCTATCTATCTATCTATCTATCTATCTATCTATCTATCTATCTATCTATCTATCTCTACATTATCTATCTATCTATCTATCTATCTATCTATCTATCTATCTATCTATCTATCTATCTATCTATCTCTACATTACATTTACATTTACATTTACAGCATTTGGCAGACGCCCTTATCCAGAGCGACGTACATAAGTGCTTAAATCTCTAACACTGAATACATTAATGCTGGTTCACTAGGTTACATACTTAAGATACCATGAGTTTAAAACATTTGTTCAAAGTTACAATGAAAAAGTGTCAAAGGTTTTTTTTTTTTTTTTTTTTTTTTTTTTTTAAATGCAAAAGATAAGGAAAGAAGTGCTAGTTGAAGTGCTTCCTGAATAAGTAGGTCTTCAACCGCCGCTTGAAAATAGCCAGTGACTCGGCTGTCCGGACCTCTATGGGAAGTTCATTCCACCACCTTGGTGCCAGTACAGAGAAGAGTCTTGTAGTATACTTGCCTCTTACCCTGAGAGATGGTGGAACCAGTCGAGCAGTGCTGGTAGATCGGAGGTTGCGGGGTGCAGTTATTTATCTATCTATCAATCTATCTATCTATCTATCTATCTATCTATCTATCTATCTATCTATCTATCTATCTATCTATCTATCTATACATTATCTATCTCTACATTATCCATCTATCTATCTATACATTATCTATCTCTACATTATCTATCTATCTATCTATCTATCTATCTATCTATCTATCTATCTATCTATCTATCTATCTATCTATCTATCTATCTATATGTGTGTTTAATTACATGCAGGAATGTAATTATATGTTGTAGAGCATATATAACATGTTACAATCCATATATATATATGTTCTATAACTATATAGTTATTTCTTACATACAACCCTTTCAAACTTCATGCTAGTTAACCCATTTTCCGACAGCATAAGTTTATGTAAAATTAAAATACGTCACACATAATAATCAAGAGGTTCAATGCAAATGCTATTGCTTTTACTGTCGATTTTAAAAGAATGTAAAAAAAAAAAAAAAAAAAAATCTGAAAATTTGTGAAATTAGAAACAACTCAAAAAAAAAACAAAAACAAAAAAAAAACAGGCAAAGGTCAACATGAAGAAACAGGTCCACCAGAGTTAGACAGATTTAAATTCAGGGAATGGAACAGAGTATATTAATATTTGATATAGAGCATCACATCACCTCGTAAATACAAAATTCTAAGCAACAAAAAAATTAAAAGAGAAAAAAAATGCTAGATTTCACTAGAATCTGGCCACCGTCACATACAGTATATTCTGATTTCCTGTATATTTACTCAAAGTTATTCAGCCAGAGATTTGGTGATTTCCTCTGAGACTGAAGACACTTCAGCAAAGCAAGACCTTTTGCCCTGTCTGTATTTTTCCTTCCTTTGTTGAAAGCGGAGTCTGCGTGACAGCTCGGGAGACTTCGGCTTCCACGGCTTCAGAGTGACTGAGAGTAGGGCTGATGCAAGCTCGGTGTTAATTATTAATTAGGGTTTGATATTAAAGTGATGCTATGCGGGTCTGCACGCTTATTCCTGCTGCTACTGGAAGCTTCACACATTAATAAACAAGGCCTTTTAGATTATGCATGGGTGTAGCATAGTCTTTAAAAGAAAAAAAATGTTCTATGTTTTGCTTCTGAATATGTATGTGTCGGATTGTTTCGAACTGGGATTTTGAGCAGTAAGTATCTGAAGCTGTTTGAGTTTACATTGGTGTCTCTTATGCACATGGCTTTGCTGGTGAGACGCATCTCTGTCCCACTGGCTGTTGCCATTTAGTCTCAGTGGGATGATTCAGCACGAGCACGTCGGGTTCCTCACAAACCAAACAGGCAGATAAGAAAAGTAATAATGATGTCATCTGCAGGGCAGACAGGTCAGCTAATGGCCTTTGGGCTCGGCGCAAACTGGTCAGCATTTTTTTAATCGTTTAAGGAAATATTTAAGCATGAAGACAAGTTTAGCGTGTAAATAGTATTAAACACAATCGGCCTGCACAATAAAAAAGCCTCTAAAAAATGCATTATGAATTCATTTCTGTAAAACTACTTGTGATTATAAGTGTAATTATATTTATTCATCTCATTCACTCCTTTGTGTAAAACTGAAGTGTTTTCAGACAGTGCCTAGTGGAAATATCCGTTTGCTCTTGGCTTTCTTTGGTACAGCAATAGCCTTGGCGTCGATCGGCGGTGGAAACGGGTGCAGCGGATTTCCATGTGATTCACATTCACAGCTGGAGAGTATGGAGTAGATTACGGGCTGTACATAACTGCAAAATCGTCCAATCGTCCAAACTACACTTCTTGGCTGCGCTGCTTTGAGGTGCATTGCAGCAAGATGGTGGGAACAAGCAAGACCACAGGAGAATGGAGACATTTGAAAAAAAAAAAAATTGTAGTTTTTAAACTCATCTTCGATACATGCGACATGTCTGGACAATTAGCACTTAGCGATGCAGTTTGCTAAATTAGCCGAGTCTACATAGTGTAATTATTGTAGTTATATGTTCAAGGCTCTTCCGTAGACATCGTAGTGTATCATTTTCTTTTTGTGTGTGTGCATGTCTTTGTTATTCGCACACATCTAAATCTGAGCCAATACATTTTCTGTGATGAATCTGCACCAGGATTTCTGTTGACACTTCTGAAAAGAGCTTCGCTAACACGCCATCTTTCGCTCTCATTTTCCTCTACAGCATTATCCCTAGCTCGTCGCTTCAAATATCCTAAATTCAAGACAGGACCATTCTTTCTCTTTTTTTTTTCTCATAACAACCAATTACTGAGTTATGGACTTGGTAAAGATGGATATGTTTCAAAGCAGCACCCTGAAGCAAGCTAAGCACGATTAGGTCCAGAACATGAACTCGGTTCCGGGGTTAGTTTTAATTCTAGTAAACTGCTCCCTAAATGAGAAATGTTATCATCCACACAGACTCTCTTGTCCTTAGAAGTCTGATATAGCGATGATGGAATAGCTTTGACCTGTGCAGGCACTTCAATTTTCCACATACGTTCAATAACCTTCTCGTCGGCCTTTGACTACGACTATTACGTAGGAAATTGCTGCCTAGTGTAGCCGTCTGTATCTTCTTCGTATTTCTTTCTTGGAAAATAGCACGGCTGTCCCTCCCGTCCAGCACCGGTAGAAAGAAGCTGATAGAAGGTCAATATTTGCTCAGAAGTTACAAGGCTCTGCGGCTGACCTTGCCGGGGTAAGTAATTTGTACGGAGTAAAGAGGAAAATAGAGCAGAAAAAGTTACAGCGCCGCAGTTTTTGTATGGTCTTGAGCTTGCTATGAGAGACTAATGGAAGCTGTATGAACAGTATCACGTTGAAGTTATGCTAACCGTGTCGGTTATATTATTGCTATACAATTGAGTTTTCTACCCTGTTCATTAATAAAAAGGGTCGACTGGATATATTTCCACATTCATTCTCAGCACAGAGTGGTAGATTCTTTTCTCCTTCAGTTCAGGGAATCATGAATTTGTTTTTTATTTTTTTTATCCTCGGCAATTTACAAAAATGGACAATTTCTAATTAATTGGCACATATTTTTAACTAAAGGCAGGAAATTTCTTTCTGTTATCACTTACACTATAACAGACAACATCCTTTGCCTGACCAGCCTTTCTTTTTTCTTTCTTAAAGGTAAAATAAGTAGCTTGTAGCACATTACTGAGAAAGTCCAAAGCTGTCCATTCTGGATATTTCCTTCGATGGAAAACATACAGTAGTTTCCTCCTTAATAGCTTCACCTCTGACAGTTACACAGCACCGACACTGGAGACTCCTTCTCCTCTTCACGTTTACTTAGCGTTCACTATACTAAAGTTTGTATAGGTCTTTCCTTTAATTACAAGTGCATCTTCCTTTGAAATCTTTCATTTTCTGAGCGATCAGAATTCAAACAACGCTGCGGTATCGAAAATTACATGTTAAACACAGACAGATTATCGAGATTAACATTTGACCTGCTGAGGAAATTAATCAGTACGGTTTGCTAACATTAATTATTCGTTCAGTTCCTCCAAATAGTGTGAGACTGTGTGTCGCTTTTGTGTAGAGCGCTGGAGGCGAAACCTGATGCCGCAGCGCATTATTCTTTCATTAGCAGGGCAGTAGAGATATGAAATTACATCTAAACTGTTTGTTTGTTCTCCTACTCTCTCAGATATGCCTTTCTCTATAATGGGTTCAGAAGTTATCCTCTCCTTAGGATACTGCACGAGCAGTATGTTCTCCCGCAATCCAAGCAGATCTTCGATTTTCTTTTTTCTTTTTTCTTTTTTTTTTGCTAGCGGGTTGCTGGCTGCTTTAAATCTGCTCTCAATTACGGTGATGAATGAAATGAGACATAGGATCTTCCTCTAAGTTGCTGCTTCCAGCACGATTTTTATCTTTGTTTGCCTTTCCTTCTTTGCGCAACTTTATATTTCCATAACGCATCTTGAAAAATTAATGATGGCTGAATTAAAAATTCAGGTGCGATATCGAAACGGATCTTTGAACTTTAGAGCTTTGGGACCGTCGCTCTATCCTGGAGTATACTCCTGACGTCTAATAAATGATTTCCCAAACTAATTATACGTCACCGCAGTACTTCATGTTAGCAGCCCTCGTACCTCTGGGACTCCGTCTGCATCAGGGAACAGTGTGCATGTCTGGCTCTACTGCTCTTCTGGTACGATTAACATCTATCTCACTTTCGCTCTCTCGTTCTCTTTTCCATAGCATTACTCTGATGAACACTCTCAGCGGTCTGGCTTACGGAAATATTCTTACAGCTGCCTGCCAGGGACAGGAGACACATTTTAACAGTTTCATGATTTGTAGAGACATGTAAAGTGGAGAAAGCACTCCTTGTAGTGTCCGTATATCAGTCTGACTAAAACGGGAACTCCTAGAGTTTCACAAATGGCTAACAAGAACTAAGGAGCAAAACATGCTATGCTCCAACCATCATCATGGAAATTCACTGATACTAGAGTATATATATTATAGATCTTGCTACTGATATCATGATGTCATAATGTATAGAACCATTTTCTTTGATTTCTTTCACCCTTTTTAGATTTTGGGGCAAACAAAACAAAAAAAAGTTGCATTTAGGGACAAATTCCCCTTTTACACAGAATAAATTGCCCATTTACTGCTATAACAATAAGGTGAGATTATGTCATCAGAGTGTATTTTACTAAAAAGCTAAAATTTGGGCCTGATCTCTAAAAATCTCTCCTTCACAGCTCAGGTCTTGATTACCATTTCATCAGACAGAAGACTCCAAACCGACCCCCAATCAAAACTTCCACTTCCAGAGATTCTTTTGCCCGACCCCAGAGCTGCTAAATTGGGCTTAGTCAAATATCTATCAGGCCAAATCCCATAAGAATAACAGCCACTTTGCTGTTCATTTCTGCTTAATGCTGACTACGTGATTCACTTCCTTAATACTGACTGTTAATTAAACTCCAACGTGAGAGTTTGTTGCTCTTAAGGACTACTTTGCTAAGTGGAATTTGATTGGATAACATTCCTGTTGCTTCGTTTAACTGCTAAATGACATTTGTGAAATATTTGGGAAGACTTTGTATTTCAGTTCTGTGTTTATAAGGCTCCTTGAAGGTGACATAAGCACAAACACAAGCAGTTTTATGTGAAGTTGTTACGGAACACAACATATGCCGTACGACTAGAGGATAAACGAAAAAGCAGTTGATGATGGCCAAGCATAATGGAAAGTTTGTGATATACGCTAGTATTCGCTCAAATCATGTCTCTCTTTCTTCCTTTCTCTCTCTCCAGATGGAGAGGTGACCTCTACTGTAGCTTGGTAATATGAAGAGAATATCATGCTACATTTTGCCCTCCACCCAAATGCCCCATCTCTGTTTCACACGGTGGACATTTTATTTTTACTCCCAACTGTAATAGAGAGAAACCATTTTCCTCCCTGAAAGTAACATTATTATGCTTTATCTCCCTTTTTTTCTGTCATCTCCTTTATATCTGTATATGTGATATAAATAAATAAATAAATAAATAAATAAATAAATAAATAAATAAATAAATAAATAAATATATCAAAACTCGTCAGGACTCACTGAGTGATCTCAAGTGAGCATACTCATATAATAATAACAACAACAACAACAACAACAACATCAATAATAATAATAATAATAATAATAATAATAATAATAATAATAATAATAATAATAATAATAATAATAATGTCCATAAATCTGTGCTTAGAATCCGTTCCATCTTGGTTGTTATACGTTTTTAACATTTTCTGTGAAAGTCATGTCGTGACATTCGTAACATGGCATAATGCATTCATAAGGCATTTGTACAATTACTTACAAAAAGAAATGGCACTATATTGTGCCCTTTATGATGCATTATAAATGGTGTTTTTTAAATAAATAAAAACATAGTAAATAAAACATTGTTTTAATATATTATATATATTATATTTTAATTGATCATACATATGACCTTCACAAGTTTAAATACATATGCAATATCATTCCCGTTTTTTGCCTGATTTGAAATCAGCTTTTTCCACATACATAGTCAGCGGTTCTGTAGAGGACACTGATCCTGGATCTGTTAAAAAGGGCTTGTACCTGCATCTTAGTTACGGTTGGCTATGACTCGAACACGGCACAGCCCTTTCTCCATAATTACCTGTCAGACTCATTAGAGAGTCTGTTGAAATTTGCAAGATAAAGGTCGCTGAATGGCGTCAATGGAGTGGCTGGAGTCAAATCAAATGACATCAATAGGAGCAAGGCAGCAGGGGCACCAGCCATGACCCTGGTGCTTTAATAGGAGTAGATGGTAGACGACTTTGTCTGAATTTTGACGAGATGACGCAATACAGCAGCACAAACGAACACTTGACAATCTCAGAACAGAGAGAGGAAGCTGAATACGACAGGAAATAAGGAAAACATGTACATGCGGGCTACGGTATGAAGCTATATGAAATATCTGGTGCATACCTTGTTAGCAGATCAAACATGGACTATCTGAGGTCCCTAGAAACCAGTATACTACATTATGGGATGGCCAGCCACCAAAGGGTTTTGGATATACTGGGCAAAGCTTTCATGGTAAAGATGGGGTAATAAATTATGCATTTCATTTGGTAACGTTTTCTACAAAAGTCATTGTACAGCATATATTGTTATGAGAATTGTATTATCCTAAGTATTATTGACAGCTTTCAGTTCATTGCAGTACATGTAACATGTAACAACCTTCGTGGAACATTGTTCATAGTCTACATTGGTGATAAATACTCATGCAGTCAGAAATCTCAAAAAATTAACCAAAAGATAATGATTACAGGACATTACTGATGAAAACAGTAACAGGGGCCATACAAACTAATGTAGATGAAACACAGAGCAGGTAAACACAATAAGGTAATCAACTGGGGAAATGACTATGGAGGAGAGAGGACGGGATCGGTAGCAGACGAACGTACTATAACTTGTCCGTGCAGTCATAAGTTATAGCGTATGAATGGTAATGAATATATGAATATATTCCTAGGTCATTATGCATATGTCCTTCGTAGATCTTTTTCGAATAGATTTACAGCAGCTGTCACGAGAAGCATGTAGGAAACTGTATTCAAGCTTAGTTAGTTAAAAGGTAGAGATTGTCAACTAGACAATTAGGCTGTAGTTGGATAATTAAGGCTTTTCCAGCTGTGCACCTCTCTCTCTCTCTCTCTCTCTCTCTCTCTCTCTCTCTCTCTCTCTCTCTCTCTCTCTCTCTCTCTCTCTCTCTGTGGTGTGTGTATGTATAAGACAGGCCAGTTGGTGATGTATGCATACACCATCTCTCTTTGCCAAACCTATTACACAGTTATGTCCCACATCATAAATAGCTTTATTTTTGCTTATGCCTGCTCAGCTATGCACAATTTGCATGCCATTTGAGGAGTAAAAGCGAATGATTCAGCCTGTGCCGTAGTGAAAAAGCGAGCGAGGTGATGAGAAACCAGAGCATGTGAAAGCAGGACTAAACGGTGGGAAATAGCAACTGATTACCGTAGCATTACAGACTTTAAATCATGAAAACTGTAAAGTGAGCAGTGATTTGAATCATTTTGTCCAACAACAATCCTGTCTGCTTTTTTGCTACAGCTTTGGAGACCCAATAGCTATAACTGTGTCATCATTATTTTATTGTGTTTTGTGTCAATCGTGTGAATATGGGCAATGTGGAAGGGGGTGAGAATATGAGGGTTAGAAGGGGTTTTAATTTGAATATTTACACAGATTATTTCCACTATTTAATCGACTAACTATAATCGATTTTCATATACACTGCGCCATTACTGTGCATACTGATGCTCATTAGGTAAAAACAATGATTCTGTGATGTCCAGTGAGCACCCAGCGTCCACCGAGAGCCTATAAAGAGCAGGATAACAGCAAGTCCCTGAGACTGTTTGAGTCATAAATGGGTTTTTCAGGTTATATGAGTAGGTGTTTCATTTGGAGCGGTTTAATTATGGAACACAGGGATGTGTGCTAACATGCCATATTGTCATTACACATTGCTTCTAGTGACCTTTAGCCATGTGATTGTCTGTGCATAGCTGCAACTTTGTAATAAGTATAATATTAATAATAGCAATTTAAAGTTGTTAGCTTAATTATATATATTTTATCTAAACATGTATAGCGGCTTTTGAGAGTTTTGGATGGATTTATGGATGGATGGATGGATGGATTTATGAATGGATAGATGAATTTATAAACACACACATGCACACACAGCAATAGATGGTAACAACGTATACACCTGACTTGTTACTGCAACTACAAACTTATATACATATACACTTTTTTTGTGTGCACGTTTTCCTGATTAGTAATTACGGTTTACTCACTGTAACTTGCCTTTGGCTACAATGACCTTTACACAGCAAGGAAGGCTAATGGTTAAGTGTCTGACTCTGACTCAACATCAGAAATAAATCTTTATCTGTGCCTTGCAATTGGCCCTTGACCTGACCTGCTTGTGCAAGCATGACCTGCTTTCAGTGAGACTAAAGATGAATGGTACAACCAAGTACTGTAGCATTAAAATATCAGTGTTTGCTCTAGTGTGGCTAATTGCTTAATTTAAAGGTGTTCTGGTCAATATTTTATTGTTCTAATTAACAGCAGGGAACTTAGTGAAACGTTTTTGTGTGTGAAACTTAGTGATGCGTTTTTATCAGCAAGAATGATAGATAATATACAAAATGAGACATCTTTTATGGATGGGGTCTTAAGTGGTAAGTTTTCTGAAACAGAAAAGTCTTCGGGTTCAGCTTTGTGGTTTTTAGTAACCGGACAAGTCGTTTGTTTATCGCTGCAAAAATGTAAGTGATAAACTAATTTGATATTAAATGTAAAACTAGATGGCTAACAAGCATAACGTTTAATTTAATAATATTGTAATCGCTAGCAGACAGGGTGACATGGTGGTACAGTATGGCCAACCCTAAACAGGAGAACATCACTGTGCTCCCCAAAAAGCATAATGTATCCAAAGGACATTAAACAAAAGAAAATGTTGTAACATCGCAACCAAAAAGTTAATGAAGTCAAACATCTAATTAGCTACATTTCCCCCGGACACATACAATGTTGGAGTAAACTGGTGTAAACAGAAATCAAACCCAACTTTCTTTGCATGTCTGCATTTTGCTTGTTCTTCACAAAGACCACGTAGAATAAGATGTAAAGTTAGCTAAGAGGACAAGACGTTCTATTGCACCCAAATGCACCTTTAATTTGAACTAAGCCGTAAAATTGGTCAGGTAGAATGTTTATTAAAAAAAAATCTACCCAAGTTTGCACGTTTTCACTTCTGCAATTTCTACAACTTAACAGTTTACACTGAGGATAAACCTTGCACTCGAGGAGCCATCCATCTATAGTAATCAGGGAAGTTCCCTCAATTCCTAATTATTGTGACCCAATCAAGGACGGCACTAAGCAATTATTTTAGCCCACTGTGCCTTTGGATCGAAGAAGTAATTTAGGAGTGATTAAAATCCCCAAACCTCCAGATGAGGTATCTCTCTCGCCTTCACTTCGCTGTACCACAGTGTCTTCAAGCAACCTTATTTCTGTCTCTACCAGACACTTTCCCTTGAGTGCTTTGTCAAACTGTGACCATAGTTTCAGGATCAATCAAGTTTTGTAGTCAGACATGGAGAAGAAGTGGGCTAAAGCTCAGGAGGGAAGGAGGAAAATGAGAAACGAGGAAAACACATTTGGGTGGTTCCAGCATGTTCCCTGGTCCACTTGTCATGGCAAGAGTTGCTGAGCCAATTAAAACTTTGTTGGTTCTGTTACAGAAATGTGCTTCAGTTATATGTAAGAGGCCCTCAATCCTTCCTTCCTTCCTTCCTTGCCTGGGTAAAGATAAGACAATTCACAGAAAATGGAATAAATAATGAATATTGTTCTGTCAATGGAAGCAGAAGAGAGAAGGCAAAAGACAGATGACCTATCAAACTGACCTTCTTTCAAAACACATCTACCATTTTTCACTCCTTTCTATAAATTAACAACAGACTCTGCAGCCAAATGGGAACATATCAGAGATAGTCACGGCTTGGGGTTAAAGTGGAATTTGGAAGGTGGTGGAGTGATTGGAGTGGAGCTTCTAGTTTCAGTTACATCTCATGCAAATTACCAATGAGTTGAACTGCATTAGTATTCGCATAAAAGGAAAATACTTGGGTTTCTTTTTGGCCCTTCTAACAACAAACTATCCATCCATCCATCCATCCATTTTCTACCGCTTAGATTAAGCAAATTAATTTGGAAATATTTGGAATAACATGGAAGGTAAATCGAACATTTACAAGATAATACTGTTTACTAGCACATCTATCCTCAATGACGTATGGACTTGGTAGCTAGCTAGCCTAATCCCCAAGCCAACAAGCTAGGTACAATTAGACATGCAGACACAAACACAACAGCATTAATTTGAGCTTTTTTTTTTTTTGCATTCCTTTTTCTTAATGTCTTTTAAAGGTAAAACATGATTGGCTGTCCATCACATCACAATTTCAAAGAGGAAACTAAAATGTTTACCCTTTCCATATGACTGAGGATACCGGAACACTAATCTGGATTGTTCCAGGTCACGTTACCTCCTGGCTTTCTTCACCCAAAGGGAATCTCTTAAGGTTGTAACGCTTGAACTTGCTAGAACCAGTCCGATTTCTTTTCCATTTGTTGTGCTTAGGAGCTACAGAACGATCGGTCAGCATGTCTGTAGCCAATTTCTGCATGCTGACTTCTGAATGTCTGATTCCCCAGAGCTTAGTTCAAGGGCCTTAACACTCTCACCCATAGCCAGGCCTCTACAGCAAACACAGAACTTTTTTTCCTTAATGCCAAAAATCGAGAAAGGAAGAAGAAATGGCCAACAAACACATTACTCACATTCATTCATAATTCCTAGTATACTGTAGGATCTTGATAAAGTTGAGCTTCAAAAAGATGGATCATGCTGTATAAAAGATAATAGCAGTATTTTGTGCTTATGTGGAAACACTGGTTTTTAGGATTTCCACCATTAAAACACAATTTATGCCCCGATTGCATTCTTGCATGTCTTTTAATTGGCTTCTTGATATACACATGTCAGACACATGCCTTTTTATAGACTCCAAAATAATCAAAATGAGGTCAAGAGACTCCAATTGACTCCATATGTTATTTTTTGCAAACAAGCCATAATGTCATTGAAGAAATTCCACACGTGAATTACCATATCATTATGCAACCTGTCACATGCGTTCCTTCTCCTTCGCCCTTTTCCCCCATTGCATATATTCTCTAGGAATAGAAATCGAAATCTCCCATGCTTCTTCTTCTACTTCTTTTACGTTTACTTCCACACTTGTTCCCCTGCTGTCTCTTTTCAAGACAATTCCTGCTAGTAGTGTCGACCGCACAGACCTCTTCATATCGTTGCTTGTTTTTCTCTTATGCAAGCTGGGGAAATGATTATATTAGTGGGACATGTTTCTGCACTCCGGTTCAACTGTTTAGGGAGTCTTGGTGGTCTAATCCTATTTGTTCATTAATAATAATGCCAAGTGTATCTGTAAGCAGGCAGGCGCACAATGCCGAGTTACTGATGTCCAGTGTTAACCTCGGAGATATTGAGTCGGCGAGTTCATCTTTATACATAGTGATTAATTATTCAAACATATTGCTTGAGTACATGTAATATAATTATACATAGAAATAATCAGTTGATAATGAGGAATAGTAATAATAACAATAATAAAAGCCACATGAACCACTACATCTCATTGGCATATTTTTAGTATTAAACCTGTGCATCTGTGTTTATATTGAGTGTCTGTTTTTTTTTTTTATATATATATATGAAAGTGACATGACATACGGCTAAGTACGGTGACCCATACTCAGATTCGACCATTCGACCGTGGTGCATTTGACCCATCCAAAGTGCACACACACACATACCGTGAACACACACCCGGAGCAGTGGGCAGCCATTTATGCTGCGGCGCCCGGGGAGCAGTTGGGGGGTTCGGTGCCTTGCTCAAGGGCACCTCAGTCGTGGGAGGCCCGAGACTCGAACCCACAGCCTTAGGATTACAAGTCAGACTCTCTAACCATTAGGCCACGACTTGCCCATATTGAGCCTTGATTCGGTGTTCCTTTGTTGTGTCTTGGAAAAGTTGTATTGTCTCATTTCCCTGCAAGTACAAACAAATGTTTTGTCTCGGAAAGGCTTTATTTGCGTCTGGTGTCCCTGCAAGTTCTGCTTTATCATTAGGCCATTATTTGAGTATGTATTCCTGATTACAAATTACAGATCACCCACTATTAATGTACCTCATCTCAAATTACCTAGCTTGCTAACGTAATCCGTTTGTCATGATCTTCCCTTCTGCTTTGCATTGCTGCTAATGTGTGCTTTTGTTTCTCAATGTTATTTCCTCAGTATGGACTCCTGTATCTTGTTTCATCCTTATTATTTCTGTATATAAACATTTATTAGTTGTGTCTGGGTTAGGTTTTGATTTTGGTCATTGGCTGTTTCAGCAGGTTGTCTGTTCATGTCTTCCAGATTGACAGATTGACCGGCATTTAGAATGACTACGATTACCGAATCACATGCAAAACAAGACATCAAGATACATTTGAACCTTTCAAATAAGATGGTTCAACAAAATCCAGTGTGAACGCTTCAGATTTGCAAAGTAATTCTTATAACATAGTGCACCTTCCTGTAAATAAACTGGGTGTATAAATGTCATTCAGTAACTCGTTATTTATGAATATGCACTACATGATATTAAAAGAGGTTTTCAGCATTAGTCAAGTATGAAATGACTAGCAAACTGAAGTAATGAGCAGCCTTCTTTGGTGTAGATGTGTAATTTGATACTGGACCGGCTATTTGATATGTTGTACATACAAATTCTGTGACATTTCAGTGCATGCATAATTGGAGTCGGGAGAGAATGGGGTGATTGACCTTTAACTTATTTTGTCAGTTGTTTTGCAACGGCGCTTGTTTCATTTTTCCTGTAGGACAGTCGAGTGCAGAAAGGGCACTCCTTAGGGAGCTGGCTTGATTTAACACACACACACACACACACATTTTTGACTTGTTCGAAGTGATTATCAACCTACACATACACCATGGACTCCACAATCATCTGACAACTCATTTTCCAGTGTAGACATTTCTCAAACTTTACAGTCGACTGAGAGGTAAAAGCATCAGCCTCATCTTTCGGAAGAGTACCACCGATTCCCTCCAAATATGCTGTAAGAAGAAACCAGTGTTGGTCCATCGCCTAGCAGTCTTGCCTCTAATCACCTGGCCCGTTCCCCAGGAAATCACAGAACCCATTCACTACACGACCATAGGACAGAAGGATCCCTTTAATGATTCGCTGATTGTGGCCAAGCGGGTGATTAAACCATGTTTCTCGTTCTCCAGACACTACTCCTCTGTGTCCTAGTGATGGAAGAGCAGAAATAGCCATGGAGACAGATAGAGAGAGCAGAGGGAGAGAGAAAATGAGGACGGGAAAAGGTGGGGGCGAGGGGCTCCTTTACATAATCCAAGCATGTTAATATGCACAGCAAGACAGGAAGCTTTCCTTCTTTCTCCTTTCCTTCTTTTAATCCAATCTTCATTATTAGATTTAAAACACTTGATGTTTAGGAAAATAATCACTGACAGGATGATGTCACTTGCCGTGACACAAAGTTGATGATATCCTTATAACACATTCCAGGTGTCACAAATCCCCTTAGAGCATGGTGATTTTGTCTGCACCATCTGCAATAGCCAGTTACCTAGCTCCATTTTGGCTAGTTCTGACACTCGCACATGTCTTTCAATTATCTGTTTTTGATGGTGCCTGCCATTTCTTTGACCTGTGCATCACACTCTGATTATGTTTAATGGATTTTCCCTAATAAACACCATATTGAGTTCATGAGCTTATGTTCTGCTTCACCTGCATCTATATGCTAACCAGTTAGTTCCTGTTATTAGACATTACAGCAGCTATGAACGCTCATTTTCTGCAGCTTGTTACTGCGAAACCACAAAGCTTAACATTCTCCACCCTGACGTTTCCATGACAGAAAGCTTTACTGAGGCGAGGCACTGGTGGCTCAAGCGGTTAAGGGTGGTTGATCGGAGGTTCGGGGGTCGCATCGTGACCCCAACTTCCAAAGTTAGGATATGCAAACAAAAAATTTCACTGTGGTGTAATGAATATGTGACAAATAATGGCTTCTTTTCTATTAAAACGTTACAGAGCACAAATACTTGAGACTTTTTCCATAATATCTCAAGTGACTGGGATAGAAAAGACAAACCAGAACAGTGGAAAAAAATGTATCTGTTGGGTTTAATACAACTTAACACGTTACTTGGGATTGCCAATTCTTAGATTAACACACCACTGGGGACATCCAAATGCATACCAGACTCCATCTCTGAAAAAAGCCAATAGTATCTACTTCCTTGATTATGAGTTCCACAGAGAATTCTTAGACCTAAGAGGTCTTAGACTTTCTACTTGAAACCATCTCTAAAAGGAAAACACTCTAGGATATAATGTTGTACCTTCAGGGTAACTACAAGGGAACAATCTTTAAGGTTCTAGATGGATTCTAGAGAGTCTATCACTTTCATTGGTACATACTGTATCCAGGACTAACTTTCCTTATTCCCTCATTAGTCCCGGCATGAGTCCTAACCCTGTTATGAAGCAAAGGGGCTGATTTTGTTCTAGCCCAGTCTGTAGATTCATACAGCCTATCAGTGCCATTCTTGTCAGTAGATTACACACACTCCTTATAAGTTTCATTCTAATACTTATGTTCTTCATATCATTGATATCTTGATATCTTAGTAGGGTTTCCAACAAGTTCTTTGTGCTGCTCTTGTTTTATTATTTCACACTTTATGGCTATGGTAGTCTTGTGTACAGTGTCCTTGACTTCTTATTGACTTCTGTGTTGCACCATGGTCCTGGAGGCTCAATATTTCATCCACCTGTGTATGTAATATTTGATTAAAAATGGAGTATTGGTGACTGTGGACTCCACAGAATCAGAGCAGCACAGTGGTTGTCAGTATGCCTCGAGCAAGCTGATGGCAGAAAGATTGATGGATATGCTACGATCCAACAACACTGCAGTCAAGAACAGAGCAGGTTTGTCACATGGTAGAGTCGGTGCAGCTTGCTTACCTGGCAGGTACGAATAATAATGCAGCTAATGCTGTCTGAGCGCCAGAGAGAACGCGTGGGAGGAGTGAGCTAGCAAGAGAGAGATTGATATCTTCTGCCATTTCCCAGATTGCTCATTCATATTAAGTATCTAAGTATTTTCTAGCATAAAGTGCTACATTAAAGCTTTCATTAATGTACATGATTCCATGAATACATTTAGACAGATATACATATGTAAATGTGTAGCTTTGACAAATTAACGTTTATCTGTTTATACATTCGTACAAGCTCCAAGGTAATAAGCTAGTCTGAAAGAGTTCTCAACCTGGAGTAATGTTTCTGCAGTTGCACATGTTGCACCATTTCAGCATATAATCTGCTTTACTAAATTTAGTCCTGAGCTTCGAAACAGTCAGTTTCCCAGACACATTTGTATGCTAGCCCTGAATTAAATCAGGACTTGTTCTCCATATAAAATATCCTTCAAATGCTAAGCGTCAACAAATTAAAATTTAAAAAGCATGCTTTGGGAAAAAAAGCTTGAAATTCAAAACAGGTTCTCACTCTCTATATAAATATATATATGGTGTGTGAATATCTATATATGGGGTGTGTGTGTGTGTATATATATATATATATATATACACCACACACCAAAAGCCCAAGAGCATATATGAAAGGAAATCATGCAGATTCTGGCTATAAAAACAACATGCCCATGTCTTTAATCTTCCACGTGTATCTGTCAACTGTGCATTACATATAGCACAAATTGCTGTTTTTCATTAGATTGTATTTCTATGTTTACGATAAAAATCTAACGTTCGTTCCCTGCAGTATTTATCATACTATCATGCTGCTGTGGTTCAGTTTAATGTTTAATGCAGAATATTTTATCTGAATTTATTCGAGTCATTACTATTAATTCCTCTTTTTCTTTGGGGTTGTACTGAATGTCTACATTTATTATCAGTAATTTGAATCATTTTGATTCTGTAATTATTTTGACAACATCCAAGACCTGTTCATATAACTCACAGGTTACATACCTGGGAAGGTAAAAAAAAAAAAACAACACATTGGTGTCATGTACTAAATGGCATTGACAATTTTCATTATTACTCCAAGAAGTGCTAGACGCTTCCTCAGACGTAGTGTTCCTGGTTCAATCTTGATTGGGCTTACAGCCGCGGATTCTTCGTCTAGTTTCCTCCCTAAAACATTGGAGGTGTAACTCTAAATTGCCTCTAGCTCTGAGTCTGTATATACACGTTATACTGTATATTAATGAATAAATAAATATACCTCAGGCTGGGATGATGACATTACGGTCAATATTAATGTTGCTGTTGTCCCAATAGTCACTACAACTCCAAATTTCATTGGTGGCCATTTGGAGCTTGTGGTTTACTGTTGAATTTGAAAAACAAAACACAATTACTTAGCAATTTACGAACTTACGAAATAAGTTGGGTCTCTGATTCATATTTTCACATTCACATAAGTTCTCAATATATTCACATTGGTTTCTACATCTCCAAAACCATTAAGGTTTTATTGTCAACACTGAACTTCCACTAAATATGAATGTGTGTATGAATACTGTAGTTTTGCCTCGCTCCCAGCGCCCCCAAAATACTTCAACTTGGTGGACTCCAGCCTAAAACAAACACCCTCAATTTCCACTCATTTTCATTTGGGACCTTTGGGGTTCTTAAAAAAAGGAGGACGCATATTAAAGTTTTTAGAATGACTTTATTCGAGTTATTTTTGTTTGTCCGATAGTCTCTTCCATCCATTAAAATATATCCAGTTCGATCCTTCCATTCTTATATTCTAAATGTAAAGATATGTAGAGAAGTGTGGAAAGCAGAGTGAGGTGAGTGTGTGTGTGTGTGTGTGTGTGTGTGTGTGTGTGTGTGTGTGTGTGTGTGTGTGTGTGTGTGTGTGTGTGTGTGTGTGTGTGCATTTCTCAGACATGCCACCTGCTAGACAGACTGGATTTAAATAAAGGTTATCTGTGTGAGGGTTCATAAAGTATTTACTGAGGGAACTTGGTAGAGAGAAGAAAGTAGTACTCAATAAGCTGTCAGAAAATCAAGAAATGTCTTTCAAATGAAAGCAAGAATTCACAGATTAAAAAAAAAAAGAAAGAAAACATTGCAAAAATTACTCTTCTATGTAATTCTATCTCTCAACTCACTTTCTCTCTTTTTCACCTGTTTAATCTCCAGCATATTGCTTCCAGTGTTAACTGCTATGTTAGCATCTTTATTTGATATCTTAAAAATTACGGACCTCCGACATAAAAATAGTATAAAATTGCACTTCACAATTCAGCTGTAACATACTGAACTCAACCTCTTAAAGGACTTGATAATTATAGTAGGTATAATCAAGGAAAATGGAATCAGAAAGTGGACTTGTACAGACCATGCAATTACTGAACGGAGTGAGACTGAATGCAACGGTTAAACTGATGGTTAATTTTATAAATTGTACAAAATGTCAATCTTTAAACCTTTCAAACCTTCATGAAGTCACTGTTCTGAACAGAAAGATCCAAATATGTCGTCCCTCTCCAACAAGAATGGTTTTATTTAGAACAATACACGTAGGACTGTAATAAAAGTTCAACATGAGACCAAGTCCTAAGTGCAAGGCATTTATGGGTAGTGTCCATGTCATGATTAAGAAAGTCAAATTTAAAATATAATTTGTGCGTTGTGCCAATAAGTTTTCTAGTAGACGGAATTATTAAGCTAAAGTTTGTGTATGTGGAAAAAATTACAACATGAACATCACTATTATTTTTATCAGCAAGACCAATATTCAAGACCGGGTCAAGACAGAGCACGGATGACAAAAAGACCAATACAGAAAACATTCCGAGACTGTACTTAAGAGTACAAAACTGGATTCAAGTCCGACATCTTTCAGAGAAACGGGGTTAAAAATAGACCCAAATGCAGGATAGCCAAAAAAATAAATAAATAAATAAATAAATACAATAAATCGATGAATTATACAAAACCAAACACAGACACAACAAAGACAAAACTGCCATAGGCATTGTGGCACGGCTAAATACTAAAGACAATTAGACACATAAGGAACAGGTGTGCTGAGGCAGGACAGAATAGACAAAGGCGGGCCAGACACTTGAACACAATCACATGGCCAAAGTTCAGGCTAGATCCTGACAACATCAATATATAACAACAAATGTTTCTCTTTTACATATGGTACCAAACAGAGACCTTAGGAAATTAAGAAAAAAAATTTTTCTACGCGTGTCCCTTTGACTTTTTTTCCGTAGCAGCCGAGTGGACTGGGAACTTCCTGGCGTGTAGTACCGATCAAACTTCTCTTATTAGTTCTCATATTTACTCTCTTTCTCCTCTCTTTCATTCTGTATTAATTTTCCACACTCTGCTCTAGCTTAGTTTGTTTGGCACTGAGAGGTCTCCGGTGCAGAAGAAAGGCAGTGAATTGAAGGAAACAGCAGGAACGAGCATGGCCATGAATATTGAATGAGCGACTTTTATTCTACAGTGCCAACAAAAAGCGAAAGGCCACCTGGCTGCAAGGGTCTGGAGGGGCAAGACTGACTGGATATATGTGCATGTGCATGGGCAGGCGTAAAAAGGTGTCACAGTCCCCTTTGATCTCTGATGGAGGAAAAGAACAGACGAGGGGTTGAGAGTAGCAGAATGATACAGGGAGTAGGTAATAAAGCAGGAAGATAGGACGGAAGAGCCAGGAATGGAACAAGCTGGTGAGAGACATGGTGGAGGTTTGAAAAGAGAGGAGTTTTTCACACCTTCTGGGAGGCTTCACTTCACACTTCCAATTATACTTGAGGGTAAGGCCAAGAATAATAGAAGAAACAACAGAGGTTGCATTGCTTTCCTTCCCTTCAACTACATATTCCCGTAGACACAACCTTTATTTATTGGAGTAAATCAAAGTTTGTGCATATCTCCAGCGATATCACTGAATAGGAGCGCATAAAGTATACAAGACTCACCTGACATGACTGTCTGGTTATAGACGACTACAGCATAGACTTGAAAAAAATCAGTCACGGCTTTCTTGAAAGACAAGGACGGCTTAGCTCTATTTGCTTATTTTTTACCTGAATACAAAAAGGACTACTACTTATACTACTTATATATATTTTTCATGTCCTGAAATGATAATTGATCATTGAATGATGCAGTTTGGCTAAGACTGATGATTATATTGGTTAGTGCTACAGTATAAGGCAATACTTTGTGTATCTGTCACTCATCCGTATACCGCTATGAACCAAACGGGTTAAATTTCTGTTACACCTACGGAAAGATTCATAGGGAGAATGGGGTTAAGAAGTAGAAATGTTAGCATGGTATGCGAATTCCGGATTTGACGGTTTCCTCAACCCCAGCTACATCACTCGGGTTCTGAATGACGCATTGCGTTCCAGTACATCCTTAATACTGCTATAAGAACAGGGTCTGGAATGCAAATAAAAAAAATGCTCTCAATTTGAAATGTTTCAGTCTGATCCAGGCGTTTATCTCTAGATCAAATCCTCGAGATATAAGTCCCATATTCTCTCAGGTGCTCAGCCTTTTCAATCTCCTCATATATCACCCGATTTTAGTCTTGAAGTGAGGGTCGACTCTGGGGTCCGCCGCTAATACTGTAATGTGGAATTGCAAGGTCATTCGGCAAACACTGATCTGTACATCTATGCCATTATCACACACATATAACACATACGCGTATGTTGTCAAAAGTAAAGAAGTGACTGGCATGCAAAGATAAATGTTTCTCTTTGAAATGAGAATTGATTTTCCAACCCCCCCAAGACACACACGTACGTACATAATTCAAGCTTGTATTCCGCTAATCCTGTGATAAAGACAGGTGAGACAGGCAAGTGATGAGCACAGAAGTGGGCTGAAGGCCAAATCAGGAAAGGGGTATGGGAAGAGAAATACTCAGGCAACATTCTCTCACTCTCACTCGTTCATTTTCTACCGATAATCCAAACTACCTCGGGTCACGTGGAGCCTGTGCCTATATCAGGCATCATTGGGCATCTAGGCAGGATACACCCTGGACGGAGTGTCAACCCATCGCAGGGCACGCACACTCTCATTCACTCACACAATCACACACTACGGATAATTTTCCAGAGATGCCAATCAACCTACCATGCATGTCTTTGGACTGGGGGAGGAAACCGGAGTACCCGGAGGAAACCCCCGAGGCACGGGGAGAACATGCAAACTCCGCACACACAAGGTGGAGGCGGGAATCGAACCCCGACCCTGGAGATGTGAGGTGAACGCGCTACCCACTAAGCCACCGTGCCCCCCAGGCAACATTCTGTGAGGCATATTTTGAGCAACAAACAAATTAAACACAGTTTATTTTAATGTTACAAGAGCATCATAATCTTAGAATTTGGAGTTTTTTTTTTTTAAACTAACTAACTAAAATAAAATAAATTTATATTAAATATTTATTTTCTAAATCTACAGGGAGCCACAGCTGAGGGATGAAAGACCCCTGGTTTAGCGGATGATTTTTATAGTTGCACTAGCATGCGATAAAAGCAACTTGTAGCTCGTCTGTAGCCGAATTTAACAATAAGTGTGACTGTTAAAAGGATAATAATTTATGAAAATCAACTATGGGGTAGAAGCAGTATCTCTGTTTAATGTATGGCAATGTCACATCATCTTATTCTTGTTTCCTTAATTATATTATTTTTTATTTTACCGATATTTTAAATCATGCAGTCATTTTTTCTTTGTATTTGAGTATCTCTATGTTTCTTCATACTGTGCTGTAAAATGTGCTCTCGAGAGGCATAAAGGATAGATCGGTGGTGAAAAGTGGGTGGCCTCCTTTTCCATGTGTTTACCACTGTGCTGAATGAGACAGAAAAAAAGACAGACAGAGAGAGAGAGAGAAGTGTTAGAATGAAACCATTTCAACCTGGTTAAAACAATTATAAAATTGAGGTGTCAGGTGCCACCATGTCCAACCCTGTCTCACGGCAGTTCGTAACATAGTGTTCGTGGACACGAATTTTTCTTTTTTTTTCGTGTCACTCAGGACGACTTTCGATCTAATGTATTTCAATAGGAAGCATCTTTCATGTCTGCATGACGTTTTTCTTTCCGTCACTCGGAAGCATTGTTTTTACTCATTTGTTATTCATTTTTTAAACTTTAAGCACTACATTACTCAACATTTATGCAGGAGATTTTAACCTTGTTTCTATTACTTTATATTCTGTAGGGTAATAACCATTGTGCTATGGTTTCTTTTCTGAGAAAAGCCGTTTTTCCATCTATCTGGTGTGTCAAATCAGACAGTAAACTAAATACTACAGTACCCATGAGCCTTATCTACTTTTACTGTGTTGAAGACGTCAGCTAAAACTACCTGATGACCCACCGCCGGTTCTCTTTTAATGATCTCCTCCTCTTTCTTTTAACACATAAACACAAAAGTGTGCTTGATCATTCAACAATACGATGTCATGACCATCTGTTTTATTTGATTCTCCTGATTTCTGCAGGCTGCGAATCCACCTTCATTGCGCTCAAACCACTTCCCTGGTAATGTTACTTGAATGTAATGATCAAATTTGAACATTTAGAATTCACGAAACCCTGAAAGCTTGCAGAAATCACCCAATCGCAAAGCGATAAAAATTGTATAACAAATGAGCAAAAACAATGCTTCCGAGTGGCAGAAAGAAAAACGTGGTGCAGACACAAAAGATGCTTCCTATTGAAATACATTAGATCGAAAGTCGTGATGAGTGACACGAAAAAAAAAGGAAATTCGTGTCCACGAACACGAATCAATAGATTGTCGTGGTCATGGTCGTTTCTTAATCGTGACCATGATAAAAAAAAAAAAGAGATGTCACAAAGCCTGGCATGCAGAAACTCTTCACTCGATATAAACAGGGCTCTCAAGTTTTGAAGACAGGCAAGTGTGACATCTACAAGCCCCCAGCAACCCCCCCCCCCCTAAAAAAAAAAAAAAAAAACAATAACGAGGCTGTTGTTCAAACCGACTATCAAAAATACCCTCTCTTTTTTTTCACTGGTTGTTGCGTTAAGTCTTACCCAGATAGTGCTATTTTCTGATTGGCTATTGTGTGGGTATTGTGTGTTTTTGATTGGCTGATAAGTGACAGGCTTGATTCCTGCCCGGTTCCATAGAGACAGCGGTGCGGACTGATACATTTTGGGCGCTACGGAATATTAAATATATGATAAATAGTCAAAAAGATTTTTCTGCGTGAGAAATACAATGTGTGGTGTGAGAGCGTGACAAAAGACCCAAATGCGTGACTGTCACTCTCGATGCGTGGCTTTTGACAGCCCTGTATAAACTAGCTGAACAATTATTGCTAGCTGTCAGAATACAACATGTGCATAGCAGCAGATAAATTACATTGATTAGTCTTATTCTTTCTCTTCAACGCGGCTCTAAACGCTTACGTTTTTAGCCTGATGCTGAAAATAACATATTATAGAAATATATAGAAAGTATATTAGGTGTATAAAATATTAAGGCCACAAGTTAAGTTTCCTGTTTGTTAAGTACACGAGCTGACTAGCGTATTTTTAAGTGTAGAGATAAATGTGTTTGGGTGTTTATAGTTTATATGTTGGTTCGTGTGCGGTTTTAGGTTCTCTCAGCAGCTCTCAGCATCAGTCTCTGGCAAAAAGAGCTCGCTCAAGCCGTAACGTTTCAGTAAACGAACAGTTTATCCCTAATCTGAATTCAGCTTTGATACGCACTGTTTGCCGAAGCACCCGGCTTATATTATTATGCATGATTTACTCGCATGAGTCATCGCACTTCTGTTAGCTCCCAAAGCAAACGCAGCACGATGGCCAATCATGAATTAACTCTTTAATTAACCTCTCGGAATCCCATTACTTTTAATGTTTCATTCATAGCAGGAGTGTACATTGTTGTAAATGGCATTGGTGACAGGTCTGTAATCCTGTTTATGGATTTAATGTGTGACTCATTAATGAAAGTCTCCGATTTTTTTGTAAAAAGGAATTCATTACTCGGACACATTATGAAATATATTAAATGACTTAGTACTAAGAGTAAAAGAAAGTGCAAGTCTACATAAGGAAGCCAGACACTAGCTGTAGCTCTGACAAGACCAACAAGACAAGCGTAAGGCACGGAGCCAAGATGGCCGCCCTGTCTGCCACCAGAACACGACAGCTTTGTTTTCCTGAGCACTCATTAGTTTGAGCGATGTGTTGGAGTGGCTCGTAATTATCGGATCTGTCCGGCATGCTCACGTCAAAAGTAAACTGCGTGTTTGCTTCGGCGGTGAAATGTTCTCTCTGCTACGTCATAAAAGTCGCTGAACTGTGCATTTATCACCAGGTTACTTGTACAGGAGTGTGCATTTAGGCTGTAGCCGTGACTTCAAGCTCACTGTATGCGAGTAGTGATGACTATCATCTGTCAGAGATGATGTGTCGAAAACAGACTGAAGTGCGATTCACTGAGACGTAATCGTCTTCACTGGAGCCTGCAGAAACACCATTTCCATCGGACACACCTCACTACACCACAAACCCGAAGCAGGAAACTTCCTTCGCGGTTGTTCACTCGATCACTCTGACCATTTTACCCCTTTTTATTATTATAATCTTTCTGTCTCCACCCGGCTAAGATCTGGCTGTCATCCATTTATCTCTTTTTTCTTTTCTTCATTCTTTTTGCCCTCCTTTATTCGCTGACTTTTTAGACTATTCTGGCTGATTGAATAATCCAGGAGATTTTGGAAGAAATCCTGCCTCCAATGCAAACCTTTCCCATCCACATTACCTGTAGGCTCAATAATTCAGCGCTCCCTCGTGTCCCAAATCCACCTGTGTCCCTCGCCTCACCTTTTTTCACTTTATGTCTTTCTCCTCTTCAGCCGGATCCTGCTTCCTCTCTTCCTTCTTCTCTTTTTTCTGCCTTACCCGGTGGAACGCACCTACTTCTTACACTGTCTTGAAAACAAGCAGTCTCTTGACATTTCCTAGAGGGCTTCTACCACACTATTCGCAAACATAACCAAAAATAATAAATATCTCTTCTTAGGGCTGGCTGGTATAAACTGGCTCACAGGAATAGGCCTTATTTTTCTTTGAAAGTGAAACAAAACCAAAAGAGATTTATTTTGACCTACATGTCCCCTTTTTTTTTTTTTTTGGACAAATAGACCAAAGTTTCATTCATTCATTCATTCATTCATTCATTATCTACCACTTATCCGAACGTCTCGGGTCACGGGGAGCCTGTGCCTATCTCAGGCGTCATCGGGCATCGAGGCAGGATACACCCTGGACGGAGTGCCAACCCATCGCAGGGCACACACACTCTCATTCACTCACACACTCACACACTACGGGCAATTTTTCCAGAGATGCCAATCAACCTACCATGCATGTCTTTGGACCCGGGAAGGGACCAAAGTTTCTGAATTGAAATACACACAACCTTAGAAAACAAAACCAAGGGTGGGACTTATTTCTTTCTAGCACAGACTGTAGAATTGCGCTGTCATCATTAAACTTTGTACGTTAAGAATGAATGAAACCACATGCTAAATAATAATAAATAATAATAGTTTCGCAATATTAGTACTGAAGCGTAGTAGAATTTATATTTTAACCGTCTCTCATCCAATGGAATTCAACGACGAGCCGCCACTCTACGCGTCTACATACTATCTGAAGCAGGGTTTTACTTTAAGCAAATTAAAATGGTTTACTTTTTTACCATGTTAATGTTCCTGTCAAGTTTTAAAGAGAGCCTGGGGAAACCGGAGTACCGATTTTATCGATTGAAGAACTTCTAGATGAGAGGGTAAAGTGCTCTTTTATGGGCCCTCAGAGTCAAGGGGACCTCATTTAGTGCCCTCTTGTCCAACTGTGCTGTACACAATGGGGCCTCTTATAGACAAGTGGCCAAAAGAGGAATGGAGAGAAGTGGCCTAAAAAAAACACAAAACAGAGTGAGACAGAGAAACTGGGGAATATTCACTTTTGGTCTCTAAAGGCTATACTAAAGGTTGTACTACATATAGGCTGGGTCAGAGTATTGATTTTGGGAAAAAGTCAACAGGTGCTATTTTTTCCTTCCGCTATCTTCTACTCAGCTTTTCTAGTGTTTGATGCCTCTGGCTGTTCTGTCAGGAGTGCAGCAACTTCACCTCTGTTTACACTGCAAACTCTTCATCTGCAGGATCTCAGAGCCTTAAGCAAATCTTCAGCATACTTTCTTAACCCTCTTCCTCATAGCCATGCTCTGTCTTTCTCTCTCTTATAATATCAAGCTCCTTCATCATAACAAAACTACATTGCATTCCTACCTTGGAGGAGAATAGTTGATATATTTTACATAAATACTACTATCGCAAATAATAATAATAATAATAATAATAATAATAATAATAATAATAATAATAATAAATGATTATACTGTACATTACTAACCGTGTAAACTTTAAAGACTGCTGTGTGTGAGAATCCTAGATGATCAGCAGTTTCTGCTATACTCAAACCAGCCGTTTAGACACCATTTTAAATTGGTAAATTACAGTAATATGAGATGAATAAGGGGGGGCACGGTGACAGTGGTTAGCACGTTCGCCTCACACCTCCAGGGTCGGGGGTTCGATTCCCGCCTCCGCCTTGTGTGTGTGGAGTTTGCATGTTCTCCCCGTGCCTAGGGGGTTTCCTCCGGGTACTCCGGTTTCCTCCCCCGGTCCAAAGACATGCATGGTAGGTTGATTGGCATCTCTGGAAAAATTGCCCATAGTGTGTGAGTGTGTGAGTGAATGAGAGTGTGTGTGTGCCCTGCGATGGGTTGGCACTCCATCCGGGGTGTATCCTGCCTTGATGCCCGATGACGCCTGAGCTAGGCACAGGCTCCCCGTGACGCGAGAAGTTCGGATAAGCGGTAGAAAATGAATGAATGAATACATTTTAGGAAACACTGATTTTGTGACGTGATCGACTGCAGGGTTGTAACCTCATGTATAGCTTTATAAGATCACACCCTGAAACCAAACCATCCACTGGCATCTACAAAGATTTATCATATCATTTCTCTACTTTAAACAGAGTATCGTCTATATCAGCTTACTACAAACCCCACACAGTTTTTTTTTTAAACACGAGATACAGTACTTCAGTGCTCTTTCATTTTTTATTTTTTTGTTCAGGCTTCAACCGTTTGTGGTATTCAATCTCAATCATCCTTGTAGAACTCTGTCTTTTCTCCGTAACCCCTATATATATTATACATGTCTACGAGTCTTCAGTGAGACATGGCACGGATGATGGTGGCTTTTGTGTGTGGAGAGTTGAAGTGTGGGTAAAAGTGGCAGAGGTGTCAAGGCCCCTGCATCAGGGCTTAACAACCCAGCAGTGCATTAAATAGGAAACTAGCCAAGCGTAAGGGACAATCGTTTAGGTAAGCTTCTGCACCCGTCAGAAGAGAGACGACGGCAATTCACCTCCAAGAGCCACTGGACCAGCATAGCACTGGCCCTAATAGACTTTACATGGAAATCTATTTCTGTAGAATTACACTACAGCAACTGAAGGCTTGGGAGAGATTTGCTTACAGAATTACACTATGGTAATTGAAACATCTTGACAAATAGGGGCTTTTCTTAAAGAAATTGTGGCATTATTTTTCAAGGTCAAAATCCACTTTGTGAACTTTTGAGAGATATTTGTCTATAGGCTCTTTTTAATTATATGAGTTTTGAGCTGCACCGGCTTGAGCGCTTGGAGTCATGAAAATTAATGCCAAGTGCAATGACTGGAAAGTTGTTTGGAAATAAGTCATGCCACACCATTGTGGACATGAGCATGGTTTAAAAAAAAAAAAATTCCACTGTCAATTACCCTGGAGTGGAACCCAATGCCCCACCAATCCACCTCAAGGTGCAATATGCAGTCTGAGATGCTTTTTTTGCTCACCTCAGTTTCACACCATTCTAACCAGATGGCTCTCTTCTACAATTTGTACAGATGTTTCTTACCCCAACCCTTAAGTTTGTCAAGATCATGGGGTTCTACGGAGAATCGGATCTCCGGAGAAACTTTCATTTAGTCTCTTGCATTTTATTCAGTAATCTCCCACCTGATCCAGTTGTCATTGGTTTTCGGGTAGCAGAAAATTAAGTCCTACAACGTGGCTGTACTTTTACAAAAAAAAAAAAAACTAATGATAATATTGGCCCCACTATAAATATACGTATTACCAAAAACACATTAACTGCATCAACTTCCTCCTGTCCCTCAAGTACTAAGTCTTCAACAAATTGACAACAAATTAAACAATAAGTTCCCCTCTGGCCTTTCATGTGGCATTAAAATGACATTTACCTCCTGTCTCGCTCATTACAGTGGAGAGACACCGGGGATCTCGGCAAAAAGATTCTCTGCACCTCCCGAGTTTTCACTGCAACCTGCTAAGCTGCTAGCCATTGTGCTAATCACTAGCTTTCAATGCAATTACCGCTAATTGTACGGCTGTGGAATTATTTGTGTAGCTAGCTGAAATATGATGCTGCATGTGTAGGTACATGTGGGACTGATTCCGTTAAATGAGAGCACGAACACACATAGAGGTAAATGCTTCTGCATTGAGAGCGGTTTTGTAAGAGAGAAGAACTGAAGTGTTTGCCCATGCTTGGGGCCAAGCAGCAGCTGGGAAAGCATGCAAACATTGGCTTTGGTAATTATTTATAACAGGCAGAACTGATTGGAAAGAGCAACTTCATTACCAAGTCGCAAAAGGCACTGGTGAGGTACAAAGGCAGGTGATAAGACAAGGAAAATAGCTTAAGAGCTACCGATTTTTAAAACTCATTAGCTCAAGTATTCCACTCTCAATTATTCGGAAAATGACACCCAAAACTTGTGGTTTTCTTTTTTTGACCATTTCTGCATCCCACCACTAAGTCATTAAAGGAATCTACACCTTTTTCTAACACAAATGATTAGTTATTAACACGGTTGTACTGCGAGTGTTTTTTAAAACCTCGAAGCATAACTTTTTTTTTTTTTTTTTTTTTTCATTCAAGGTCCCTAGAGTGCTCATTTGTTGGATAATAACGTGCTCAGGTCTACCACTGATGATATTATTTTAAAAAATAAATAAATAAATAAAATATTCATTAATTCGTGTCGGACTTTTAACAAGCTGTGCCGGGTTTGCTGAGAGCTAGTAGTGGTGTCTGATCTATAAAAGAAGTTCTGTATACATGCACATCTAATCATTCATTCATTCATTTTCTACCACTTTTATCCGAACTACCTCGGGTCACGGGGAGCCTGTGCCTACCTCAGGCGTCATCGGGCATCAAGGCAGGATACACCCTGGACGGAGTGCCAACCCATCACAGGGCACACATACACTCTCATTCACACACACACACACACACACACACTACGGACAATTTTTCCAGAGATGCCAATCAACCTACCATGCATGTCTTTGGACCGGGGAGGAAACCGGAGTACCCGGAGGAAACCCCCGAGGCACAGGGAGAACATGCAAACTCCACACACACAAGGCGGGAATCGAACCCCGACCCTGGAGGTGTGAGGCAAACGTCACATCTAATCATCCAGCCAAAAAGAATGCTCCTGACCCACTCAGGACCTGACAGAACAGACAGATTAATGAATAAGTGGAGAAGTGAAGGACTCCACATGGTGAGAAAAGCCATCATTAGTCTGAGAGCTAATCTGGGCAGCAGGTTTGGAGAGGAGCACTCGTATAGAGTTTAATTAGTCCACCACATGCCTGTGTTTTTTCTAACACAAGAGACCAAGCAGGGGGAATGAAAAAAGTGGGGCAGAGAAAGAGAGCATGACCTGAACAGAGAGAAGAAAAAAAAAAGATATTGATAGTCTTTGCACAAATCATTTTTCTAAGGTAGAAACTGGAGTATAAACATGTGAAACTCTCAAGGAGAAAAAGATGCCACTCATCTGTTTTAATTAAAATGTAGGCTGAACTTTCTTTGTCTTTGAGTTTTGACTGATGGAAAATAACAATTTGTAGATTTTTTTTAGATCAATGAACATCGCAATTTTATTTCATGACAGAAAGCAAGTTTGCATCTTTCCTGCATGTAAATCAAAGTCAAGACCAAAGAATGACCCATGTGGTATGGTGAGAAGGGAAGGGGAGGGGCTTCCAGGATGTGCCAGTTAATACCAGCAACAAAACTGTCATTAATTCCAGATTAATTTTTTGATTGGCATGTCTGCACTTTTTATTGATTGGGAATTTTAAAATGCAGATATGGAAGCTAGTTATCAATTAGCATGCATGTCGGTTATAATGGTCATCGATCGCATATTCATCTAAGCAATTGTTCGTTTTTGAAACGTTTTTTTTCACAACTCAGATCAAATCTTATATTTTAGAAGTCAGCATTTCTTCTATTAAAGAATGACTTTTGTAACAGTACGTTATCATCTTGACCACTTAAGCCGGATAGGTTTCGTTACCGGGGTCAAGATGGCGTCTAATATGTTAATGAGCTTCAAAAACATGTTTAAGTACTATGTATCTACACATGCAGCATTCCAAAAGAACGGGAAGAAACTCTACTATGCGACTAGGAACACTATTATCAATGAAATAAAGCAGAATTCTAACAATAAGCAGTTAAATGGACAGTCTGAAAAACTTCGTAAACATTTTTTATCAGTAATCATCGATTACACGACACAATAACAACCATTTGGTTTTACCTTCAAGGTGCCTATTGTACCTGTGCCTGTAAGTGGCTAAAAAAATAATCCATTGGCCGTGCGTCTCGGATCATCCATGACACACGGTCTTTACTGCCTTACCATTGGATCATGCTTTAAAATACGCAAATCTGCGTATCTGAAATTGATTCTAGATTGGCAGCGTCTACAGATAAAGAGTGGCACGACTGACTACTGGACACTCAGAGAGAGAAACAGAGCTGTTTAAACGAGCTTTAAAGCTTTATGGCCTTCTACTTATGAAGATAGATAGGCGGGTGAGGTGTGAATGAGGTCAAGCTACTGTGCTGCAATATTTTCAGGATGCTTTAGGTGTGATTTATGAAACAAGAGACGAGAGATTTCAGGATAAGTCTTCTGAAATTTTACAAGACAGCATGTGTCAGGGGCAGGACAGAGTAGGGTAGCGGAATGGTGCAGACCTTCACCAGAGTCTTGTAGCTTGTTTCTATCAACATTGCATGTGCTGGTGTTAAAAAAAGTGCTATCCTATATTCTAATACTGGTGGAATCAACTGGCAATTTAAAAAAGTATTTATTTACCCAACCTTTGGAAACCTTACCCCATCCTCAGAATTGTAGACAAGCTGGTTTAATAAAATTGCTTTTATAAACTTAATTTTTTAAGGTGACAAATACTGACCAGATAGTCTGCTGAAGCTGCTGTT
The DNA here is from genome assembly GCF_022655615.1 of Tachysurus fulvidraco. Classification (NCBI taxonomy): domain Eukaryota; kingdom Metazoa; phylum Chordata; class Actinopteri; order Siluriformes; family Bagridae; genus Tachysurus; species Tachysurus fulvidraco. Next base: position 24,122,153 of record NC_062524.1, read on the forward strand.
TCCTTTATTTTTTTTATCAGTATCTATCAGACTCTTTCTCCTAAACCGCTTTCATCTTTTGTGTAAGGAATAAAGCTTCTGGAAAATGAAATGAAAGGCTCTTGAAATCACGTTAATTAGCATGTCACATTCTTGGACAGCTGGCTTTTTACTGATTTAAATTCGCAGTAAAGTTAGTAATCGCTTCCTTGAAGAAGATATGAATAAGACTAGAAAAAAGAAAAGTGTGAGAGAGTAAGAAAGAAATATATGACTCAGACATCTTTGGTCGTTAATGGATTGTTGATATGACAGGGCTTAGATCTGGAGTGGTGTGAAATAAGCTTTCTGTTGTATGTCACTACAACCAATATGTGAGGTCAAAAACTAACAGGGCTTTAACAAGAAGACTAATACTTCACTGGAACTTTGTCTACCATGCTTGAATTTCTCTGAAGAAATATCGCCTGGTGTTTCTGAGTTTGAGTGATTTTCTTGGCTGACAACTTTGGGACCTTGTAACAACTTGCACTACATCTATAGCAAGGGTACAATTGTTGGCACTAGCGTTCTATGCAAATACAAGCATCATTGATTAAATATTCAACACTGAAAGCTAGCTTTTACAGTTCTGATAGTATGTATTAGGAAATGTAATTGTGATAAGGTAACACCAATCCATTCCTCAAATCTAAGAACCCTCCCAAACATATCACATCATTACAAACAGACCAAGAAATATAGGAAGCAATGTAGCATCCAAAAAGGGCAAACCAGAAAGTATTTTGTTGTCCAGACTGAAGACCAAGATAACACCTAAATTGAAAAAAACACAGTTTCACCACCATTGGCTTCAAGTTCTCCACAACTGCATGATTCCAGGAAAAACATACAACAAATTAAAAGTCTTTTGCTGGTGGTTGTTTGGGGCATTCACTAAAATCTAGGTGTTTCGTTACCACGACGTAAAGTGGGCGTGTTTCTGGAGGTCTTGGAAAAGCCCTCTTTCAAAAAAAAAACCATACCTACGATGGATAATGAAGGACAAAACAGTCATACAGGTAGATTTTATATTTTATATCTATTATGCTTTATTATCTTACGGTTAAGCTATTTTCGAATAAATAAATAAACAACCAAAAACTAGGGTTAGGGTTAGTTAATCAAATAGGCCACGCCTGCCCGATGACGCAATATCTGTTACGCTGTTCTGAAATCCCTGGAAATAAGTGCATCCCGGTTGACTGGAGACAAAATGGCCTCCCCAATCCTCAAGCCATGGTACTTCCTGTTAGAATAAGAGTCCTTTACCTAAACAGATTTGTAAGTAGGACATAACTTGAATATAAAACTAAAAGAAAAAGTCTCCCCTTGCCACAGGGTATATTAGGGCATGAGTAGCAATGTCAACTTACTGACACCACAAACATCCCACAGGTATTTCTTAGTAATTTCTTGTCAGTAAATAGCTTCTCGTGATTGAGAAAGTAAACATAAGCATAAGACCTAATGGCTGTGCCACAATCTGTTGTGATCTTCAACTCATCCATCTCAAGCTTTGACACGTTGTGCGTTCAAGATGGTTTTTTTGTTCGCTATGTTTGTAAAGAGTGATTATTCATATAGACTTTTAGACTTCGATCTCATCTAGCCATTATCTTCTGACTTCACAAATCATTAAGGTTTACACAGTTTGTGAAATATACAAACCATCCTGTCTTAAGAAAACAAATACTATGCTACAGACAAAGTCTTTAAAATCACATTTTCCCCCTGATACTGATGATTGATGGGAACATTAACTGAAGCTTTTTTTTTTTATTATTTTTGATCGGCTGAGCCGTTTGAAAAAGTTCTTTAGATGTTTTGGGAATTTTTATCAAAACAACTTATTCCTGTGTATGAAATGATGAACAGTATTGAAATATCTAGAATTCCAATGTTACATGAACGCACAGTATCACGTCAAAGAAATTTGGCGATAGATCACATGCTGTACCCGATGACGGTCGATCTCACCCACACACTGAGGCAATCCTGTCTTGTCCCTTTTTATTCTGCTGTGATCTTCCCTTCACAAACACACCATTAGTAAAGCGGGAAAAAAAACCCTCTTTAAGATGATATGAAAAAACTGTCGCTTCATGCAAAATGTGATGGGATCGTAAGCCTTTTAGCTTCTGCTACACAATGTTGGCAGCTCAGTAATGGAACAGCATTACTTTTTATATTTCCGCCTAATGAACTGAAACAGCAGTGAGAGACTAGTCCCAAATAATGCACATACATTTGCTGGTAAACAGGATTTTACGACTGTTTTGTTTCTGCCTTTCCTGAACAAAGGGGCGTGAAAGAGCTTTATCATTCATATTAGTTTTTTTAGAGTAGAAGGAAAAAGGAGGACAGCCAGAAGAAATGAATTAGGAATGAAATAGACAGCAGATGAGAACCTGCTCTTTGAAGTGCTACAGCTCATCAGGAGGAGACGGAGAGAAGAAAAAGTAAAAGAGGGATAAGAAGTGTGCAGAAAGGGAGGGTGACATTTCAATAATTCAGAGTTTTAGATTTAGGTGAAAAATACACAGTTTTACATGCAATTATTTCTAAAGAATAGACAATAGTGAGGCTTTGGCTGATTTCTGTATAACCCATACTGTAGATTCATACAGCTTATCACTAACAGTCATATCACTGCATTTCACAACACAGCAGTTCATCAATGCCCAGCATTATCATCAGTGTTGTGCTAGTTACTAAGAAATAGTAACTAGTTACAGTTACTAGTTACTTCATTCAAAAAGTAACTCAATTACTTTGTTGATTACTTACCCCAAAAAGTAACGTGTGACTGTTAAAAGTAACTATTTATTTACTTTTTGAAAGAAATAATGAGCATATTTCCACGTTGAGAAACTCGTCTTGCTCTCGCCTTGACTCGCCATTACTGCCGCAAAGACTTGAATAAACGGAAACACGCCCACAGTGCGGCGTCTTCGTGTTTACAGCGGTTGCCGTCCATCAATCCTACAATGCGTCGCTGCTGTAAACAGGTTAGGCTGTAGGCTACACTTCAGCCAAAATGAATTAATTTAAAAAAAATCATTGGACAAACGCACCATATGGTAACGTTACGAAGATACTTTATTTAAAAAGTAATGCATTAGAGTATTAGTTACTGTCAAAAGTAACGCGTAACTAACCAACACTGATTATCAGTGACTGAGAAGGTACAGATCGTTCAAACAAAGTGCATCATCGGCTTGAATCCCACTTTTTTTTTTTCAAGAATTTAGCTGCCTAGCTGTCTTTAAATGTCTTCTGGGTAATTTGTTTCCCTGGCATCATTTTTACTAACCTATCGACGATACCAAGTAGACCTCAACCCTTACACTTTCATTGCCAGACTCCTGATAGATATTAGAATTTGAACTCCCTTGCTTTGAATAAACCAGAATAAAGTTCTGTTCTTTGTATAAAATTATTTCCAATTTCTGATACTTAATATTGATCATCTGTTACTCAGTAGGCAGAAATAGTCACAGAAATGAGAAAAGCACTGTGGATATCGATTGGCACAAATGCCACACATGTTGATTTCGGTTTCATATGTCTTTTTGTTCCCTGCCCATGTGGTGTATAAGTCCATACAGTAGTGTGGCCCATTTCTATTTCTATCTTGGAGTTTAAAAGAGGTCACAGCACCCTCTATGTGCACTTTAAAGCACCCTTTGGTGAAACCAGCATTCATGTAGACCCATCTAAAAGACTGAAAGCTTTGTCATTTTAAACCAGGGTCAATTATAGAACCAGTGGGTTTGTTGACCAATGGAAAGGAATAGATGGAAGATGCAGCAAGAGCAAAGCCATGAGTATTTTGGTGGTGGTTATCCATCATTAAAACTGACATTTAATTTAACATGAAGCACCACAAAGAATAAAAACTATAACAAATAATACAAGAAGTTAGTCAATTACAAATTTTAGATATACGTCTTTGATCTATAACAAATGATGCGTTAAAATCCTGGATATATATATATATATGGAGCATTGTTTGCAAACCCAAAGGCACTGGATCTTACAGTATATGTTGAGCTGGGCCTTATGTTCCCTTACACTCACTCTCTCTCTCTCTCTCTCTCTCTCTCTCTCTCTCTCTCTCTCTCTCTCTCTCTCTCTCTCAATCTCTCTCATAGAAGGATTTTTCTATGGGCCTCTCCAGACATTTAGCAGATGGAAAGAAAAAAAAAATGAGATAAAAAATAATAATAATATGATCTATAGAAACAGAGCCTCCATGATAGCACAAGAGTGAAAGAAACAGAGAGAGAGCTTGATAATAGAAGTGCATAATGGAACGATAAAGCAAATAATAAAAATGTCAAGCGTGAGTAGAATTCAAACACGACCCCTGTGTCATGGGGGAAAAAAAGGAAGATGTTAGTAAAGGTGACCTTGGTACTTATTAACAACACAGCAGTCAGGTCATCGGTTCCAGACGTCCTGGTAGAGCAGATCATTAATAATCTCCAGATAATGAAGCTTATATTACCTTTAATTGCAGGATGTAGGGTTCTTGTGTTGTGGTAGATTGTAATAGAGTTATAATTTGAGCAACAACAGAGGGCACTGTCCCCCGAGTACTGAACTGTTCATGAACTTCCTGTCCTGTTTTGCTCTCTCGGTTCAGGGACTCTATAAAGACATCTGTTTACACATCCAAACTGTGAAGTCTTGCCTCTTTTGGGCCTTGTTACTGATCTGCATATATGTCCCTCGGTCCTCAGCTTTATTTTAAGTAACTTTAGCATAGTGGCTAGAACATTTGCCTGAAACCTCCAGCATTATGGGTTTGATTCTTGCCTCCGTTCTGTGCGTGGAGTTTACATGTTCTCCTTGTGCTTAAGGGATTTTCCCCAGGTACTCCTTGTTTTCTCCTCCAGTCCATCGACATATGCTGTAGGCTGATTGGCTTCTCCAAATTGTCCATAGTTTGTGAATGGGTGTGTGCGCGATTGTGCTCTCCAATAGACTAGGGTGTACCTCAAGTCTCCTGGGATAAAATCCAGGTACCAAATAAATAGCATTGAAGTCTTTATTTTGTCACATATACATTACAATACAGTGAAATTCTTACTTCACATATCACAACTTTGGAGGTTGGGTTCAGCCATGATACAGCACAAAAAATTAGGGTCTTGTACAAGGGCAATGGCAGCTTGGCAGCGCTGGGGCTTGAACCCCCGCTACTCTGCTCAACAAACCAGAGGCTTCACCACTTGATCCACCACTGCTCCAGACCCAGTAGGGTAAACGGTGTAGAGAATGTATCCATGGATAAACCTCAAGCACATGGAATATCAGCTCCTCTGAGGCTGATGTTGATGTGTGTTGTACAGTAAGCAATCCCTTTCCTGTTTAGTTAGACATCTTATAGTTTTCTTTAACATCTGAAATTTAAGAGCGTATACACAAAGTTTAATGCATGAAGGCTTATGATTGTGCCGGAAGTAACAAGAAAAAATAATAAACAGGTACTTCATAAAATGTAAACACCTATAACATATCTACATCACCTCTGAAGATTTGCCAGAGTTGTTGAACTCTAGCCATTTTTTAATACATTTATTAGCTCTGATAGCTAACCTGAAGTGTTTCAGGTTGTTCAATAGGGTAAAATGCATTGCTGGGTCTACACCACACCAGTTGATAGCCTCTGGTATATAGAGATCTAAGGGTTGGTATGATTTTATCCAGTTATCTACTACACAGTAACGATCAATAATACCAATTAGCTCTAATCAGAACAGATGTTTTGTTTGAGAGAGCTGATAGAATGATGAGCGAGAGAGCAAGAGACATATGGAGAGGTAATGAAGTCATGGCGAGGAAGATCAGTCGGTCAGACGGGTGATGTACGCAGTGCAGCGAATCTCGTAAAATTAAATTTGCGGTCAAAGTATCCGATAACAGACGTGCTTTAGTCAGTTAATCCAGGCGATAGGAAGTACAGAGGCAGAGGCAAAGAGAAAGTGAAGGTGGGAGAGAAGAAAGTCTGTTTCATTTTAGAGGTGTGGGTGGAAGCATCATCCTCTTTCACACACCGATCCTGATAAGGTAACAAAAATGGCTGAAGTTGGCATCTTCCTCTCGTGCTGTGCATCGCCCATGTCAACGAAGTGCTAAAATATACGCAATCGAAAAGAGCTCGCAAAAGGATTAGAAGCCAATAAAAAAAAAGTCCTTCAGTTTCATATGAAGTGCCAGAGATTATTTTTTCCCTGTTTATTTTTAGTCGTGCATCTTTTTTCCTGCTTATTTTAATACGTTTTTATTCTTTATACTTTCCTCCACCTCCTTTTGCACCTACATATACATATATTGTACACATGGGGATGACCCACTTATCTGCTAAAACTCTCGACCTCAGCAGAAAAGACACTAAAATTTCGCTATGTCTTACTTATTTTATAGGTGTGGTGACAATATATGTGTGTGTGTGTGTGTGTGTGTGTGTGTGTGTGTGTGTGTGTGTGTGTGTGTGTGTGTGTGTGTGTGTGTGTGTCCTGCACTGATTTTTCTCATCTCAGATGTGTTTTGCCCTAGGTGGGCTTTAGATGAAGGAGAGAATGTGTGTGTGTGTGTGTGTGTGTGTGTGTGTGTGTGTGTGTGTGTGTGTGTGTGTGTGTGTGTGTGTGTGTGTGTGTCAGTTGTCATCAATTCCCTTTCTTCGATTAAAAGCCCTTTCCCTGCAGAGAGCTCTCTCTTTTTTTCGTATCTCAAAAATCATCTCCAGTTGATACGCTATAGCCTCTAGGTTTTATCATGAACATGAACATGTGCATCTACACACACACACACACACACACACACACACACACACACACACACACACACACACCCCTCTCCTTTTCTTGCAGCTATTCATGCTTGAGCAACCTTGAAACAGGATTTCCAAAACTCTGATCTTGTCTATTCTTAGCAACAAACACAGAAAGCACACGTTCTCAAAAATAAATAAATAAATAAATAAATAAATAAATAAATAAATAAATAAATAAACGTCTTTCCTCTGACTCTGCCCGGCATATCCACCGGGGCTTTAGAGGCCTCTGAACGGAGATTTGAAGCTCTGAGTACAGGCTTGGATTCACTGCAGCAGCTTTTCCTCGAATGCGGGTCAGTCCTGAGCGCAATCCATCCATCTGCCCCGAAACACCTTGACGGCATCCATTCATCTTTCACACACCGTCCTTTGCAAACACTTTGGCCCTGATTTGCAAAAGTTTTGAGTTACAATATTGCAACCTTGTTACCGCTTAACAAAGTAAGAATTAATTTACTAATCAGGTATATGAATGATTCTTATGACGAATCTTATACTCAAGCAAAGGGAGTTGTCATGATGACATGAAGTCTTTATAAATATTTATATAGGTTAATGTCACTTTTTTGATGGGTTGTTTTTTTTTGGTCATACAAATTAGTGAAAGTGACGTGACATATGGCTAAGTATGGTGACCCATACTCAGAATTCGTTCTCTGCGTTTAACCCATCCAAAGTGCACACCAAGGGCATCGATTTGGGTAGGGACATGTCCCTACCAATATACAGTCCCTAGCAATAATTCGACCAAGCCTATATATATTTATACATAACCACTGATATCCGTCTGTGTCTTGTGCTTTTTTACTTATTTCATTTAGCATTTATCCAGGAATCATTAAATAAGATGAAAATATTTTACAACGGCGTTCTGTAAAAAATAGCGCAACTAGTGGAACACAAACGGTTAACAGATCTACCCCCTGCAATGAATCCCGCCTCTGTAACTCAACTCTCTAAAATGATTGTCCTTTGCCTTTTTTGAGTCCCGCCTCTCTAACCCACGTCGCTGTTTGATTGGCTTTGTCTTTCTCGCTAATGTGTTGAGCTCAGCTGCAGCTATATTCCGTTGTATTCTTATAACAACAGTTTTTTTTTGGTGGGGAATGTTGTCCCCACCAATGTCAAATAAATTATGTCCCCACCAATGTGAAAATCAAACTTTTGCCATCGGTGCACACACACACACACACACACACACACACACACACACACACACACACACACACACACACACACACACAGCAGTGAACACACACACTGTGAACACACACCCGGAGCAGTGAGCAGCCATTTATACTGCTGTTCCCGGGGAACAGTTGGGGGGTTTGGTGCCTTGCTCAAGGGCACCTCAGTCTTGGCCAGTCTGAGACTGAAACCCACAACCTTAGGGTTAGGAGTCAGACTAACCATTAGGCCACGAATTCCTAAATTAGTAAGTTTCTTTATGAGAGTTTAGGACTGTTGGGATAACTGTTGGATGTGGTGACATTTATTGGAATAAGCTTTTATGAAGGTTTATAGCAGTTATATGCTTCCTGTATAAATGCTGTCTCTATCTTTATAACCGTTTCAATAAGCATGTATACATTCTTAATTTAGTTTACTTCATCTCTTTAGGCATTCTAATTGAATCTTTATGACAGGTGACGTTAGTCGGAATAAGCGTTTATAGATGTTTATATCAGGTGTAGGAATTTTGCCTATTTTAAGCTAAATCTTTAGGATCGTTACAATAAGCACTTACTGTGTGTGTTTGAGTCGTTATGACAGGTGATGCTTGAACAATTCCCTGCTGTAACATTGGGGGCATTCCGGCAGTATGGGCGTCTTGTGCCATGTGTTTTTGTTTACACTCTGTGCCCAGGTGTGTTTCGTCCACCTTACCCATAATGCTTTTCTGCTAATTTTCCTATTTATACCTGCTGTGTAGTGAGTTTGTAAATCTAAGTCTTTTGTCCTCTGGTTTTGGTTCCTGTTGTTGAGTTTTTGGCTCTTGTTTGGTTTTTGGCTCTTGTTATTGTTTTTTTTTTGTTTTTGTTTTTTTTTTGTTATTGGGGTCTTTGTTCTTTTTGTTGGGATTTTGGTTCTCATTGTTGTTTTTGGTTCCTGTTGTTGGGTTGTTGTTGTTGTTGTTTGTTGTTCTTGTTCTTGGGTTGTTTTGCTTTTGTTTTTGTTATTGGGTTTTTGGCTTCTTGTGTTTGTAATGTGTCTGTTGTTTAACTAATCCCTCCATTGTTGTTGTTGCTATCCATGCATTTGAGTCGGATATTGTTCCTGCGGAGGTATCCGTTCTTGACAAATAATACATTGTTAAGTTTGTCGTTGTTTGTTATGGGTGTTGTTTTTTTTTTTAAATAATGGTTTGCTTTATTAAACACTTCTAAGTTTTATGTAGATTTAACACATTTATGCTTTTGGTCAAGCTAATTCGCATCCTTAAGACACAAGCTTTTAGAAATATCTATGTATGTTTACTTTAAATAGAAGAGTATGGAAAGATTGTTCCAAGATTCAAAACTCATGATTTTCTTTCTTTTCTTTCCTCTGCTACTCGATGCTAATGAAAACAACAAACAGGTAAGTCACTTTATTTCTTCCCACACCTAATTTTACCAAAATTAGTTATCCAGTGCTAGAGCTCGCCTTTAATCAGTTCAAGCATGTTATCGTTTAATTGCGTTTGCAGGACTATTTTTATTCGACTGCCGAGCCTTAATGACTAATTAGGAAAGATTAAGCACAGACGAACTTAATCCTGCGTTTCATAACAGTAGCCTTGAACTACTGAAGCAAATCTAACTATACAGTAACACCACGGGATCCCTGCCATTATTCATATGGTTTGAATGTTTTATGCCGCATTCTAGTGTTGTTTGTTTATCGCTAATGTATTATTTAATGGATCGCCACCAGGGAAAGCAGGAAAAACGCGTGCTAGCCTACTTAGCATGGCTAATGCACACTTTGACGTATTCAGCTCAGAGGGAAGTTGTTTACTTTTTCCGTCATTAAAATGTAATGGCTGAAAAGGTTACTTTAGTGGCATGTCTCAAGGTTTTAATTACAAAAATAAGTTTAGAGGCTGTATTCGGTGTCAAACAGGAAAAATTGCTGATGAGGAGGATGCCGATCGCAGAAAGCTTGTCTCTGGATTTTAGATGCTGTGATTCACAGAAAACAATAATACTGAGATTAAACGACTCATTAATTGACTTCACTTATCAAAATTACATAACTTCTAATGTCAGCTGTTTACCCCAGAACTAACCTGTGTTAGTATTTTGTGTGTTTTTTGTTTGTTTGTTTGTTTTTTATAATTTTGCAAGAATTATCAATTTATTTATCCTAAATTCAATACTATGGTTATTTTGTGTGGATGGATTTGTGAAAGAAAATTCCAATTAAGTTTATTTTAGTTCACGGATGGGGGGCACGGTGCCTAAGTGGTTAGCACGTTTGCCTCATACCTCCAGGGTTGGGGGTTCGATTCCCACCTCTGCCTTGTGTGTGTGGAGTTTGCATGTTCTCCCCGTGCCTCGGGGGTTTCCTCCACCGGTCCAAAGACATACATGGTAGGTTGATTGGCATCTCTGGAAAATTGTCCGTAGTGTGTGATTGTGTGAGTGAATCAGAGTATGTGTGTGTGCCCTGTGATGGGTTGGCACTCCGTCCAGGGTGTATCCTGCCTCGATGCCAGATGACGCCTGAGATAGGCACAGGCTCCCCGTGACCCGAGAAGTTCAGATAAGTGGTAGATAATGGATGAATGAATGAGTTCACGGCTGTAAACTACAAAATATGTGAACGTAAAAAGGGGGTAAATACTTATGCAAGGCAGCTTATTTTTTAAGTTATTTCATCATCCGCCATTGTCAAATCATAACCGTATATAGACAGTAAAGTCAATTTAAAATGTTGGCAGTTGATGTGTACACAATCTTATTTTTTAGTTTAGTAACTTTGCCAGGAAGTTGTTAAGACAATCTGAAGTGTTTTTCTTTTTTTTTTTTTCTTTCTTTCCTTTATCGTTACTGCAGGAACTCTTCTAAAGCGCGGCATATTTTTCCACACTTACTGCCTGCTCTGTTGTTGTCAGCAGGTTGTCTCAGTTATTTACATGAATCAAGCTTTGTCACTGAAAAGCACAGTCATCCTTAGCACACACCACACACTCGCACTCCTCTGTCTCTATTCTTCTTTGCCAACTTGCTTTTACACAAAAAGCAAAGCGTACCTTTTCATGTGTCATTCTTTTATTTCCTCCTTGTTGTCATTTCCACGCTTTCATTCCTCTCTTTTGTGTTTTCCCACTCTGGAATGCTCTGAAAGGCCTGAAAATAGTGATGTTACCATTGGGTTTGTGAGTAACATGTGATAGTCTTTATTTATTTATTTCTCTCTTCTTTTTAAATAAAGAAGAGAGCCGTTTTCATTTCATAGAATCGTCCCAAATTTCCATTGTGCGGCTGCAAAAACACAAACTTTCCAGGGTACGTAATGGATTTAACCTTGGAGGCAATGTTTGTTTACATGATATGTAGAAGTAAAAATGAAGGAAGGTGCCATAATGAACCGTGGTGTGCTTTGCTACTAGATCAGGGCTGGATTTGTGAGTCAAGGCCAGCTGTCACAGCTCTTATGGGACTCGCAGGTGAGATAGAATGAGAAGACCGAATCGGAGAAGCTCGTTAGCTTGAAGTCTCCATCGCGCCTCAAGCTGCCGCTAGGCTGTGTCACCTTTACGCACAAACAGTCATGCATTCCAGTAATTGTGCATTGTTATTTTAGCCTGTACACAAATTCAGTGAAGCCTAAATCTAAATCTTGTAAACTCATAAAGACAAAAAGTTTCAGTTTCTAGTCATATGCTACATATTGGCCTGTCCGAGTCAAGGTACTTTATTCAGAGACAAAGATCTATGCTAAAGTCTAGTGTCATTTGACTTTAAATGCAAAGACAGACGAAGATATTTTAGCTCGATGCACATACAGTAGTACCACAGCTCGGTTCTTATACAGTGCACTACATTATTGCCACAGCCAATTAATATGATACATATATTGATACCATTATCCAGAAAGACTGGAGTTGTTTATCCAAAAGCTGAAATAAAGTAGATTTAAAGTGTAATTAAGTGGTTTGTCTAACCGGGGTAAATTAATTTAATATGCCTGGTATATTAGATTTAATATGAGCAGTAAAAACAAATTAAAATGATTAATCTAAGAAATTAAGATCCAGGATATTTTGAGTGGTTTATGTACAAGGTGAAGATAGTTGAGTTTAATCGAAGTGTTAAACCTATATTTTAGTTAGCATCCAACATTTTTTCATTGCAACAGGAAGTGGAAAAAGTCACATTTATACTCTATCACAAGGTCGTGGTTTGATCCTAAGCTTCTTGTATCCTAGAATCTTAAATTTTTGGAAGAAATTTATTGTGTCTCTGATATTGGGATCCTCCGAATTTTAAAGGTGGATTAACTGTTATAATGGAAATTTTTTAAGAACATAAACATTTATTACACTTTATGCAAAACATACAAGCAAACATATTGGCCATAAATCACTTAAAAATACATAAATAAATATGTGATAAATGTGTAATAAACCAGATCAGAATCAGAAGACAGCTCTGTTAAAAGAAACTCAGCCGCGGCATAAAAACGGGAGTCAACATGAGACAAAATTGAACCCCATTTAAAAATAATAATAATAATAATAATCTAGTTCAGAAAAAAGACCAAATTTAAAAGGCTGATGATGAGTTGATAAAATTATGTTCTCCAAAACTCAATGAATTGTGATTGATAATTATTTGGCTTTGTGTCTAATATTGTTGTGATATTAATATTTCTAAAGTAAAAAGCTGGGCACTTGTTTAAAGTATGTGCGTGTTTTGATACGACAGCTGCGGTGTCACTGAACCTTTACATAATATCTTTCTTTCTTTTTCTTTTTTTTTATTTCGCAAAATTTGTTTTCAATTTTTAAACTTAGAAAGCAGCCTTCAAAGTAATTGAGGAACCCGGAACATACCGTAATGTACAGATCGGCTAATTAAAAGTGAGCTTCTTTCAGAAAGTTTGCTGTTTGTCTCATTGATTTCTTTCTAAGACAGATGGGTGAGATGGAGCTTCCTAATCAGGAACTCAGGAGTGTGTTTTAGTCCGCTGGGCGCCGAGGGAAACGGGAGAGAATTGGCATGAAATGAGCTGATGCATGGCAGAAGGTGCCTCAGTGCGTAAAGCGGAAAACAAGGCTACGTTTGTCTTCGCATTTTTTGAGGGTTTTGTAAGTGTAGGTGTGTGGGTAGGCACTTCTTTGTGAGTCATTGTATATTTATAGCATATTCTGTAGATTTAAAAGGTTGTTGATTGGATAGTCTGATTTTCAGGATTTGATCTGGATTTTCTGGTCATAATTAGATCAAAAATAATATACAAAATTTTGCGAATGCAATGCATTCACTGATGCATTATTAGAAAGGTTTGATTTCTTTAATCATAATTTTTCAAATATTATAAATATACTGCGAATTTTATTAATAAGAAAAGAATAAAAAAAACATACTGTACGGCTAAGTACGGTGACCCATACTCAGAATTCGTTCTCTGCATTTAACCCATCCAAAGTGCACACACACAGCAGCGAACACACACACACACACACACACACACACACACCGTGAACACACACCCGTAGAAGTGGGCAGCCATTTATGCTGCAGCACTCGGGGAGCAGTTGGGGGGATCGGTGCCTTGCTCAAGGGCACCTCAGTCTTGGTATTGCTGGCCCGAGACTCGAACCCACAACCTCAGGGTTAGGAAAGCGAAAGTGAAAGTGAAAGTGACGTGACATACGGCTAAGTACGGTGACCCATACTCAGAATTCGTTCTCTGCATTTGACCCATCCAAAGTGCACACACACACAGCAGTGAACACACACCGTGAACACACACCCGGAGCAGTGGGCAGCCATTTATGCTGCGGTGCCTGGGGAGCAGTTGGGGGGTTCGGTGCCTTGCTCAATGGCACCTCAGTCGTGGCCAAACTCTCTAGCCATTAGGCCACGACTTCCCCTTCAGTCTTAGAATGTCTTAAAATTCTTAGAATTTTAAACTAGAAGAAATTTGTTTAAAAAACACAAAAAAAACAAGAAGGAATCTTTGACCCTTTATCGACTCGTGTGCCTTAATATGGCTGAACTGTTTCTTAATGAATAGCGTATTCAATATAAAAGAAAAGGAAATAATGCTATTTGTGTAGGATGGCTTTCAGGATTTTGTAAAGCACATTGTTATTAATATGTAGCTGCTGAGCTAAAAACCTAAAAGCAGAAAAATGTTATGATGTTCCGTTTGTCTGAGCGTAAAATCATGCCTGATTTTGTTATAGGGTTTGCATCAATTACATCGAGTGGCTATTATCTGTCTTTGTATGTTGATATGTAGAAAGCGCAAGACTAAAGATGAGACGCACACACTTTCCATTCTTTATTTCATCATCATCCTTTTCGCCAGCCAAGCTCTCGAGACGTCTGTCTGGCTATTGATTACAGCACAGTGTCTCTGTACTGTAAGGCAGCGTCGCTCTCATTCCCAAAGCCTGACGCCTGTTCAGAGGCAAAATTGGATGGATGATCATTTGGACATTGATGCTAATTATGACTGGACAGATGTGTAGCACTACCATCACTAACACTGCCACTACCACCGTTATCACCACCACTATCACAATGACTACCAGAACCATCACCACCACTAATAATAACACTAATTTCACCATCATTTACACCGTTATCACCAACACCACCACTAGTACCATCACCTTCACTACCACCACCACTAATACCACTAATTTCACCATCATTAAAAACCGTTATCACCACCACCACCACCACCACCACTAGTACCATCACGTTCACTACCACCACTAATAAAACCACTAATTTCACCATTATTAACACTGTTATCACCACCACCATTAGTACCATCACCTTCAATACCACCACCACTAATAAAACCACTAATTTCACCATTATTAACACCGTTATCACCACCACCATCATTAGTACCATCACCTTCACTACCACCACTACTAATGCCACTACTTTCCCCAACATTAACACCGTTCTATCACTACCACTGTTAACACCATCAGTATCACCACCACTACTACCACTAGTATTATCCGCATCACTACTACCACTGCTACCATCACCAACACTACTAATACCAATACTTTCACCAACATTATCACCGTTATGACCACCAAACATTAACACCGTTATCACCACCACAACTATCACTGTCATCACTATCACCATCACTACTACCACTAGTTCCATCACCACCACCACTAATACGACTACTCTCACCAACATAAACCCCGTTTTCACCACCAACACTACCACTGTTATCACCATCATTATCATCACCTCTATCACTATAAATACCACTATAAATACCATTACTACAAGCACCGTTATGATTGCATTAACACCACTAATACCATCACCACTTTCACCACTATTAAACTTAGTACCACTAATAAAACCAACACTTCACTACCACTAATAAATATTGTTTTCGAATAATGTTTTTTTTTTTTAAACCAGATCACTGAATAATATATGAAAGCTCCATCACTCTTTCTCTCATGAAAGATGAAATTAGGTCACAGTGAATCTGCAAGCTAAATTCATCAACACAGTTGCTGGGAAGCTTACTGAACTTTCCACACGATTATATAATTTATTGTTTATTGCTTAAGTTTGGGCTTCAGTCTTATTAGTCTGGACTATCCCCTTAGAAGCTTGAGGTAAAATTAGAAACAGAACACTTTGGCATTAGCAGAGAGGGTGTTGGCAGTGGTTAATAGGCAAGTTTCCAACAAAGAACTTTGCAATATTCAAGGCATTTCTTCTAGAGTAACTGCTACCAATTGTAGTTCCCAGCACACGAAGTAACGTAACATAGTCTTTACTTTTCTGCAGAATTATCGGAGCAAAGCTTGTGTACTGAATGCCACTAATTCCCAGACTGTCATACTCTGCAATTACAAAGGTATATCTGAGATATCCGAGGCAGAAAATCATGACCGGCAAAGTGGAACGTTTCATCAACACCTTTGTTTTTGCATAAGTGGCGAGTCACAGGTACACATGCATTTCACAGAGAGCAACGAAAAAAGCTCAAAGCGTGAAATTGCAACTGATTCTAAAAGCAACATTAAGGTTAACTTCATATTCATGCAACAAAGCAAAGAAATAAAGGGTTACAAAAATCAGGCTCTTCTGTTCTCTGTCTGCTGAGCGTAATGCTAAATTAGAGGGAGGGGTGGTGAGGAGACAGAGTACAAAGAGAGCAGGACATAAGCAGACCTTTGTGTCTGAAATAGGCCAGAGAGATAAATAGAGGCTTGGTGATTACAGCTCAGTTTAAAAAGGAAACAAACATTTAGATAGCTACGTATTTGGTATAGAGAGGGAAAAGAGTGTGCTTATAGAAAAAAGAAAGGTGAAGGTAAATTAGTTACACAATGGATTCGAAATAGGAAGTGTGTGTGTGTGTGTGTGTGTGTGTGTGTGTGTGTGTGTGTGTGTGTGTGTGTGTGTGTGTGTGTGTGTGTGTGTGTACGTCTAGACCCAGAACACCGTGTTCCTTCTCCAGCTCTTTGAAAAATGGGTAGGCAATGAGGTGTAGAAAGAAACATGTAGTGTGTGTGAGAGAACAGGTTCATCTTTCTTGTTCACACTAGTATGTGTTCAGCGTGTGAGTCACATACACTAGCCGGCTAATATATTCTCTAGTTCCCCCTGTGGGAGCAGTGGAATAAACAGCGAGGCAGAAGGCAAAGAAGTAAATGCAGAAGGTAAAGAAAAGAAACCAGCCACATTTTATTGCAAGATACACACTGACTAAGATCAACGCTATGCTTTTTTAAACGTTCTTTAATTTCATTTCCTGTCATAGAATGTTAGCATTTTCAGGTCTGTTTTATATTTTTACGAAGAGTAGTGGAATTCCAAGCTGTGACGAGCGGCATGTAAAAGATGGCACACGGTGCTGCGGGTTGCACGTTGCTACCCAGTCCTACTTAACTGGTCTATAGTAACAATGCACAATCTGGCAAAAGATGATCCAGAGTTGGCCAGAATTTGGTGGAAACCCTTTTGTATTCATAGCATCCTCCATTCTAGAAAGGAAGCTCATTGGACTGTAGAGCTCTAATGAAAAAAAAATAAAAATACCAAGAACGAGTGATCTCCTGTGCAAACAGTACAATTTATTATATGTATATATCCACATCTGCCACCTCTTTCAGATGAGTACATTTAAGAAATAATGTGTCCTTTAAATCTAATACAATACAGAGAAGAATTTAATTTGTACCCTTTGTAGTGGCTATTAATTAAAATGCTGCATGACTGCACTAATAACAGCTAAAAATAGTGGTGTGCTGATATATGTATTGCTGTAAATGTGACTGGGTGATTACTTAATTACTGGTTAAATTGTAAATTATAGTCACGCAACTCCTAGTTCTGTCCAGCTTTCTCCTAACCAAATTAGATAGAAGGAACTAGATTGCAATGGCTTTTGGGAGTTGACATTTGATTTGGGCTAAGCAGCACAGCTCTAATTAGTGTGTATGTTTGTTCCTTGATCAACAGAAGTCTGTGGTCATCCATCATAATGAAATGTGGCTTGATTTCAGGCTTATTTATAATGAATGACGCCACTGCATTACGTATAGATTCTGTAACACTGAAATTCACTGATCACTAGAGAGAGATGGAGAGAGAACGTTTATTTGAGTGCTGTTTTATTTCCATGAACACAAATATTTTTGCAAAGGATTTTTTTTTAACATGAACAGTAATATTTTCATTGACTAACCGTATAGAAACTGAAAGTTAAGAAATTAGACTTCTTCCAAAATTGACTAGACTTCTTTTCAGATGTGAAGCTCGAATCGATAAAGCGTTTACTCTCCGTGCGTTTTTACTCTAAGTCTGAATCGTGTCCTAGTTTATAATGTAATTAAGAATTCCAGTTTTTATATGAAGCATACAAACATTATGCCACTTTAATCAACATCCGTGTTCATTCTGTCTCTAATTTGTTCCAAATTCTTTCCAAAAGCTTTCACATGGTAGATTTAATTTGTTTGGCAAAAATACTCTCAATTCATTTTAATAACAATGTCCTGGATGATCCAACACAACATGTGTAGTGTGAACAACAACAAAGGACCTCCTTAATGACTGTGCTTTTTGCCCGAGCTAGAAATAAGTCATTATTGTGAAACTGTTTGGAAATCACGCTGGGATTCCTTGTCCTTCACTTTTACATAATGGATAGTATTTTCATTTGTCATCTTATCTTCCATTTATTTTATTTTTTTCATGTAACAGCCCATGAACCTTCATAAAACCATTTTCTAGAGGTTTGTCTTAGTCCTAGGTGTGTCTCAGTAAAAGGATGTTCTGTACTAGCATATTGGGAAAGAGTTCTAGAGTATAGATCTACAGTATACAGAGCATGAATGAGTCACGATTCAAGAAATCTTTAAGACTATCAGAGGGATGGATCAAGCAAGTCCAGAATCCGAGAGGAGCCACATCAGTAGAAATGTGTCAGGATCTGGCACCAGCTATAATCCAACTCTTTAATAGCCCCTTATGCAATTTGAGGCGCATCTTTCTAGATGGTCTCTCTCACCATGCCGACATGTACAGTACTCATTCTATTCATATATACCCTTACACCCATATGTACTTACTGCAATTGGCTTACTCACTCATTATTTTTAGCCCTTTCTCACTTTCCGGGAGCATTCCAACCAACATCTGAGACAGTGAAATAGAGAAACCGTCGGTGGAGGAGTTAGGAAAAGAGATGTAAAGTACTCTATGCAGAGACATTGTCAGGAAGAGTCTGGCTTTGTTAACTTCTTGCATGGCAGGTGTGGAGGACGTGCTGGGGCCGATTACTGGGTCACTCTGCATGACTGCACGCCTCGCTCCTTTCCTATTTGTTTCTCCATAATTGCATAGTGAAAACTGCAGGAAGTCCTTCAGAGTCCTGGAGAAAGAGAATGGAAGGAGGTAAAAAAGGAATAAAGATCTCCAGGGAGGTTTCTAGTGGTTCTCAATGGGGGTGGGTTTTATTGGCCATCATCTCCTTATCCTTACCCTCCCCGCTGAATTCCATTCCATGCCGCTTTTTCTTTTACACAATAAGCATCGCATTATAAAAATGGCAATGAGTGTCATGGTATAGAAAAAGCTCCCTGGTTATGAGGTTCCTACATCGAGAGGAGCTTATTAGCGGAAAACCTAGCCAGACGTTGGAGTCAGAGTCAATTCTGATCTGATTAAGAATGGATGTAGGGTTGGATTACAACATTAGAATGACCATTTCTACATCCTGCTGTCTTGAGTTCTTCCTCCCTAAAGTTGTTTGCATGCTTGTGGTACGTATAGCGAAGTTCGAAAGCTGTTTTTGAGGAACAGAGTGGTCTAGATATCCAATCCTTGGTCCTGTTGTAGTCTAGGGTCCACCTAAATGTGGTGTGTTCTGGATCAGGTGTCCAAGCTATTAACTTTCAGCACTGCGTGGCAAGTGCCGATGGATCTACTAACCGGTCAGTGGTGTCGTATTTCTCATTTTTAGCATCAGGTCACATACATATTCCTAGAACACCATAAAACATGCATGGCGACACCCAGGACATGTAGTTCTTCATTAAAAATGCCCAACTGAGCTAATGAATTGAAATGAATAACGAACATTCCTAATGGGGAAAAAAAAAAAAAAAACGCCAGCCAGTTGTTCATACAGTTTGTCACACACATGCGTACTTCTGGCATCCTGAGAGGTACTCGAAGCCGCTTGTCAGAGTGTGCCATTGCAGCTACCTGCATTGTACAGGAGACATAATGGACCCTTTTGTCTTCTCTGCATCTTCACCGTCGTTTATACACACTCATCCACAGTAAGGGAGAATGAGAAAGGAGGAAGAGAAAAAAGCAAGAGAGCCACTACAGCAGTGGTGGGGAAGCCTAATGGCTCCTGGCATCTGTGAAAACATTTTTAATCTGTTCAAAGCCAGAGGAGAATGGAGAGGAGGCAAAAATCCAGGCCAGAAAAACAGCGGGAGAAATGAGATAGAGGAAGAAAAATGGAGAAGCTCTGTTCCTTTTTGTTTCTCCTTTTCTGTACCTTCCAAAATTTGGTTATAAATAAGTCCAAAATCTCCCATGGGTGTTTAGTGGGACTGAGAGCTGGTGAGTGTAAAGACCATAACATGTGATTTAAGTCATTTTCAACATCATCAAAGAATGAAATGTATTCATTTGCAGTGGTTCATTCATCTCATGGGGGGAAAAAATGGGCATTCACTATGCATAATGTAAAGAATCAATCTACTATTGAAACATTGACCAGAAAAGACGAGATGATGTGATGTGGAGTTACAATATGCTCCAAAATGGTTTATTACAATTATCTCACTCACTTTCTACCGCTTATCCGAACTTCTCAGGTCACGGGAAGCCTGTGCCTATCTCAGGCGTCATCGGGCATCGAGGCAGGATACACCCTGGATGGAGTGCCAACCCATCGCAGGGCACACACACTCTCATTCACTCATGCAATCACACACTACGGACAATTTTCCAGAGATGCCAATTAACCTACCATGCATGTCTTTGGACTGGGGGAGGAAACCGGAATACCCGGAGGAAACCCCCGAGGCACGAGGAGAACATGCAAACTCCGCACACACAAGGCGGAGGCGGGAATCGAACCCCGACCCTGGCGGTGTAAGGCGAACGTGCTACCCACTAAGCCACCGTGCCCCTATTACAATTATACCATTGCAATTTGCAATCGATATTTTGAAATTTATTAAAATTACACATTATATTGTTTGTTATATCTATATAATTTGTATAATTTAGCATTGAAGAATGTCTGTGAAACAAGGATCTAAAAAGGAAGTTATCTCTTAAGCAAGCTAGCTAAAAAAAAATCAACTAGCTAACAGCTAAAAAACATTCCAGTCAGTGGTGGTTACTGGTGACTCAAGCATTTAAAGTGCTGGATTGTTGATCGGAGGATTGGGGTTCAAGTCCCACCACTTCCGAGCTGCCACTGTTGGGCCCTTGAGCAAGGACCTTAACCCTGACTGCTCCAGGGGTGCTGTACTATGGCTGACACCTCCAAAGTTGGGATATGTGAAGAAAGAATTTCACTGTGCTGTAATGTATATGTGACAAAAACAAATTCTTCTGCAATGTACAATATGACCGTTACAGAGCACTAACTCTGGAGACTCCACCTATAAATATAAAGTAAACATAATCATTTACATTTTTTTTTTTTAAGTATTTTTTTTTATATTTGTTGTATTAATCAAGGGAGGTCACAGTGGCTTTGTGGTTAGCACGTTCGCCTCAAATCTCCAGGGTTGGGGGTTCGATTCCCGCCTCCGCCTTGTGTGTGTGGAGTTTGCATGTTCTCCCCGTGCCTCGGGGGTTTCCTCCGGGTACTACGGTTTCCTCCCCCGGTCCAAAGACATGCATGGTAGGTTGATCGGCATCTCTGGAAAATTGCGTGAGTGAATGAAAGTGTGTGTGTGCCCTGCGATGGGTTGGCACTCCGTCCAGGGTGTATCCTGCCTTGATGCCCGATGATGCCTCCCCGTAACAGAAGTGGTAGAAAATGAATGAATGAATGAATGAATGAATGTATTAATCGAATGTTCATGTTTACAAGTACCGCTCAGTTAGCTGTTGCTATAGAAAAAATATTAGGAATAGCGAATTCAAATAAACAGTCATAGAACAATAGTCACCATGTGTTGACCAATCAAATTAAAGAATTCAACGGCACTGTGGTCTAATGTAGATTTCTATGTGTATGTGTGCAATGCAGTTCTAGTACAAATGCTATAATTCAAGCACTCGAAGCAAATCTACCGCAAGTGCATGAATTTAGTCTCCGAACCATTCTGGTGTCAGTGTGTAAATATGTATGATTATGTTTTGCCTCTCCTTCTGGTGATTCATCAGTTATTTACCGCGGTTTTTGCTGGCACTGGGGGTTAAACCAGACATTATGAGACGCGCAGCAAATGGAGCGTTACTACACACACTTGCAGCATGCCAGGAACATAGAGAGAAGAAAAGAGAGCAAGGGAGAGAGTCTGTGAAAGAAAGAGCCCAAATGGATGGACACCCTTTAGTCGACAGTGTTCTGTAGATGTTGAAAACGAAATGTCAGGTGGATTTGCATTTGCATTTTAATTTTATCAGCCATTGTACTTGAATTTGAATAACCTCTAGTGATGTCATAGTGCTTGACCAATCAGCTGCTTTATTAAACTCACCCACACCGACTCCCTTCCCTCTTTGCTTCCTTTGTTCTTTTCTGTTTCCTTTAACGTCTATCTGCTTATCTTACGCTTCCTATTTTTCTTTCATTCACTCAGTTTTTTCTCAGTTCTTCTAAATTTCTCATTTTCCCAATCGTTCACTTTTCCCGTGTGCACTTCCTCTTTCCTTCTTTATTCCTTTTCTATTATCTGTCATTCTTTCTATTATACTTCATTCTTCTCCTAATGTGATCTGTCTATCATTTCTGGCTTCGAGAAACCCCGTGTATTTTCTTCAAGAAATACGAATCTACTTATGCGTACTCTCTTAATCGTATGATGCAGAACACGACTAGGATCTTTTCACACTTGTTAGACTGCCTCAGAAACAGTATCTTTTGTTTTGTTTTTTTTTAATTTTATAAAAGATTAAAAAGGGTCCAGTGTTTTTCGTCTATTAAGATTTTTTTAAACTAATAGTCATATACTCACTATGAAAATAAAGCTATTTGTGGACAGGAGCCTCACCGATGATGCACATTAAAGATCACATTAAAGCTTTTTTTTTTTTCTTCAGAACTCTCTGAGAAGTCATCATATGAACACAAAACCATTGCCAGAAACTACACAGGCTTGGCTTCCCAATGTGCCCAATGTTCCTAGTATGAGTGTGGCAGTTTGAGTGTCAGCCTTATCTCTCACTGAACAGTATGAGTGAAATTACACTGTCTGCTGCCGGAAATTGGAATTTCACAAGTATTCGAATGAAAATAACAGTACATAGACTCAGGGTGACATTTACGACGGCTGCTTAGCTTTCGCTTGGCTGCTTATGAGTCCTGCAAAAGACCTCTCTAAAATATATTAAGGTTTCTGAAAGACTATTCTACAAATTCAGGTTAAACTGCATCAATTATTAGTACTTTTTTTTTAAGGGAAGGTTGCAAAATCCTTCCATTTTTCCTCTGTGCCTGTTGGGAGACATTATTCACGTATCATTCCAGTTCTGGTGTGTTTCCTAAAACCAAATAATTGGCTGAGGTTTTTATCTACAAGACTTTAAAAAGATTTTATTGAAATCTATATTAAAAATATCTCTGTATCTTCAATTTTTATCTGCCAAAAAAAGTTCAGTTACAAAAATTATTAGGGGTCGGCTTTAGATCAGGAAAAAAAAATCACCATTGTTATGAATATCGGGCAGACGGCCACGGGTGCAGGTGCACGTTTATTCAAAACAACTTAAAAAAACAAACAAAGAGGTTATGAAGATCTTAAAAAAATGAGCAAACAATCAGAAGAACAGCGAATAAGCAAAACAAAAACGCAGTAAACAAAGTGGAGATCAAATCAGCTAGACTAAACAAGCAATGTAAACAGGTCACAGAATCTGGGTCTAAAGGAGTAGGTGTTTGCAAACAGTCCTGGGAGACCTCTGTAGAAAGAGACCTTGTGATAGACCATTTAACAGACTGAGGATCATGGGAATTAGACTTCACAGCCATGACATCAACTTGCATTGGAAGCAGAGCTTATTTTAACATTTAATGCATCTTTCAGTGTGTGTTCAGATTTCTGACACAAATACGCTCATCATTATTACCGGACAAAATGAAATCATAGACCCCGTTTAAGAGGACAGATAATAAGGTTATTAAGGCTTATAAATGAAAAGTCCAAAATAAAAAGAACTGTTGTTATTAACCCTTGTTTACCAATAAACTGGAATTTCATTCAGCTGGCGGAGATTTTAATCAGGATAAACAAATCCATGTATCAGCGGTCGCAAGTCTGATATCAAATGAGTCAAGACTCATTGGCTTTCAGTGTGAGATGTGTGTTTGTTCCACTGTTGATAAGGTTACACAGAATTTCAGTGGTTGATGATAACATCTTTAAATTTTAGAGGCACTTGGAGCATCTCCAGAAAGCAGAAATGATTTTGATATATATATATATATATATATATATATATATATATATATATATATATATATATATATATATATAAAGAAAAATAGTTTTGATATCACGAATTTCCTAAAAAATAGAAACATTTGTGTGGAAAAAAATAACCGTTTTTGTTTATTTATTTATTTATTTATTTATTTATTTATTCATTTATTTATTTGGATCTTATAAAAAAACTTCGAATACTTAAAGGGTTGAGTGTCACATTCATATGAGTCATTAACATCACTGTGGAGACCTTGTCTGAACATGGACTGCTAAACATGAACCCCAAAGACACACACAAATTCTGGCCTTTGGTAAAAGATTTTTTATTTCACCATAATAGTGAAAAAAAATCTTTGTAATAAAACGTGTATTCCTTTACAGTGTTTGTTTTTGTGGGCTTTTGTTGGCTTTTTTTGTTTTTGTTTTTTTAAATATGTACAATTTCTTGTACAATTTGCACTGAGAACATCTGGTGTTGAACAACCGAGTACAACACCACATAACAAAAAAATGAGTCATTCTACAAACTGATTCATTTATATTGCTCATGATTCATTCATGTATTTCACACTGCCCACGGCGCTCTGTCATTCGATCACTTAGCGTACAGCTTCATTTTCACATCCTCACTCTGAGGAAGACGATATATTGTGCAAATTGGCTGCACTGGACCTGTAGATTCTTATAAGCACGCTCTACAACTGTTCATGATAAAACCAAGGTCGAGATAAGCTTAATGTACGTACTGTAAAGCCGGATTGTGTGAAGCGATGGCAGTTCTAAAATTTCTATGAGATTTTAATTCAATGGGAAAAGTATATCATGGCTTCGCATTTAAACACACAGTGAAATTGAATATGCAAGAGAGACAACACAGGCTGTGGTTCAGAGATAGCAGCCAAAGACTTTAACTGTTTTCAAGGGCATCAACGATAAGGATTATATAATCTTAAGCTCCCAGGAATTAACGGGCTACAATTCTGACTATAGTCTGAGTGTTTCAACTGTAGAAATGACCAAAATAGACAACTCCATATATCTTCCACAGACAAATAAATAACAGTGCATATCTTTCGATGGATAACCCACTCTCTTCAGTGACTCTCAATGTGTTTAGCAGCCGGTGACTCAGATGGTGTTTGGACAAGTGGACATTTGGACAAAAGGAACTTCTTTCTTAGCTCTTTTAGCCTTGTAGTTCCAGTATCCTAACAGGTCTCACTGGGGAAAGTCATATACCTATTATTTTGGCCACGATGTAACACAATTTTATAGTTGAAGGATGTTGAGGTCAGTGTGACACTTGTAAATTTGTAAACTCCATACCTCTACAATAAAATATTTAGGCGATGAAAAAAGGGACTTAATCTACCAGCAACTCCTTTTTTTTTTTTTTTTTTTTTTTAAATCCATCCCGCTCTCCATTCTTTTTCCCCTTTCATCCGAATGTTTACAAAAACCAAAAGAAAAATAAAATAGTTTTCAGAGCTAGCCATTGATCAGTCTATTTCTCTCATCATGAGCTCTTGGTCAGCATGCTTTTCTTCAAAGGTCATCCTTATCCTCTTTCGTTTTAAACCACTGAGTAATCCATCAATCAAGGTGGAAGTGACTCATCAAGGTGGGAGAGACTCTTGTGCTGAAATCGGGTGAGGTGGATGTGATACATGTTAGGATTTACCAACTACAGAGATGACCTTTAACAGAAACTCCCTGTTGTTTAATACGGAGGAACGTGATGAGTGTATCCATATCAAATCAATAGTGGGATGTGTTTAAATAATGTTTCACACTGAAGAAAATTACCAACAATAAGATATAAAGTTGATACAAGCAGGTCTTTTACTATAAACTACACCTATTTATTTCTATCTTTTAGCGTCTTGTTTTTAAGGTGTTCAACTACCGATCAGAAGGTTGTGAACTTGAATCCCAGGTCTACCAGGCTGCCACTACTGGGCCCCTGAGTAAGGCCCTTAACCCTCAATTGCTCAGGTGTATAAATGAGATGCAAATGTAAGTCGCTTAGGATAAGGGCATTTGTCAAATGCTGTAAATGGAAATTACACCAGATTAGATTAGATTAGATTTTTCTAATACAGTCAATCTCATTAATGCTTAAATATTTTATATGCGTAACTGGATATTAGGCAAAATGCCACCTATAGCCCCTGTGATTCCGCACCAGGAATCAGGATCTGCCCTCTTCCACATAGCCTATCTTAGATATACACGTATGCCCTCAGTTGTCGTCTCTCTGCTTGAAAAAAGCCAATGCCAGAAGTGTTCAGATATTTACATTAATATTTCTCCAAACTGACCCAGTTCAAAGATTGACTTTTTTGTTGGTGTTTGCTTTCGTACAACCAGACAGTGCATGCAAATGGAATGGTTTCTTCTTCTACCCATGCCATGCGATTACAGTACTACCGAAGGTCAACATTATTACTATAATTTTGTTCTCCAGATCCCTGTGTGCTTTCCCTCTGATCTGTTACTTATAAAGCGCTTACTGATAAAGAGAAAGTTCAGTTATGAATCCACATCTTCAACATCTACACTCCTTCTATGAAACTTCTTCTCTTTAGAAAAAGAACGCAGATGTGAAATCTTTAATCTGATGAATTCAATAAGAAGACGACAGCGGGTCGATCTGTAGATTAGAGGTCTGATTTGTACAGGCAGAGACTGGAACACCAGAGGAGCATGTTTTGAATCGGATCTGAGAATCTGAGCTCTCGGGAAAGGCAGATTAAACACTATGAATAAATTGTAGTGGTAACGATGAAATAATAAAATGACTACGATGATCTCCTGAAATATCTGTGTCTTCCAGACGCTTTTTTGGGGCTGTTTAAATGTCATTTCATGTGTGATATTGCAGGCTGTGATGGAAAGTCTAGTTAATTCACTCACAAGGACACGTTCACAGCAATCGCCATGCCATCAGCTGCCAGTATGTGCTGAGAAATTAATAAACATCAAACAACTACATATTTTTCCCCCATACACAATTATTTAACACCACTTATCTCCCTCGTCTTTTTCATCACAACACCTCCCTCCGCTCCATCTGTCTCCGTAGAGAATAGCATCTTTGTTAACCACAGCTGTGTGAGGAAAAAAGGTGGCAGGTGTTACTTTTTTATTATTACATTTATTTCTTTAATTGTCTTTTAATTAAAATTTAAAAAAAGAAAAAAAACCTTGACTGCTGAGGCTGGTTGTAATAGAAACATCAGGATTCCCCTGAGCTTTAACAAAAAATGTTTTTAAACTATTTCACCGAGCTGGTGCGACTCACTGAGCTGGTGCCATGTTTAGAAAAGAGTCTAAAGTAGAAAGCTAAATTCTGCTGCTAATAATTGTAATATCTCACCTTAAATTCATGAGTGATACATCTCTGTCACGGTCTCTTGGTGTCTAGCAGTGTCATCACAGATATATTTACAGAAAGCAGCAGAGAAGAGAGGAAAATGTAGCTAATCAGATGCTATCGTGGTGTGATGTTACAGTACCTATCAGAAGGGAAGTGTGTGTGTGTGTGTGTGTGTGTGTGTGTGTGTGTGTGTGTGTGTGTGTGTGTGTGTGTGTGTGTGTGTGTGTGTGTGCTTGCATGGATGTGAATGGAAAGTGTTTGTGTGGAGGGTGTTTATGTGTGCATGTCTTAGCAGTCGTGTGTGTGTGGGTGTGTGGAGGGTGTTTATGTCTTCTAGGTGGGAACATGTGGTGTATGTGTGGAGAGAAAGAGCTTTAATTGGGTCTGGATGTTCTACCTCTCTATTCTCAGGTGCAGAATCTGCTGTGTTTGAGAAGTGTGTGTGTGTGTGTGTGTGTGTGTGTGTGTGTGTGTGTGTGTGTGTGTGTGTGTGTGTGTGTGTGTGTGTGTTTGTGATAGATGTTCTTTATTTAGCACCAGTCTAACACAGCCTTGGCCTTCACTAACACTAATTAGGAGCAGCTAAGGACCGAGAGAATTGTTTCACTCACCAAGGCAGACAGAAACACAAACACACACACACACACACACACACACACACACACACACACACACACACACACACACACACACACACACACTCATGCCACTTTATTGCAGGAGATCTTGTTAATTACTGTTTTCAGCTCTCCAATGTCCTCCTGGCCATGAGGTAGCTGTTAGCATAAATTAAGCCGGTAGGTCCAGTGCAAAGGTTCGGCAGCAAAGTTCTGAGAGTTAGTGAAGGTTATGGTAAAGAATACATGGTGTAAATATCAGTTTTGGCTTTAAAGGATATTACAGTTTCTCTCATTCAGATGAGAATTGATTTTGTCCAATTAAAAACTCCTAATAGCTGAATACAATAATTACCCATGAAACTACTACAAGTGCCTTTTGGCGATATATGTTAGCTTCATATTTGCGCCAAGGCTAGCTCACATTTTGTCATGAGCTGGTGTCCATTGACTACATGAGTCTCAGTGTCTTATTCAGAAGTAGCAAAACATTCACCAAAAACAAAAGAAAAATAGAATTGTTCACTAACTTTAGCTTATCTTGCTAGGCAGCTGGCTCACTGCCTGTAAACTATCTAACAGGTTCAAAACCTGCCAAAGTGTATAATAATAAATAATTAAAGGGATTTGTTAACTAACATTAGCAGAGACAACTAGTTACCATGACAGATGATCTAACACTGAAAGTCAAACATAATTATCCTAAAACCACGAAGCTCTGAGAAAAACACGTGTGAATTCCAACACTCAGTAACAACTTTAGAAGATAATTGTTGATCTAACCTTCTAACACACAGACTCACACAAGCACACACACGTCAGTGCTTATTTTGCTTCACTTTCTGCACTGGTAAAGCATTCAGAGGTTTGGTGCATAATGATTAATACATATATATAAAATATATATCAATTATATATCAAGGTTACTTCGTGTTTATATTGACTAAATGTTTATCTTGGTGTAAATAATTAGCATGAACAGTGAAAGCAGTCTTTACAAAAAGAAAGGATTGACGGACATCCTTGCTTTGAATTTGGTATTACAGTCAATATTTAGGTAAACAGATTTAATTAAACTCATTTGAATTACCCATTTTTCCTTTAATCAAATTTGCATATTTGTACACCATGTGCATGGAGTAATACGGCCAATCGAAGGCTCTAGTTAGCACCAGTTAGTATTTATATTCGTCAGGTGTACGAAGTGTCTCTGATAGGCATCAGATCATCTTGGTACTCCAAAAGCCCTTGGCTCATTTTTTCCCCCTCATTTTAGACATGCATCTTATTTATGCAGAAGAGAAAATTAGTTTGGAAGGTTAGCACAGAGAACGGGAGGAGAAATAAAAATACTGTGATCCCCGTATCAATTCCGGATTCCCTTTAAAGTCAGCCATATTAAAACTCATGAAATCATCGCCTACCTTTTGAGTCTGCCAAACAATTCTCCATTTACAAAACATCATTTCTGTCTGCTCCCTCCAGTTCCTGTTTTCTTTCTGGCACTACTGTGATAATTAGCAGAAAAAACACAGGAGTGGCAGCAAAACAAGTTGGAAAACAATTCAGACCCAAGAGAAAAACAGACAAGTGAAGGCAGGCTGTATGAGAGAGATGAATAAAAGCAGAGTCTTGATGCTAAGTCATTATGAAATTGTTCATTAGCATGTGAACCGTGAGAGGCTTTTTGTGACACTGTGATCAACCGAGTGTAGCTGAAATAATTTCTGAAAGCTGGATGAACAATAGTTTTAAAAACCAATAGCTTTAGCATATTGTTTAAATTGCTTCCCAAAAACAGGCTACAGTATAACTTGACTGAAATGACATGACATGAGTATGTGAAGATGTGCATCCCGTCTAAGGTGTATTCCTGTCTTGGGATACTCTGTTCTGCGGACATAGACCGGAATCCAACAGAAGACTTTTAAATTTTCTGCTTTAGACAATATAAATAGACTACCAAAAACCCGAATTGCTGATAACCTATACGACTACTTAATTTATGGAAGTCTCAGGTCTCAGCTATTTGTTTTTAATCATGATTAAGACGGAGTGCCATCAGAACAACCAGCTTCTTGCTTTTCGATTTACAATTACGACTTATAATAAGATTACTTTCCAGATTGGAGAAAAAAAGTTTAGGAAGTGTCTGATGCTCTAATGTAAGTAATAACACAAGCTAACTTTCCAGTAACTGACTGTTATTGAAAAATAATAATATCAGCCTCCCACTACACCACAACATAGATTTTTGTATACACTCTAGTATAGCAAATAGTAAGAAAGTGTGTAGCGCTCTATCAAGCACAGAAAAGTGGTCTGTTTTCACACACTCTTGTTTTGCCCCAACTTCTTGCCGAAAGCAGTCAGCAGTAGAGCTTGTTAGTCACATACTGCGACAGTATTGTGTCCAGATGGTGAAATCGGTGCTATACTTAGTCGGCGTCCCGTATTAACATCTGTGTCGATGCACTTTGCCTTCGAGTACTCAAAAAGAGCAGATACAAGCAGACTCTGTTACACATACTGTGCTCAGCTATTCATATCCAGCATGCTAGCCGATCTGAACACATTACAATTACTGTAGACACACTTTTGAGTCCAAATCAGTCCCTAAGTTTACAGAAAGTCTAAAGAAAAGAGATGCTTGAAGCAAGCCATGTGGCTTATGTAATTTCCTTTGCTTTCATGATTCAGAATTAATCAAAGGGTAGCTTGGCTATGGATATATTTTTTCTTTCACTCTGTATTCACCTCCTTTCCTCTCTTTTTCTGTCCGCAGCTGGGACTACCTACATCTTTGGCCGTGGAGGAGCCCTCATCACCTACACATGGCCTCCCAATGATAGACCTAGCACAAGGGCAGACCGACTGGCTGTAGGCTTTAGCACACAACTTAAAGAGGCTGTGCTGCTACGGGTGGAAAGCGCCAAAGGACTAGGAGACTACTTAGAACTTCACATAGTAAGTCCTTAAAGAGTTATTGGGATGGGGTGAGCTCTATTGGTGTTTGGAGGTATGATAAGTTGATGGGGTATAACCTGTACAAGTTGAATTCTATTGAGACAAACCTAGTTTTGTGCCACAAAACAGTGATCTTTGGGTTTTGATCAATTCCAGGCCTCACTAGGTTTTCTTGGCCATTTGCTGACTACTAGACAACTGCCACATTGCCTTTACCACAGTTTTCAGCACGTCAGCATGCCTCTATTCTGTGTCTCCAAGATTTTGCCAAATCCTGTACTTGAGGGACTGCTGTTCAGCTGAGCAAATTTTCTTCTGATCTTTAGCCAAATTTGCCACATGTACAAAAATACTTCAAAATGACAGAATTATTAACCCAAAAGTAGACAGTTACAAGTATTTATGTTTGTTTTTTCAAGCTTGCTGTCTTGTTTGTCCTTATACCCTCCAAACCAAGGTTCATGAAAGACAGAGTGTAAAACCATTGAGCATGGTTCAAGCCCAGCCTCTACCACTGTTTTTATACTAGCTACGCAACAACTTTACACAAAATAAATTTATTCGACAAAGACTGTCGTTTTGCCGTGTCGAGTGTCAAGACGTATAGTATAAACATATCATACCCCTTTAAAAAGCACCGAAAGGTTGGCCTCTAGTCATATCTAAATCATATCATCTTGTGGGTAGCGGTACCCACCTCACCCTCCAAAAGTATCCTTAGAATGCAGATAGCTTCTGATAAGCCAAATGGTAGGGTTAACACTTATGGGTTATGACTTTTAGAGTGATTTAGGTATAAGTGATCAAGGCCGATCTAGATTTTGCCTGGTTTTTACTGCTCCTGTGAGGAACCCTCAGTTGTTTCTTGGTGTCGAAACAAATGTCAAAAGTAGAGATGTCTTTCTGGAGCTCCATAAATAACCAAATGGAAATGAATGAATGGTTAGAAAGAGAATAATTATCAGAGGCTGGTGGTGGGAAGATCTCCTGTCATACATCCTTCACTAACACCTGGGTTAGGTTTAGAATTGTAAGTGTGTCAGGAAGAATAGGGAATAGAGAAAAGCCTGAGTGACTGCTCACAGTATTTTAAATGCTAAAGCGGTTCTACGGTTCTAGGGTCAGAATCCATGTGAGAATGGAAAAAGAGCCATGAAAGGAAATAATGAGTTAGCGTTCATGACCTTCCTCATTATGATTTGAATATGCTATTGAGCAATTTGG
>NC_062524.1:24159554-24187054 GCF_022655615.1 Tachysurus fulvidraco
TTTACATTCGTTTAGAGTTAAACACATTAAGAATATTTACAGCTAAAGAGAAACGCTTATTTCTTCTAATCACGCGGTTGTTGTTTATTTCTCTGCTGTTTCGTGAAGGCGCTGTTGTATCGTCTGACATCAGTTTTCAGTTTCATTGAATAAATGGCTGAACTTTTGTATTTGAAATGCTCCCATTGGGTCGTTGATCACATGTTCATGCTCTGCTGTGAGACTGCACCCTCAGGAGCAGCAGTTTAGTGGGGTTGCTGTGGCATTAAATTGATTGACAGCACATAACTGTTTGATTGGCAGACATGCTCCACTCTTTGGCACACAATGCTTAAAAGCAGCATTTCTCAACCCAGTGCTTACCCACTAGGCTGTCTTTTTATAGCCTTTTTATTACATTACGTTGATAAAAAAAAAACATACAATCACTCATGGAGTATCCAAAGCATATTCAGTTGCTGGTTTGTGGGACGAAAATATACTTTTGAACAAAGTGAAACAATAAAGGTTTAGGTGCAAGCTATAGTCACCGAACCAAAAAAGCTCCATGGCAGCAGTACTAACCATCTAACACGATCTTGTCAGTTGTTTTGAATGAAGTTGATTGTTGGTCTTGGAACATTATAACTGTTTCATTTATCACATGATTATGCCCTTTATACTATTGCCCCCCACAGGAGTGCCAGATAAGCATGGTTGCTGTGTTGTCAAATTGATTGACAGGACATAACACTCCAATTGGCAGACATTAAAAAAGTAAGTAAATAAAGAGAGTAAACAGGATTTACAGATAGCCTACAGGAAGTCAGTCTATGTCTGTCCAATCGCAACTTTATGGTATTGTCTGTGTTGTGAGGTTGTCCTCATTTAGGAAGAAATGTGCTGTGGTCTGGTCAACAGATAATGAAAATTGCAAGGCAAATTCTGATGGACTGGGGTTTCCATCTTTGGCCCAATTGTCCAGGGATAGGACAATATCTATCCTAGTAATCCATGAGAGTTCACTCTCGATTTCAAAGCCAACAAGATATGATCCTGTTTAAAAGTTAGCAATAGGAAGGTGGCATAATACCAAAGGTGTACACTAACCATTCTAATGGACAAAAAGACATCCTTATTACCACAAAAATGTTTACGGAACATAAACATGGTCGTTCTATTTATTTACAGATTTATCTTTAGAACATTGTATAATTCATTCATTCATTTTCTACCGCTTATCTGAACTTCTTGGGTCACGGGGAGCCTGTGCCTATCTCAAGCATGCCTCAAGCCAGGATACACCCTGGACGGAGTGCCAACCCATCACAGGGCACACACACACTCTCATTCACTCACACACTCACACACTACTGACAATTTTCCAGAGATGCCAATCAACCTACCATGCATGTCTTTGGACCAGGGGAGGAAACCGGAGTACCCGGAGGAAACCCCCGAGGCACGGGGAGAACATGCAAACTCCACACACACAAGGCGGAGGCGGGAATCGAACCCCCAACCCTGGAGGTTTGAGGCGAACGTGCTAACCACTAAGCCACCGTGGCCCTTCTATGTATAATATAAAATAAAATAACTGTTATCGAACACGAGCAGGATCTTTTTTTCAGAATCGTCTCATACAGTGTGACAAGTAATAATATTAAAAAGATAACTTAAATCACATATTGTAAATTCTTATTTATTCCTCTTTTCAACTTCCCTTTTCATTAAATACATCTTTCTTCTGTATGTCTAATCCATTTCTTTCCCTTGCTCTCTACTTGGGCAAATCACTCAGTCTTTATCTGTCAGTCTTTCTGTCTTCTTTCACCGATATGAACGATTGAGGTTATATATCAGTGAAGAGCAGTGTGGTTCCCTGCACTCTGCTCTGATTGGGTTTCATTGTGAGACGAATAACACGAAAAGCCTCAGCAGGCTCAGAGAGAACGAGTCTCTGCAAAGCCACTGTACGCTTAGAATCTTTCACAGGTTATCAGGTCACTCAATAAGACAAACATCCTTCAAACTGTGCAGGTCTGTCATGCCAAATCCTGAGTACGTGCACTTGTAGATGAGATGCCGTCTGCCATAAGATATGGTAAACGTGTGACATGACGGATGCTACCGATTGTTGTAACACAGATAACTCAATTTGCATTCACACACATATAGAGAGCTGTCCAAAAGTGGAAACAGAGTAAGAAGAGTCTATGCAGACATTCTCAAATTAATAATGACAAAAAAAAAATCTGCTGGGTATTATTATCAAAAATCATAGGCTACATATTATTTTATTTATTTATTCATTCTTTTTTGAACCCAAAGAACTGGTTGTACCAATACTTATGGAGGGGAGGACGGAAAAGATGGTTGATCTTTTCAAGTGCCAGCCTGCACAAGCAGTTTGGGAGAATAAGACACAGTCACCGCTTAGAGGAAGTGTGTGCCAGCCTTCACGTTCCCTGCTTGGTGGCTGTCATGTGACAGGGGAAATCACAGGACCTTTCTGCTGTCTGTCATCACTTTTATAACTGCATAAGACGAGTTTGTTACAGTATGTAGACTCGGCTATATTTGTTAGCAAACATGACTCGTATGAAATATGTCAAAATTGCATCGTTTGAGACGATGACAAAAGGCACTTTTTGCTGGAGGAATATAGATAATAAAAACAGACATAAAAAAAACAAATATAGAAAAGCAGAGGCATACTTCGAAAGAGAAAAGAAGCACTGCAGTGAAGAGGTCAAAATGTTAAACTTTGCTCTGGTTGTCCAGAGAGAAGCCCTCTGTACACAAACGATCTATTTATGCAGTACAGCAGCCTCAGGGATGCATCCACGTTATCAATCCCTACCCCAACACTCTCACTCTCTCTCTCTTTTTTACTCTCTCTCTCTCTCACTGACTGTCACAATACTTTTCTTTAGTTAAAGTACATAAAGCTCTAAACCCCTTCCTACACACAACCCCATCTGCATAATCTCCCTCCCTTATTTTCTAAAATCCTGTTCACATAAACTGACTCTGATCTGTAATTTTAAATCGGTTTCTTCCAGTCTGTCATTGTTGTTGGTCAGAAGCTGTGAGCTCAAATTCATCCTTTTGCTGTTAGACAAAAAAAAAAAACTTTCTTATTCAGGACCGAGTGCACTTAAGTTCAATGAGAGGGGTAGGAAGAAAATTATATCCCTTTTCCACTGGTCTGGTTACCACTGAGATCTTCCTCAAATTGATATATTGATGTTTCATCTGAAGGCATTTAGGTGCAATAGAGAAAAATGGTGACACTTTGGGCACAGTTTATATCTATAGTAAAGCGATAGATGTTGAAAATTCTGTAAAGTAAATGGAGTAGAAAGGGCAGTTTAAAACACTTTTGTTTCTTTAGCTACGTACATTTTGTAGTAACCTGATTGAAGCATTCCCATCTCTTATTGTTTTTTTTTTTTTTTTTAACGATAGGCATGCTTTTCTGGTAATTAAGGTACACTACAGCAAGATTTCAGCATGACGTAAACAATCCCTCAACAGTGCTAGCAGAAAAGCAGTGAAGGGATAAAGAAAAGTTAATTCCAGGGTTTTTGAATTAGATATCTATGACACACACAGGCAGTGTTGTGCTACAGTAGTTACTAAAAAATAGTAACTAAAATAGTTAAAATAGTTACTAGTTACTTCATTCAAAAAGTAACTCAAATACATTATTGATTACTTACACCAAAAAGTAACGCGTTACTGTTAAAAGTAACTTCCTTTAACAGAACGTTCTTTTATGTTCCCATTAATGCCCTTTTATGCGTTATGGTCTATACAAACACAAAACCAGACATCCCAAGTATCCCGGATGTTCCTGGAGTCTCCTGCATATTGATAGCGGCTCCCTGATGCACGCAAATTAGTTACAATCTCCCGGAATCTAGAGTGAGCAAGTAAGAGCGTGCATGCGCGACAGAGACAAGTATTCAAGTATGTGCTCCAAACCTTGTAGTGCACGGTAGAGAGGGAGGGAACCAATCCTGATTGGCCTGTTTCGGTAAGTCAACCAATCAATTGTCAGTGTGGGCGGGCTATAGCCCATGTGTTTCGGAATTACTGCCGACATACTTGAATAAACAGAAACACGCCCACAGCGCGTCTTCTTCGTGTTTACAGCGGTTGGCATCCACCAATCCTACAATGCGTTGCTGCTGTAAACAGGTTAGGCTGTAGGCTACACTTCAGCCAAAATTAATTAATTAAAAAAAGTAACGGGTAACGCATCATATAGTAACGGTAACGGAGTTACTTTATTTAAAAAAGTACATTAGAGTAACACTAGAGTAACTTAAAAAAGTTAGAGTATTAGTTACTGTCAAAAGTAATGGCGTAACAGTAACGTCTTACATGTAACGCGTTACTGCCCAACACTGCACACAGGGCACACGCAAAAAGTTAGAAACCTCAAAATCAGTCTTTTCTAAAAAGAATCAATATACGCAAATCAGGCATAACATTATGACCAGCTTCCTAATATTATGTTGGTCCCCATTTTTCTGCCAAAACAGCCCTGACACGTCAGGTCATGGACTACATTAGACTTCTGAAGGTGTGTTGTGGTATCTGGCACCAAGATGTTAGCAGCAGATAATTTAAGTTGTGTAAGTTGCGAGTGGAGGCCAACATGCATCGGGCTTTGTTTGTTTAGAAAATCTCACAGATGCTTGATTGGAGATGCATACTCAGCCATCCACTTTCATCAGACCATCAGGCCACTTTCTTCCATTGCTCCGTGGTGCAGTTCTGATGCTTACGTGCCTATTGTTGGGACTTTCAGCAGTAGACAGAAGTCAGCATGGGCACTCTGACTGGTCAATGCACTGTGTATTCTGACAACTTACCATCATAACCAGCATTAACATCTTCAGCCTTGTCAAACTTGTCAAACTTGCTCAAATCCTTACACCTGCTCATTTTTCCTGCTTTTAATACATCGACATTCAGGTACAGTACGTTCACTTACTGCCTAATATATCCCACCTACTAACAGGTGCCTTGATGAAGAGAGTGGTCATAATGTCATGCCTGATTGGTTTAAGGTTTCTATTTTGGATTTTGTTGGACCCAAGTAAAACAGCACACGGCTGTAGAATTAGGGCCCCTGCTCCTAATTCTACATCAGAGTTTCTGAACACATTTAGAGGAAGAACTCTTAACTGACTTCTTCACTACAGTATATGTGATTCCCAGGCACCCACAATTTCCAAGGGTTTTTGTGATTGTCAAAAGATAGACGAAAGCTATATCCGCCATACAGTGAGCATTTTGGACACATGGTCAATATATCAGTGAAGTTGCACCGATCTCCTGACAATAGTACCAATTGTTGCACCACTGGGGACCATGTTAGTCCTGATTTTTATTTGAATTGGATACAGAAAATTTGTTATTAGACTATAATAACCAACAGAGCACAGTTAAGGTCTGAATGTGGGTGAAAAGAAAACTAGTCCAAGTAAATGGAAGGTAATTGTGAGGATGTACATCATCAGTGCCTTCACACAGCTTGAAACTTTGCTCATTAAATCTAAATCCATCTTCTTTTAAAAGTCTAAACTTTGCAAATAGCTAGGGAATAACAACTTGCCCCTTACCCTCCGTCTAACTCGAGGGCTGAAGCTGAGTCAGAATTTATACACACACACACACACACACACACATTTTGAGACTGCGCCTATGCTGTAACATCTAACAAAGCCAGAGAGAACAGGATAGATTATGCCTGCAGAAAAAGTGACTTTAAAGGATCTTTTAGGCGGAGGCAGATGGATGAATGACTCAGACAAGGGAGTTGAGAATGTCATCCTGCGCAAGCTTCCGCTACAAACTTCAGCTCAGTATATACTACCTGAAACTCAGAGTCAGCTAACGAGCAGTTCACATCTTCATACAGCTCAGAGAGCTGGATCTAAGCAGAAGGAAAGTGTGTTTTCTGGAAACTTTCCCAGAGCTATTGGCAAAGGCTTTACTTCTATTTGATTAAAACAAATGGAATTAGCTTTCCCCTGGTCCTGTTTTCAGCACTAAGCCAGACCGAGGGGATCTGGCTATGTTGCTTTGTTTGAATTTAAAATGCAGAAACCAGAGTAAATAGGAATAGAAGGTCAAGAAATACAAACTGCTCAGAATTACAACAAAGGCTATCGTAGTGAAAGTTTATTCTTATCAGGCAAATTTGTTTGCATGATGCGTTTTCATGGTGTGGCCTTGTGCCATTGCTTGTCAATGGAATCAAACAGTCTAGGTTGTAAACTAATCAATTCGTCTTCAAGAATCAGTTTATCATGGTCAGGGTCACAGTGTGCCAGGAGCTTAAATAAGAAATATTCTATTACAGTACATACATTTCACCTCCTGGAATATTTTTTTTAATAAAAATGCATCAATGGAGCCCAATAATGGAGCCAGATACAAACTAAAACCATGGTGCATTTACGACACTCACATGAGCTACCAATGAGCTACTGATGCAGGAAGCCTGTTCATTTTTTCAGTCATTTATACTCTTTCACTGCTGCCAATAATTCCGATTAAACAGGTCAATTAAGATTTGGATTTTTACAAAGCTTTTGGTAGGATTAAAGTTTATCCTGAAAATATTCAACCTGGCCAGTCTAATGAGCTAAATGGTTCTGTGTCAGCCTTTAAGGACTGATTCAGCTTAAAGAATGTTGTAAGTGAATATGCGAGTGTTAAAAACAGCTTTCTTCAGGCTTAAAAGGAAACGAAAGAAAGACAGAAAGAAGGGTTTTATATGAGTAATTTATAAACCCTTATTCAGATCAGGTAGTAGAAGGTCAAACGCAATCTGCCCATTTATACCTAGCTCTCCCATTAAATTTGGCAATTATGATTCTCTGAACATCAGGAATGAGAAATAAGCTGGGTCAAAACCCGGTTAAAAAGAAGTTTGTGCCACTCGGATTTCCGACGTGTGTCCGCTGAGATAAGTGGCCGAGAGAGGGCTTAATCTCAGTTTCTGTAAAATGCTAACGTGGGTGTAACGGTGTACAGAGTCGGTACCAAGTGCTCTAAATTGGGTCCCAAATAGGCGGGGGGAATTAAATATTTAACACTCAGTGCCAGAGCTTAGCTCAAGCTCTTTCAGAACAAATACACAAACTGTCCCTGATTGATTAGTGACCCTTTTCAAACAAATGACAAATTTTCCTTTCATTCCTCTAGCCCGCCTGTTTCGTTAATGATAGCTTCTCTTAATCTGCAGCGTGTAATACTGCAATTACATTTATTGCGGAGGTGTGGCGTAGGAGATTTCTGCCACTGATTTTATTAATCCCTGAAAAGCTGTTGAATATGCATGCCGGAATGCACAGAAGGAGCTCTCCTCCTTCTTCTAAATTGCTGAGTGCATGATTTCAGGAAGTGATCGTCGGAATACAAATGACGTTTAAAAAGAAAGGAAGAGAAAAACGAGGGGGTGAACTTTTGAACTTAGATGTGAAATAGCTAATAGGAAAACATGGTAAAAGTTTTCTGTGTCAGATGAGGTCTCAGAAAAAATCCAAAAAAACAAACTCGAAAACCTTGGCTGTCTAAACACAATTTCCAGGAATGTAGTGAACCGTGCACAAGTATACATACCTACAGGAATTTAAAGAAGCCAGTCCACATACTGGCTTAATTTTATGAGAAGAGACAAGACCAGAGAACTTGATAGACACCCAGACAGATGCTAGACCTGGGAAACTGGGGACCACGAAAGCTCTGAGGCGGTTTACCCAATTCGACACCATGCTGCCTTGGAATCATATAGCAAACAGTTTTAAAATTGGTTTTAAACTGTTAAGCATCCCAAGAAACCCTTAGTAACCCTTTTTTTGGAATATGTGTAGTTATAAGTATGGATCTCACAATTTGGGCACTAAAAGTTAGAAAGGATTTAAAGGCACATCTACTGTAGCTCCATATGTTTTGTTTTGTTTTTTATCACTGGGTTAATTTGCTCCCCTCTGTCTACCCATTACATGACATTACAAAGAAAAAATTCTCAAACTTTTACCCCTTTTCAGTTTGCGTTAAAATGCCAAAACAAATCAAGTTTCTTACTAGAGTATCCTCCATATATATAAGCACTAGGGGTGGCACGGTACATGAAAAAACACCGGAACCGTTCGGTTCGCTTGTCTCGGCTCGGTCCGTGTGTGCATCGCACGGTTCGGCACATGCGCGATGTAGCCCCGTGCTCAGTTTCGCCTGAGACAGTTTCGCGCAAACATACATATGGACAGTAAAAGTTGAGTAAGGAGTGCTGCAGAAATGGCAAGTGGAGGAGATAATGAAGGCTGCCCGGAGTTGGCGGATGCACCCGCGTCGTTCAAATCCGGTGTGTGGGAACATTTTGGATTTCATGTTACTTACGATGACAACGGACAAAAAACAGTAGATAGAACTGCGACTGTGTGCAAACATTGTGCAAAATGCATTCAATATGCTAATGGCAACACTTCTAATGTGACAGTTGTGTTAAAATGGTTAAACTTATGCTTGACTTTATGATTATGGCCTTTGCTATTGTTATAGCCTCATTATATTATGTTATTACATTATATTATATATTTATGTTTAAAAATATTTTGACTCGTTTAAAAGACAGCTTGTAAGAGTTCCTCTCTTTTTCTTTAATTAGTTTTTTTTTTTTTGTAAGAGCTTCACTGAAGTTGGCAGTTTGATAAATGCAAGTTAATTTGAGTCTTTGTGTGCTAAAAAGGCACAAGTTTCTGTAGAGATAAAAATACACATTCTTCGGGGTTTTTTTTGCCAAATAAACGAAAAGCATGTCATCATCAACGTCTTCTCTCTTGCTGTATCAAAATCGCACCTAGCGTTTACTCAGAGATGGTCCTAATAATGTGCTTAAGGTCAAGTCAAATTCAGTTAGTGCATGAATACATTACAAAAATGTTAATACTGTATCCTAAATTGTGGATAATTAAGCTAATAAGCTATATATCAAATGCTGAAGGAAATTTCTGGAGTGTTGAAAACCGTGACCCTAAATCCGTGATACGAACCGAACTGTGGGTTTTGTGAACCGTGCCACCCCTAATAAGCACCATCCAGTATGGGAACTTGCCCCAGAACTAGCATTATTTCCCCAAGGATCATGAAAACTTTGTTTAATTACCATGGCATCTGTTCCATGAGTAAGATGTTCAAAGGTAAATAGTGAGGGATTAAATCACACAAGCCAGAGAAGATTGCCAGCTCAAGGCCCAAAGTGGAAATGAGGAAGAAAGGATTTATTGTAGCTGATAGAAAGCAGATCTGGCACCAGGGAACAATGGTACCTGCAGCAGGGTCCTGCAAACAGAACAGATAATCAGAGATGGAACTACAGGAAGGAAAACAAACTCTCACAGAGACAAACCAAGAGAGAAATGTCCAGGTTTGATTTAGTTCTGTTATGGTATAGTGGAAGCCTGAAGAAAGTGGTGTGTATTCTTTCAATCGTAAGATTTTGAGAATATCAAAATCACCATGAAATGGATAGAGAGCTTTTTAGGATGGAAATCCTTTACCATGTGGCTTGGTGGGTGGCTAGATCACTTCTACAACCCCTTAAGATTCAGTTTTGTATGTCAGAGTAGTACATTTTTCTACCTCGGAAGCAATGTGAATTTTATGTGAGGAACATATTCCCAAAGCACCTCCACCAGTGTCTCGCATACATACAATAAATATACTTGTCTTGTATCCTTCTTCTTTTGATTTGTTGTCTCATCTTGATGGTTTCCTACTGGTTTTAGATTCTGCTTGACTCTCATCTGCCACTCTTTCATCACATTCCCATTTTCAAAGGAAGATTCTCTTCAATTCTCTATTCGAAAGTCTTGCATTTCCCAGAGACAAATAAGCTGATTTAGGTAACAGCATAAAGAGATATTGCTAAAGTAAATAGCATTGGCACAAAATTCATGACCGACTAGTAAAACTGTGTGTGTGTGTGTGTGTGTGTGTGTGTGTGTGTGTGTGTGTGTGTGTGTGTGTGTGTGTGTGTGTGTGTGTGCGTGCATGCGTGTGTGTGTGTGTGTGTGTGTGTGTGTGTGTGTGTGTGTGTGTGTGTGTGTGTGTGTGTGTGTGTGTGTGTGAGTGTGTTTTTGAATGTACACGTTTGTACGAATGTACTTGTAATCAAAGGTAAAGTTAATTAGCCGCTTAAGAAAATCCAGAGATAACATACTGTACAAAACCTACCATCTCACACTTATACTGGTCATTTTTGGAGATTTGTTTGAGTATTGAGTCCTAAATATGGTCCTGTATGTTGAGGAATTTTACAGATTTTTGCTTGAGGTAAGCCCTGAAGCACTGTGGAAAAAAAAGAGGCAAATACACTGGGGGCACAACAGATTCCAGAGTATTTCCACACGGATTCTGTGTTGTTTCTAGAAAATTTTCAAGCAGCTCGGGTTCATCGTCATGGCATGTTTCTTTAAAAATATAGTTTTTAAAAATATAATACAAATAGTATAATAGTACAAATAGTATAATAGTATAAATATATAATACAAATAAATATATAATACAATAGCTCATGCCAAATGAGCAACACAAAGCTTTCCACAAATGTAATCAATTAATCGAGACACTGTATGCTTGATACAACCTAAATTTTGCAATTCCTTTAATTTTACCCTGATTCCGTGGTATTCCCTGGATTGAAACCTCACCCCACTAAATCCCAAAGCATTTTGAATTATCCCGACTCCCCATGCCGACACTTTTGACCACTCCCAACTATTCCAAACACTCTGTTGACCAATTCCTTGTAGCACTCTCACAGACACTCTACAACAGTCACTCGCATTCCCACTGACTCGACTGACCAATCCCACAGTCGCTCATGTCCATTACCGCCCACTTCTACAGACTCAAATTATAACCTAGGCACACAGACCCGTCCTGCCCTTCCCTGCAGACTCTCTTACA
The DNA here is from genome assembly GCF_022655615.1 of Tachysurus fulvidraco. Classification (NCBI taxonomy): domain Eukaryota; kingdom Metazoa; phylum Chordata; class Actinopteri; order Siluriformes; family Bagridae; genus Tachysurus; species Tachysurus fulvidraco. The sequence goes on from NC_062524.1 coordinate 24,170,529, forward strand.
CAGTCACACCCAAGAATCAAACTTGGGTGACAGAATACATTTGAAGTAACCTTCTCAGCCGATGGTTTGCTTTACGCAGACTCGCTTTACGCTGTACTCTGTTTAATCCCAATGCGGCATACAGGCATATAGCACTTTATACATACATACACCCAAACATCTGTTCATTTCCACCTATCAGATCTCATACGTTCTATTCCACAGAATTTGTTGGCAAGAGATACACAATATGCGTCAGAGTGAACAAAGCTAATAAAGAAGACTCGATTATTTCGCAATTATACAATTACATACAATTACCACCATTATGGAACCTAATCAGATCCAAAGGGTTCTGCTCACAGCTCACACGGTTCAATAAGCCAATATGCACAATTAATTAACAGACTCCACATTTTCTTGCGATGCCACATGCGATCGATGTGGCTTTTTGCATATTGTTTCATTTTTATCAGGTCGAAGGAACGGCAAGTCTCTAAATAAAGCAAAAATCAAAAAAGAATTGTTGTGGATTATGTGGACTTCAGCTGCTTTAAAAGTTTTTACTCCACTCCTCTTCTTATATCCCTGCCTCCATCGCACCTGCCCTACCATCTCCCCCTGGCAGCAACCTCACACATTCCTCTCCATCTGTACTTTCCATTTCACTCACCACCTCCTGGCTTTCAAATCATGTTTCATGAACTTGAATCTATGCTCAAATTATAGTGTTCTCTTTGGAGTTTTGATCCTTGACCTAAACCCAGAGGCGACGCTCATCCACATGAGCCACCAGAACTCATATTTGCAGGCTATTTGATAGACCTTTTCACCTTTCCATTGAATTATCCATTGCCTAAAGCTAAAAGGCAGCTGGACTCAAGCTAATGATCTCAAGCAGTAACGTCCATGACAATAACCACTACACCAACACAGGATATGGAAAGCATTGCTTATTGGACATTTAATAAATATCAAAAAGTGAGCCAATGAAGTGTTTAAAACAGAGACATCCAGGAATCTTACACACTATGGGACATTTTACATCTACGGCATTTACAGTAGCAGACACCCTTATCCAGAGTGACTTACAACTGAGCAACTGAGGGTTAAGGGCCTTGCTCAGTGACCCAGCAGTGGCAGCTTGGTGGACTTGGGGTTTGAACGCATGATCTTCCGATCAGTAGCCCAACACCTTAACCAGTGAGCTACCACATCCCTAGCACTAATCACAACACCATCAAGGGGCAGGTGGTACTGGTACTTGAAGCATGACTGTGAGGTATTCAGATTTAAAATAAAAACACGCAGACTCAACCCAGGGGCATCACACAAAAGAGCCCACAAGACGAAATACTCCACCACTGCAGGACGGGTGGCATTGTTGCTTATTGTACTTTTGTCCCAATTAAAGGCTCAACGGGAGCCGATAAAGTTTCCAAGACTCCACCCCTGAGACATTACACACCCATGTCTGTGGCTCTACCCACAACACCACAATAGACTAAGTGTTCAACAGTAGAGTATCTGGTTAAGATTTAGTACTCATCAGTTCTCTGTGTAACAGGAAGGGTCTATCTGTCTAAATGTTACTCTAGATTTGTGTAAAGTTGAGGTGTGAGAGTTTGTTGTTGAAAGCAAGTCCTGTCGGTAGTCTTTGTGGATGCTATATAAACCAGGATAACATAAACAGGGCAAAATAAATCAAATATAAACTTCAAAACCTGTTAAGATTCTGAAGTTATAATCAAAATGAGTGGTTTACTTATTACAGTTTCAGAAGGGGGGGGGCATCACACCTCCAGGGTCGGGGGTTCGATTCCCACCTCCGCCTTGTGTGTGTGGAGTTTGCATGTTCTCCCCGTGCCTCGGGGGTTTCCTCCGGGTACTCCGGTTTCCTCCCCCGGTCCAAAGACATGCATGGTAGGTTAATTGGCATCTCTGGAAAATTGCCCATAGTGTGTGTGTGTGTGTGTGTGTGTGTGTGTGTGTGAATGAGAGTGTGTGTGTGCCCTGCGATGGGTTGGCACTCCGTCAGGGTGTATCCTGCCTCGATGCCCGATGACGCCTGAGATAGGCACAGGCTCCCCGTGACCCGAGAAGTTTGCATAAGCGGTAGTAAATGAATGAAAGTGAGAGAGTTTCAGACACTTGCTAATAGATCATATATATATATACGTTAAACATGAATCTGCAGATGCGTAGGTGATGTGCTGTGTTCAGACTATACATTCCAGATAAATACTGATAAATAAATAGAGAGAAGAGAATGTTTTGATCCAATCTGTAATCATTTTACTAAATAACGTGACTTGTTACTTAACAGAACTCAAATCTCCTGAAGTACATGAACTTGCCTAATGATAACGCTAAAGCTCGGTCCCAAACGGCAAACCATCCTTAAACCGTATCTTAGAATGACTGACTCGTTCTCTCTCTCTCTCTCTCTCTCTCTCTCTCTCTCTCTCTCTCTCTCTCTCTCTCTCTCTCTCTCTCTCTCTCTCTCTGTCTCTCTTTCTCTCTTCATGACTTTGTGTATTTCAAAATCTGTCAACCAGGTAAGCTGGTTGTCACGGTAACAGCTACACGGTAGTAAGATAGAACTAAGGCTACATGTATAGGGCATGTATTTCACCCATTACTGCTCAGTCCGCTTAACGTCTAAACTGTCAAGGAACGCAAAAAGACAAATGTTTACAAAAACATTGGTCTGTAACTGAACATTGCAGCAAGTCAGAAGTAAGCCTTCTAACCCATATCCTGCTAGGCTACAGTTAACAAATCTGAGTCCAATATTTGCTACTCAAATGTGTTTGTGTGCTTCAGGCTGTCTTTTCTAAATGTATCCAACTCTCATACTCTGTAATTCTCTCTGTGGTTATGTGTTTGTACTCTTGTCTTTTGATTGACTGTTGCACTTGTGCAATGTGACAGCCATGCAGTTAAATGCTGAGTGCTCAGATTTCTTTCCATAAGAGAGAAAGAAAAAAGAAGGAACAGATGCAGAGAGAAGCAAAAAAGGTTTGAGGTAGATGTGCTGAGAGAGAGAGAGAGAGAGAGAGAGAGAGAGAGAGAGAGAGGTCTGTAGTGTTTAATGCATGCCTGTGTGTTACTTTCCACCATCATGTTCCATCTTATATTGTACTATGTTTTAGTTTTTGTCTTTTAGCTATTGAGTTGTGAAGCAACCTTCGGAATCTGTATAAAGTCGACATACGTTTTCTCTTTGAATTTTGTGATATCCGTTGGATTTTTCCCCACAGAGCCTTCCTGCTTTAAACTGCAAAACAACAATATAGAGTGATCAAGATGAAATAAAGTGAAGTCCGTCTGTTGCTACACGTTGCCCAGATGAATCCCTCTTGTGCCCACAAGCAGCTTTTTCATTATTGGTTGTCAGCTGGGACATGTAGTCCTATTGGCTAGGGTCAAGATTCCAATCAAAGGAAGCTAGATAGGAAGTAAAGAACCATTTGACACACCGACATGGACACGTTTAAAATTCAGACATACCTTTCTTTCACAGTTTAGCACAGTGCTATTTAACGATAGGTCTGGTGCTTCAGCATGCTGTAAAATTTTATATTTTCATTATGTGCAAATTCAAAAGGCAATCAAAACTGACCCCAGAAAGTCCAAATCCTAGGTTACAGAACAAGATACAACATGGGAACCATGAAAATAATGGACCAAATGGATTAACAGGCTACTAACTAAGTAAACGCATGTTTTACAGAAGCTTGCGCAAAAAAAAGGGGGTTTGAATAGGCCTTAACCCAAATAAACCTAAAACAGGCAACTTAAAACGGGACACATGTGGAGACAAGACTAGGATAAGTGTACAACACAAACACATCACGAAAGTGCACGCCGTAACCCTGTGCTGCTTACGCGTGCTCGGCTCGAGGATAAAATAAAAGACAATTATATAATTATACCAAAACAGTTTCAAACCAAATATAATTGTATATTTCTTTCTATCACTTATGTCATTAGCAGCTTCTGTTGGTGTTATGTAGCTATATGAAAAAGTAAAATTTATAAGAATGATCTTCTAGAAGAAAGGAGCTTTTAGGATACACTGTAAGTAGCAGGTTTTGACGGGCAATTAGAGATAATTTCTCTCGTCTTCTCTGCAAGCTTTAAAGACCCTCACCGTATCCGTATTTTATTGAGAAATAACAGATCCAGAATGGCTCCCACTGGGCTCAGGCATAGTGAGAATAAAAGAGACTTTCATTTTGATTTAATGGAATTTGCAGTCATTCACGGATCTGCTCGGTTTCTCTAAGCCTATAATCGGCACTAATCACTGCGCACTCATTCGTTTATATATTCATCTTCTGTTCTTTATAGTTCTTCGGCCCTCTCATGTCGAAGCAAGGCAGCATGCATCGCACGTGTCTCTTTTACGCAGACATTCAATATAATATAAGGATATAAGATTCAACTTTCTGACTGGCCGAAAGTTTTTGGTTTATTTTTTTAATAGCAGCTAGGACAGGATTTCTGCTTGCAAGCAAATTAAGGTTTTGTGTCAATGCATTCATTCTAATGTTATTGTTTTTGTAATACTCCTCCTTGAAGTTACTGCACTGTTCATGAACTTTTTTCCTAGTCAAGCATTGCAAAATATTATCTGTAGTTTCAGCGAAATTTACATGACACAGTACTACCTGTTGCTAGCACTATGATATAATGTTAAACAGTCAAACTTAATGAACTCTCAAAGAAATATCACTGAGTCAGATACAGGGCCAGTTAATTCAGTTCTCCCCATAATCAATTTGCTCACACATACAAACTAAACTACACAAAGGATGCTATTGACATAACAGGCATACAGCATACAGACCTAATTTTTTTTTTTGCCCTTGCACATCTTTCCAACGGACAAATCGTTTTTTTAGGGTACATAAGGTGTAGGCTGCAAGAGTCAAATTTGGGTGAGTTGAGCCCACCCCTGCCCACTGCTGCCACCAGCGCAGGTCAGCTATAACCTTATTTCATGCTTGACATATTATACAGAACATAAACAGTTTTTAGTTGTCCCTGGAGTGATCCAGTGCCAGCATCACTGTGAACAAGCCCTCATGGTTCCAACAGTTTCTGGTCTTCCTCCGTCACCAAGAGGTAAAGTCAAACAGTGCTTGGACCCTTAATCGCTGCTCTCAGCTAAATTTATTCTCATTACCATTTATGGTCATAATTATTCATCATAATTAAAATTATTCAGAAAAGTGCATTGCATTATGTCCCAGTGTCTGTTACTCAGTAAGTGCTTCACAACACAACATTAGACAACCTTATTTTTATAAACTGATTAATGAGGCAACATAGACAGACAGGTTGCCGGAGCTGGAAGTATCAGCGTCTCCATGATATCCAGGATGTGAGTGCGCCACGTTTTCCTGTCAGCTGCTTCCCACCTCCTGTGAAAACATGTGAACATGAAAATGATGAATGCAGATGAAGTGCAAAGTATACAGTCAAAAAACAAAGTCAAAACATTATCCAGAAAAATAATCAAAAAAAAAATTGAACAGTTTTCAAGCCCAATTAATGACACAGATGCACGCACTTTTATAACAATCTGTTGAAATGTAATCGTACTTACAACTGGATGAAGGATTGCCATCCCAGTTACCAATTTTAAAACTGATTAAAGGTGGGGTCTCCGCTGTTTGAAAGCCAACGTTGACATTTGAAATCACCAAAACAACCCTAACCCAAATGGGTCCCACCCCTGTATTTATAGCTCCGCCCACACATACATACGTAACCTAGGCAACTAAAGGAAAGAAATGTGTCTTTATCATAGCTGAAGGGAAGAACAATACGATTGTAGATAAACAAACAAGCAAAAATGACACACAAGCATGATCATGCAAAGCTCAAAGGCATATATTAGTTCTTTGTAACAAAGCAAAACCAACGTCACTCACCTATCGAGAAGGAAAAAAGCAACATCGGCATCCCATCGCAGGCCTTCCCGCTCCTTCAGTTCTCTCCAGCGCTGGAAAGCTGATCCTATATTAACACGTCCTACTTCTTGCCTTATCGTAAGCCTTTCTTCGCTTTCTTTCTTTGTTTTTATCCTCCTTGTTAATGTTAAAACCGCTTTCTGCTAATGTCACACATGCGCACTGAACACTCTCTCCGCCCATATTGACAAGACATGCCCCTTTCTGCTCATTGGCTACACGTTTGTTTTGTTTTTGTTTTGTTTCTCAAACAACGGAGACCCCACCTTTAATATTTCATTTGGAGAAACATTTAGTCGATAAGGGCATTCGGAGGACCTTTTTTGCTGACAAAGCTACATGCCAAGGGTTCTCAAAAGCTTATCGTTATGGTAATAGTGATAGTAAATGCCTCTACTTGTGTGTGGCTCACCTCATTAGAAATCTGTAGTTGGTATAATGTGCCCAGGCTTCATGAAATCTTTTGAAAGTGAACTTAATTATTGAAAACTAGGAAATAAAATAGATTCATTTGCAGACATGAAAGTTGCTCTTCTTGCACTTCTTCTTTCCTATCTGTTCTCCTAGTTTTCAAAAATCCAATAGCGTGATGTCCCAACACACACACTCACACACACACACACACACACACACATACACACTTCTATCAGAGAAGCTAGCAAGGGAGGCAAGATCATTATAAAAATCATTATAAAAAGAAAAACTCTTTGAAAAATGTCAGTAAATGGGGTCAGATATGCATGTATAATTTAGTTCAGCAGTCTGGGAGGAATCGAAATATTGCAATATTCACAGCAGTAAGAAAGGGAACTAAATCACTCATAATGGGCATAACCTTTTTTGATAAAAACTCCAAATCCTAGACAGAGACTTTGAGACGTTCATGTATTTGACCAATAGGATCTAGCTAGTTTTAAAACACGGACTAGTTACGTTTGTTATCTCAAGAAATGATTACAGAACATCTGTACAACAGCTACTAACCTTATATTATAACAACCAGTTCATTCCATCACCAGCCTCACTTTTAACTCTATTAAAAAAATAAAAAGTGAAAAAAATAAGGCAGCATTTTTAGGCTACGGTTTCAAAAATAATGATAAAAGATGTCATAAAATTGTGATATTTATTAATCGAGAAAAAAAAAGGTTAAATCACCAGAAAAATGTAAATCGTTACAATAGGGAAAATATGTACTTATGTCTTCATAAAAAACATTATAACTTCTTGAGATATTACAGTTTACCACATATTTTTCTTAATATTGGTCATGATTTATTTCTCGAAATATTATGAATGACGGGTACAAAACACTCGCACTGGAGACTCCTTCCTCGGATGATAAGTAAACGTCTTTGAACAGGATATTTGCGAGCCATGTATAACGTACACTGGAGAACATATACTGTATGACACCATGGTAGTAAAAGAGACGCTGTTGTATCCGAGATACAGTATGATGTGCTGTACAATAATGCCAAACATATTGGTCATGTTATTTAACCTCTACTTATAGTCTCTTTAAAAACACATGGTTATATCCTTCCTTTACAATGGCTTCAATAATTAGACTCTAATTAGAGCCTCCCACGCTCGCTTCAGGCATCAGGAGCTTTAATTAACACAGAGGTGATCACAGTGCAGCACATCACTTTCCCAACCCACCTGCCAAAGGGACCGGGGGATTGAGAAGTGCGAGGGAGAAAGAGAACGGAGTGAAAGGCAGAGAAAGTGAGACAGATGGAGAAGAGGAGGTCAAAGAACAGAAGAATGAAAGGTGGGACACGGTGCGTTTTATGTACTACAGCTATATGTCAATAAAAAAAATAACCTTTTTTTATTACTTTTTTCTTATGGATTGATTGATATCAGAGGGCTATGAATCATCCAGGCGGATACGGAATTAAATATGTATACAACAGTTCTCTCGAGGCTTCACGGCAAATGACAGACGGGCGCTAATTTAAACGCGGAGACTGGAAATAAAAAATCAACATTCCTATGTTGTATGCAAAGTTAAATTCCTCACAGCATTTGATGATCCATCACGATCATTATGATCAATAATTAGGATTCTTTAAACAGTACGGTGAAACGTCAGTTAGCGCTTTAAACACGTTTCTGTGCTGTAACTGCAAATCATCAAACCTGTCTCTGTGAACAACAAAAAGAAATCTATATTACCTGCACAGCTGTATTTTTTTTAAAGGAGGGAAATGGAGTTAGAGAGAGAGAGAGAGAGAGAGAGAGAGAGAGAGAGAGAGAGAGAAAATCTTTGTTTTTATTTCTCTGACAAGCGTAGAATTGATAGTGGAGAAAATAAAATGGAGAACAGAGAGAGAGAGAGAGAGAGAGAGAGAGAGAGAGAGAGAGAGCAGGAACACTTGCTTTTTCTGAAGGTCAGACACAGACACTGTGGTGATCAGCATTCTTCTCTCACACTCAGCCTATTCCATTTCAAAACACACACACACACACACACACACACACACACACACACACACACACACACACACATTTCCTCTCATGGAAGACTCAAACCGAGGAACTACAAATACGATGATACAGATGATGTGACAAACAGTAGATGTGTACACGAGTACCTGAGTGACGGCAGCATTCATCTTGACAACACTGAATTGACAATTTAATGAACTAATTATCATTATAACTTTTATTTCTCCAGCTTCATTTAATCTCAATTAATTTACTTTATCAAACAACAAAACATGGACATAACATTTTACATTTAAAATAACTGAATAAATAATTCCACACTCACAGAATAGTGACTTTATGTCGCTTTGTACTGAACAACTCCATTGCATTGACTATGAGAACCGTCCACTGAGTCAGTTGTGTGAATAACTGTCCAATGAAACAGTTATGTTTGTACAGCAATGAAACGGGGTTGATTAAAGGAACTGCACTCTGATTGGTTACAATGGGGTTGATTAAAGGAACTGCACTCTGATTGGTTACAATGGGGTTGATTAAAGGAACTGCACTCTGATTGGTTACTGTGGGGTTGATTAAAGGAACTGCACTCTGATTGGTTACAGTGGGGTTGATTAAAGGAACTGCACTCTGATTGGTTACAGTGGGGTTGATTAAAGGAACTGCACTCTGATTGGTTACAGTGGGGTTGATTAAAGGAACTGCACTCTGATTGGTTACAGTGGGGTTGATTAAAGGAACTGCACTCTGATTGGTTACTGTGGGGTTGATTAAAGGAACTGCACTCTGATTGGTTACAATGGGGTTGATTAAAGGAACTGCACTCTGATTGGTTACAATGGGGTTGATTAAAGGAACTGCACTCTGATTGGTTACTGTGGGGTTGTTTAAAGGAACTGCACTCTGATTGGTTACAATGGGGTTGATTAAAGGAACTGCACTCTGATTGGTTACTGTGGGGTTGATTAAAGGAACTGCACTCTGATTGGTTACAGTGGGGTTGATTAAAGGAACTGCACTCTGATTGGTTACTGTGGGGTTGTTTAAAGGAACTGCACTCTGATTGGTTACAATGGGGTTGATTAAAGGAACTGCACTCTGATTGGTTACTGTGGGGTTGATTAAAGGAACTGCACTCTGATTGGTTACAGTGGGGTTGATTAAAGGAACTGCACTCTGATTGGTTACAATGGGGTTGATTAAAGGAACTGCACACTGATTGGTTACAATGGGGTTGATTAAAGGAACTGCACTCTGATTGGTTACAATGGGGTTGATTAAAGGAACTGCACTCTGATTGGTTACAATGGGGTTGATTAAAGGAACTGCACTCTGATTGGTTACAGTGGGGTTGATTAAAGGAACTGCACTCTGATTGGTTACAGTGGGGTTGTTTAAAGGAACTGCACTCTGATTGGTTACAATGGGGTTGATTAAAGGAACTGCACTCTGATTGGTTACAATGGGGTTGATTAAAGGAACTGCACTCTGATTGGTTACAGTGGGGTTGTTTAAAGGAACTGCACTCTGATTGGTTACAATGGGGTTGATTAAAGGAACTGCACTCTGATTGGTTACAATGGGGTTGATTAAAGGAACTGCACTCTGATTGGTTACTGTGGGGTTGATTAAAGGAACTGCACTCTGATTGGTTACAATGGGGTTGATTAAAGGAACTGCACTCTGATTGGTTACAATGGGGTTGATTAAAGGAACTGCACTCTGATTGGTTACAGTGGGGTTGATTAAAGGAACTGCACTCTGATTGGTTACAATGGGGTTGATTAAAGGAACTGCACTCTGATTGGTTACAATGGGGTTGATTAAAGGAACTGCACTCTGATTGGTTACTGTGGGGTTGTTTAAAGGAACTGCACTCTGATTGGTTACAGTGGGGTTGATTAAAGGAACTGCACTCTGATTGGTTACAGTGGGGTTGATTAAAGGAACTGCACTCTGATTGGTTACTGTGGGGTTGATTAAAGGAACTGCACTCTGATTGGTTACTGTGGGGTTGTTTAAAGGAACTGCACTCTGATTGGTTACAATGGGGTTGATTAAAGGAACTGCACTCTGATTGGTTACAGTGGGGTTGATTAAAGGAACTGCACTCTGATTGGTTACTGTGGGGTTGTTTAAAGGAACTGCACTCTGATTGGTTACAGTGGGGTTGATTAAAGGAACTGCACTCTGATTGGTTACAGTGGGGTTGATTAAAGGAACTGCACTCTGATTGGTTACTGTGGGGTTGATTAAAGGAACTGCACTCTGATTGGTTACTGTGGGGTTGATTAAAGGAACTGCACTCTGATTGGTTACAGTGGGGTTGATTAAAGGAACTGCACTCTGATTGGTTACAGTGGGGTTGATTAAAGGAACTGCACTCTGATTGGTTACAGTGGGGTTGATTAAAGGAACTGCACTCTGATTGGTTACAGTGGGGTTGTTTAAAGGAACTGCACTCTGATTGGTTACAATGGGGTTGATTAAAGGAACTGCACTCTGATTGGTTACGATGGGGTTGATTAAAGGAACTGCACTCTGATTGGTTACAGTGGGGTTGATTAAAGGAACTGCACTCTGATTGGTTACAATGGGGTTGATTAAAGGAACTGCACTCTGATTGGTTACAATGGGGTTGATTAAAGGAACTGCACTCTGATTGGTTACAGTGGGGTTGATTAAAGGAACTGCACTCTGATTGGTTACAGTGGGGTTGATTAAAGGAACTGCACTCTGATTGGTTACAGTGGGGTTGATTAAAGGAACTGCACTCTGATTGGTTACTGTGGGGTTGATTAAAGGAACTGCACTCTGATTGGTTACTGTGGGGTTGATTAAAGGAACTGCACTCTGATTGGTTACAGTGGGGTTGATTAAAGGAACTGCACTCTGATTGGTTACAGTGGGGTTGATTAAAGGAACTGCACTCTGATTGGTTACAGTGGGGTTGATTAAAGGAACTGCACTCTGATTGGTTACAGTGGGGTTGATTAAAGGAACTGCACTCTGATTGGTTACAATGGGGTTGTTTAAAGGAACTGCACTCTGATTGGTTACAATGGGGTTGATTAAAGGAACTGCACTCTGATTGGTTACAGTGGGGTTGTTTAAAGGAACTGCACTCTGATTGGTTACGATGGGGTTGATTAAAGGAACTGCACTCTGATTGGTTACGATGGGGTTGATTAAAGGAACTGCACTCTGATTGGTTACAGTGGGGTTGATTAAAGGAACTGCACTCTGATTGGTTACAATGGGGTTGATTAAAGGAACTGCACTCTGATTGGTTACAATGGGGTTGATTAAAGGAACTGCACTCTGATTGGTTACAATGGGGTTGATTAAAGGAACTGCACTCTGATTGGTTACTGTGGGGTTGTTTAAAGGAACTGCACTCTGATTGGTTACAATGGGGTTGATTAAAGGAACTGCACTCTGATTGGTTACAATGGGGTTGATTAAAGGAACTGCACTCTGATTGGTTACTGTGGGGTTGTTTAAAGGAACTGCACTCTGATTGGTTACAATGGGGTTGATTAAAGGAACTGCACTCTGATTGGTTACAATGGGGTTGATTAAAGGAACTGCACTCTGATTGGTTACAATGGGGTTGATTAAAGGAACTGCACTCTGATTGGTTACAGTGGGGTTGATTAAAGGAACTGCACTCTGATTGGTTACAATGGTCTACAGAGAGTGGACAGATTTCAGCCCGTCACTTCAGAATCGACAGCGAACAGCATGTGGAAATGAAATGGAGCAAATTATCAGGTCACATTTCGACACACGTTGAGCAAACACAAACATGACAGACTAGGCTAAAACAAGTGTTACAAACAATCCAAGCAGTGCTAAGAAAAAAAAATATGTGACACCAGATGAGTAATGGCACAGTGCTGGCCCACACTTAACACTTCAACTGGCCCAGATACTGCTGAGAAATGATGGCGATTAACTCATCCAAAATCTCGTTCCCAGAACACACCCACAATATTATCCAGCTTAATAACAGTGTATGCACAAACTTAAATGAGCTGTCTATAGTCCATTTGTTTCGTACAATTTTTAAATCCTAATAAAATTTACCAGACAATACGAACCACTCCATGAACCACAGACTTGCTTCAATGTCTTAAACCAAATTGTATATAGCTCAAACTTTTCCACTTTGGAAAAAGTCAAATTACACCTTTACTTCTGACTGAAACAAAGCTCTGATACTGGACACTCATATGCAGCAAGACAAAGTTACCTACGGAAACGATGACGTATTACAATGAATGTGTTAATATACAAAGGGAAAAAAGGTACATTAATTCACATGTTCCTCAGAATTCAACAGTCCTGTGTATAACGTGACGTGACGTACGGCTAAGTACGGTGACCCATACTCAGAATTTGTTCTCTGCATTAAACACATCCAAAGTGCACACACACAGCAGTGAACACACACACACACACCCCGTGAACACACACCAGGATTTTTTCTGCTGCGGCGCCCGTTGAGCGGTTGGGGGGTTCGGTGCCTTGCTCAAGGGCACCTCAGTCGTGGCCTGCCCGAGACTCAAACCCACAACCTTAGGATTACGAGTCAGACTCTCTAACCATTAGGCCACGACTTGATAATTCATGTACATGTACTTATACTTTCTGTTTGTCATTTACATGCTGAGCATAAAGCAAGTCTTAACGCTCAATCCCTCGCGTATCGGTGCGGATCGGCCGCTAGCTTCAAGTCAGCCGATATGGAAATGAAAGAACTAAAAATAAATCTGAGAAGCCAACACATATAGGGACAGAGTAACGAGAGAGAGAGAGAGAGAGAGGAAGCAATTGCTAAGTAAAGTGAAGGAGCTGCCATACGCTGAGTAGGATGTCATGGTTAGATGTGTGGTACAGTTCCTGGGGGAAGAAAAATCCAACACCTTCGCTGTTACTAACAGCATCTCGTTATGTGTCTCACTTGTTCTTTTGCTCCATTTTGCACTTCCTGAGCCAACTGGTTATGAGGCAGTGGGCCAAATACAGACAGATGACCTTGTTTGGCATAAATGGGGTATGGCATGAAAAAAATGGAGCAGCTATCCATCCATCCATCCATCTATCCATCCATCCATCCAAAAGTACTGGTACTCCCATTTGTTTCCCAGTAACTGTTTGTAACAAAGTGAGTGTGTGCGCACATGTGTGTGTGTGTGACCAGAGACATTGATGAAACACTGAAGGACATTTTGACTTTCTGTCCACCTCATTAATTCCGTCCTCCTGCCTGTCTCTCTCTCTCTCTCTCTCTCTCTCTCTCTTTCACTTTCTTCCTCCCTGTCCATCACCTTTCCATTTCATTCTCAGTCTTTCTCTGTTTACCATAAACTGATTTCTTAAAAAAATTTTCTTTAAAAAAAAAATAAATTAAAAAAAATAGTAAAAGCAATTAAATGTAAATTGCATCTTCGTGCTTTGTGAAATGAAATAAATGGCCTATGCCTTTATTTATTTATTTTTCCATTTGACAAAAAAGATATGAATGTTGATTTTTCTTAATTGGTTTCTGTGAAAAGAGCAAATAATAGGGTTTTAATTCAGTGCCAGTTGTCAATTAGACTGAAATCTCCAAAAGTAATTACTAAAGAAATGCATCAAACATCCATATTTATGGACTAATTCTCACTTAATTACTACAATTTGCGTTGTAAAATTGTAAAATGTGTGTGAGTGGGGGGGGGGGTGAGTTAGGATGCTTAGCATGCTCGGTTTGACACGCTGGTCCTCGTCAGAGAGGCAAAAACACCTAGACAAACACCCTAACATAGTGTATTTGTTGGGGGCAGGTGTGCGGTATAAGGGTTGGGTATATGAGAATAGATCACAGGGAGAGAAAAAAGGAGGAGACGGGAATGGACAGCAAAGGGAGACGGACAGATGTGTGAAATGGAGAGAAAAGGGTGGCGAAGAGGGAGAGATAAAGTGCTATTAGGATGAGACGATGGTTAGAAGTTTGCCAAGGTGACTGCCGAAGATTACCACTGCTCCATACAAATAAGACACACACACACACACACACACACCTCACTGACAGCTGGCTTATCTTCAAGTAGGTCCTGCAGGCTCTGTTATTCATACCGTGTGTGTGTGTGTGTGTGTGTGTGTGTGTGTGTGTGTGTGTGTGTGTGTGTGTGTGTGTGTGTGTGTAACGTCTGATATGGTGGGGCATTCCAGCAGTACCAACAGTGAGCAATACAAGTACACAAAGATGTAATAAATCACGATGCGTTGTTAGGAATGTAGATTACACTTCTGTGCGAGCGTTACACACACTCTCTCCTTCGCTCAGATCTGTTCAGGAAGCATCCCTCCCAATATGGAAGGATTTAATGTGTGTTGACTTAACACAACAAAACCTTCAAGATTAATTAGTAAGCATTTAAAAGATGTGCAGAGAAAGTCGTCTTTTTATAAGATGAGTCTAACTTAGGGCCTTTTTGCATCACCAAGCATCTCAACTTTTTTCTACATGCATGCACACACAGACACACACACACACACACACACACACACACACACACACACACACACCATCTTTAAAATACCTCCTTCTACACATTTTCTGAAAGGTCAGCTGAAACACAAATTGAAATAAGTACGTCATGAAACCCCGAGGGAAATGCTGTTATAGGAAAATAATCAACGATAGGGTGGTGTGATGGGACTGAACACAAATCTACCTAACAGTAAATTTTGATTTATTGAAGAATGACCAAGTGAAGAAAGAATACAGAATTACAACCAGAACTTCACTCAGAGCTCTTATTACATAAAATTAAGCTACACTTTCTGACCAATCAAATTCAAGAATCTTTTCTTTGTGTCCCTAATGAAGAGAGTAGAATAGAATGCGACCTTGATTCCAAACACTTAAGCTACTTTTTTCTTTCTTTACGTATATATATATATATATATATATATATATAGATGAGTGTGTGTGTTCCAGTTGTTCCTATCCGTCCACCTATCTATCTATCTATCTATCTATCTATCTATCTATCTATCTATCTATCTATCTATCTATCTATCTATCTATCTATCCACTTCTCTTTATCTCTACAGCTCCTTCTGGCTGTCTGTCTTTTGTGTGTATATACACATATATATATATGTGTGTGTGTGTGTGTGTGTGTGTGTGTGTGTGTGTGTGTGTGTGTGTGTGTGTGTATGTATGTATAAGAACCCTTGATTATTAAACAATGGTGGAGGTTTTTTAAGAAGATTCCTTTATTTATATTAGATGAAATTGGGGTTTCTTTATTTCCCCATGCTAATTTCAAGCCACAGAGCTAATACAGCTAGATAAACAATGGCTGATAGGGGTGGGGTGGGTTGTAACACATCTTGCATCATAACAGAAGAACCAAAAATGTAAGAAAAAGTATTCTGAGGATTAAGAGGATTCTGAGACCTCAGATGACGAAAAATGTTGTGTTATCTCTATGGAGCCATATGGCAACTAGGGTACAATGTGAGCCCAGAGACTGCACTGGGCACTAAGCCTGTACTCCAGGGTTACCAGCATTCATTTGTCACCACTGTGACTCTAGATAAGAATAGACACACAATGACATAGTTTTTTTTATTTAGACCTACGTGTTCTTTGCACAGGTATATTAACGTAGAGCGTTCATTAAGCTTACATACTGGAGTTAAGGAAGTTTGTTCTAGTCGATGAATTCACACACACACACACACACACACACACACACACACACACACACACATCCACATACAGTACAAGAACACACACATACTGTAGACACCAACATTCACACTCTCTAACTTTCTCACACACTCACTCAATGGATTTGACTTATGGTCAGTCAAAAAGAGACAAGGCTGGTGATGGAATGATTTCCTAGCAGTTAGCAAGCTGGGGTTTTTTTAAGCTAGCTGTTTATTTGCTTTGTTTAAGAGAGAACTTCTTTGTAAGTTCTACCGCTTGAGCCACCACTGCCCACCACTTTTGTTCTAGTAATGCTTTAAACTTTAAAGCCTTTTAATGCGTCGCTCAGCTGTCAGGGAGACGCCTCATTGGACAGAACGAATGTATGAGTA
>NC_062524.1:24192054-24217054 GCF_022655615.1 Tachysurus fulvidraco
GAACTGTAATGGGGATATAATGTAATGAAATGAGTTTTCCATATTACCACACCAAAACTGAGAAGCACATTGGAGTGTTTGGTGCAAAATGAGAATGTATTGTTTTGTTTTGTTCTTTAAAATGTCACAAATTGTGTTATCTGTATAATGAAGGCGTATAACGAGGATTCTCTTAAGAATCCTGCCCTGTGTGTGTTTGTGTGTGTGTGTGTGTGTGTGTGTGTGTGTGTGTGTGTGTGTGTGTGTGTGTGTGTGTGTGTGTGTGTGTGTGTGATTTGTAATTAAAATAATATGCTCATAATTATAGGAGACTGAAGGGCGTCAATGTTTACAGGCTATAACAGCCTTCTTAGATTAGTATGAGGGGTTATGCTTATATTAATAATATATAAAATAAACAAAGCAAAATATAAATTATCTAAATGTAAAGGGAGAGAGAGAGAGAGAGAGAGAGAGAGAGAGAGAGAGAGAGAGAGAGAGAGAGAGTTTGTGTGTTTGAGAGAAAGAGAGAGAGGGAGAGAGAGAGAGAGTGTGTGTGGGTGTGGGTGTGTTTGTATGTGAGAGAGAGAGAAAGAGAGAGAGAGAGAGAGAGAGAGAGAGAGAGAGAGAGAGAGAGAGAGAGAGAGAGAGTGAGAGAGAGAGTTTGTGTGTTTGAGAGTAAAAGAGAGGGAGAGAGAGTGTGTGTGTGTGAGAGAGAGAGAGAGAGAGAGAGAAAGAGGGAGAGAGAGAGTGTGTGTGTGAGAGAGAGAGAGAGAGAGAGAGAGAGAGAGAGAGGGGGGGGGGGAAAGAGAGAAAGTGACAGAGATAGGGTGGAGATCTTTCTTATCTCAGCCTGTCCACACTCATTCTCTAATTTTGTGTCTGGAAAAGGTCGATCCCTCCATCATCCATCATCACTGAGCAGCTGAGCTAACACATCTCCACAGTAACAGTGCAAGTGTAATGGCAGACACTGGCTACTCAGGATGTGTGATGTTAAACGTGGCATTAGGAGAGAATTAGGGATAAGGAGAACCTCAAGGCTGAATTTATAGATCTTTTTACAGTACACTGTTATCTCTGGATCGTCTGAGAGCTCTGGTGTTTTTGTTGTTTTGCTTTTTGACATCAGTGAGAGTGCATTAGCATTGCAATGCTGTAAGCATTCAGATCCAGAGAATACAGGGTATTGCCATGTAAATTGTGTGCTTGTGCACGCGTGTGTGTTACGATGTTCGAAGTGTATGTTTTAGCGTTGACTCCAGTTGAAGCAAGAGGTGATGGAAAGAAGTGAGGAAAATGGATAAGGAGGTGTGTACAGAGTTGTGGAATAAAAGTTCTGGTTTTTCAAAAATTCTCTTCTTCTACTGGAAGAGAGACATTCTGGTGTCAGGTCCTCCAAAGACCTTTTAAAAGAACAGACAAAAAAAGACATTAAAAAGGATGTGGTAGCCTAGTAGTTAAGGTGTTGGTCTGTCAATTGAAAGGTTGTGAGTTTGAATCCCAGGTCCACCAAGCTGCCACTGCTGGGCAACTGAGAAAGCCCCTTAACCCTCAATTGCTCAGTAATATGAGATGAAAGTCGCTCTGGATAAGTGCATCTTCTTAATGCTGTAAATGTAAAGAAATTACACTCCAGCATGTCTGCTTGCCCTCCTACAACAGACTGAGGCTTGAAACTACAGAGAATAAAAAAGGTGTCGGATTAAACACTGACCCAGGAATGGAGCCCGTATCATCATAAATGTAAAAGATCTGTTTATTGTCTTTTTCAAAATCAATAGCATTTTTCTACAAATTATTTAACATTGGAGTTTGGAGTCTGTAGAATGAATATTTTGTTGGCGGAAGAGGATATCAGTGAATCCTGGTGTGGAATATCAAAACAAAAAAAAACAACAAATAAAAAAACGTTTGCCAGACATCTGTGAATTGAGTGAGCTTGCTGTATTGCTTTGTTTGTCCAATTCATCCTCCTGGGTCTTTCTTTTCTCATAGAGTGTTTGTCTTTCTGTCCGAAGCTAAGCTGAAATGGTTTGTTGCTTAGGTCACCTTAATAAACTGAGGCAGATGGTTCCCCCAGGGACACACACAATATTATTGCCTATCTCTTTGCCTTTCTATCTCACTGTATCTGTCTCATCCTCTCTCTGTCTCACTTTACATCCTTTTCCCCATTAAGTCTTATCTCGCTATAAAATGGCAAAGGCTTGACTTCCTTTATGAATGTTTACCAGTAGATAGATGAATACAGATATGCTTAAATATTAAAGTATTAAAAAATATACAAAAAAAAAAGTTTTTTGGTTGGTTAACAGGTTTAACATTTTATACAATTAATGTTCAGTCAACTCATGAATTATTAGAGTCTCTTGACTCCCAAGTGGTGACATGGCGATTAAACATACACCAACATTTAAATAAACTTCTTTCTACTCTAGTATATCTAAGTTTATACCAAGCCGAGCAGCACAGATGCAGTGGCGATGGATGAATATGGCTGGCGGTGTTTTGGTAATCAACTGTAAGATCCGTGGATTAATCTGGGCAGCAGAGAGCTGCTCACACACCACTGCTTTTAATTCAACACTTGCCATTTCAAAAACCCATCAATGCTGGAAAAGTCATAAAGAATAGTGTGAAGCTCAGTAAGGGAAAAAGAATCTGCTCGTAGTGTCTGTGGGAATGTGTGTGTTTAGCATCATCTCTAAGAGTGCTGCACAGTCTGTTATCTGAAATAGTGTGGCAAACAACAATAATACTCTATTTCACACTGGCCTCAGCATTTTTTTTCCATGGGCTTAGCTGTTTCAAGAAATGCTGATTTCTTCAGAACCATGGACAGCGACTAGACTGAGTATGCAGATGACTTCAGCTAAATTTGTGGTTAAATTCCAAGCGGAATTATGGGGAATGGAAGCTTGGTGGTTAAATTGTTGGACTACTGATCTGAACCAAGCTGCCACTCCTGGCCCCTGAGCAAGGCCCTTATTAACCCTCAATTGCTCAGCTGCATAAGTGAGATACATTTAAATCGCCCTGGATAAGGGCGAAATTGTAAATGGTTATTCAGAAGGACTGGAATTTGTATTGGGAGTTGTTGTTCTCTTTGGGGTTTGTTGATAGTTGTTGTGGTTGTGGCATCAGGTCGAGACTTTAGGTAGGTACATCAAGACGGGGATTCTGTTGTATGCAAGACAAACACTGTATAAGCAGTAGTGTTTTTTACTGTCCTTTGGCCAAAATCCAATGGTAACACATATTAGCTGAAGGTCATACTAAAAAAAAATCCACATTCCTTTACAGCATTCATTTATTCATTTGTTTATTTGTTATGGTTGTGGTGGTTTAAATTTGGTCACTAGATTTTAGTAGAAATAGATGTTTTAAATATACGGACACCTGACACCTGACCTGTTCTTGTTGAAAGTCCCATTCCAGATGTAAAAGTTTGTTCCTCGTAGGACAGTGCAGAAACCAAACCTCAACAGAACAGCTGGTCACCGAAATACACTAAAGGAAACCTCCTTGAGGGGACACCAAGTGTTTTCACAAGGTTGTAATTACCTGCTAATGAAGCATGCTTACCCAGGATGATGCAGATAGTACAGCACTGACACATGTGGCTGCCATTCCTGGAAGCCAGCCAGGGACTCTGGGTATCTCCTCTGAGGGGTTTTGATTAGTTCGTTTGCAGTCGAGTTGCGCTACCAGTTAAGGAGTCAGTGGCAGTGGAGTGAGCGACTTCATTAGAGAGAGAGGGAGAGAGAGAGAAAGAGAGGGAAAGAGGGAGACAGAAGAAAAGATTGCTTCCACTAATTAAAGAACTGACAACTTTGATTTTCCAACGTTGCCTGTTCTCTCTGGCTCTGGGAGTGAAAAAGAAAGAAGGAGAGACGGATAGAGTATAATAGAGGTTAAAGGACAGTCAACACTGCAGTCATTAGAGGAAATAATGAAATAAATCTCTCTTTATATAGACACAGATCATTAAATATTTGACATATCATCAGAATATGGACCAGAAAATAGAACTGCAAATAAAATTAAAATAAAAGTGTGAATTTAACTGCTGTGTTTCTAACTGGTTGGGGCAAGATGGAGAAAATCAGAAGTACTGTAATAGTGTTGACAATGGCTAGATAAATCGTTTAATGTAGTGAATATAGTTAATATAGTGAACTATGAAGGCCGTTTAAAAAAAAATTGACAAATTGAGGCGGTGGATTTACTGAATTTTTTTCAGTTCAGTTCAATTTATTTGTATAGCACTTTTAACAATTGACATTGTCTCAAAGCAACTTTACAGAAGTATAGAAACATACAATAAAAAAATGTAAGTTAAGGAAAACCTCACTGAGGGAAGGAAGCTTGAGAGAAACCAGACTCCTCATCCTCATTTGGGTGACACCTCAAAAGAAGGTAAATAATGTAAATGTAAATAATTTCCTTTCTACAACAGTTTGTATCTGAGTGGAATTAAGCAACCAAGAGGTACTGATAGTTTAGACTAATTTCTGAGCTCATTATAGACTTAACACTATTTAATTTGTTCCTGCCAAAGTTTTCAAATGTTCACAGACGAAGAGCCAAAGCACAAAGGTGTCCAAAGTAACGACAGTTCAAAGATGGTGTGAAAGTTTGTTAGATTGTGGAATACACTGTGTACTATCTTGTGTGTGTGTGTGTGTGTGTGTGTGTGTGTGTGTGTGTGTGTGTGTGTGTGTGTGTGTGTGTGTGTGTGTGTGAGACACTTATTAAGTTATACTTTTTGTTTCCTTGACAGCTATATGCCTTATTTAACCAGTTTTGATGTGGTAAAACTCAATCGATATTTCATAACAAATACAACTTTGATGAGCTTCACAGCAGTAAAAAAATCTGCGATTCCTTTGAGGTTAAATTATCAAAGCTCAATTAAATGTGTTTTCTAATCTTTTCACACAAAGCAGAAAATATCTTCCTTTTACTGAAAGTATGAAAATGTTCAACATGCTATATATCCATAAACCTGCATTGTGTATTGTTTATAATTACTGCATTGTTGTATTTTATTTAAAGTGAGCATTACGAATGTGTTTAGCTTTATACAATGAGCCTTTCCTGTAACTATGAACCAGTAAACAATGAATTTCTAAATTCTTCATAAATATATTTAACTCATTACCTCATAACTAAACCACTATTTTAAAAACACATAGTAACTAAAGCTTTGTTAATTTCCTAACCAAGAACAAAAAAAAAATACATTTAACCAAAGGAAGCATAACACTAAAGCTGATTTAAAGTTAATTAACCTGCTAAACTCCTGTTTATTTCTAACCTCTGACCTCTAACTCTTTGACCTATGAACATTGAGACTGTAAGATGCTGAATTTGTTTTTTTGTTTTGTTTTGTTTCTTTTCTCTTTTTCTTTTTCTTTTGTTGCTTTGTTTTTGTTTTCTCCAAATTCTCTAAAGGAAACTTTGATAATGAGCGCCTGGCTATTGCCAGACAAAGAATCCCATACAGACTTGGTCGGGTAGTAGACGAGTGGCTACTCGACAAAGGTAATAAACTCCATTAATCCCACTTAATGAGCTAATCGTCTAATTGACTTAACCACATCTCTGAAAGAGGGGCAGACCCATCGCTGCTTGCTGTAATTCCCAGGCATTTGGCGACAAACTGACAACAGAAGGGCCAAAATGAGAGAATTAATGAACTACTCAGTTTGTTAATGTGTACTATTAACAATGGTAATTAATCAGCCTCTTTTAAACAAGTGTTAAATGAGTGCTAAACCTATTTAATTGAGGATCGTGATAGATTTCAGTGCAATATTTTAGATTTTTGTCTCCGAATAAACCAAAAAAAATCGAAAGAAATTTTTAATTGTGTTCGATTTACATAACATACAAGTACAAGTTTACAAGTAATATATATATATACATGGACACTGCACGTGTTCCAAAAAAAGTGTCTTTTGCACATGGGACTGCACCTCTTCGGAGTATTAACCATACCAATAACAAGCACATAACATCCCTCTAACCTCCCAGTAACAGCCAGCATACAACCCTTCCCCTTTTACTCTACATCCCAGTGTACATGGCTGTTGTGAACTCTTCTCATTCTTGTTAATTCTAACAGCGTTAATCTAGTTCTGATCTTGTTTGCATAAAAAAAAATGATCCCGGTTTGAAGCCTTATATAAGCGTCTTTAAAAGTTAAAGGGACTGAAGTTTAATGTTTTGCCCTCTTCAAATTGATTCAACTTTAACCCTTTGAGTGCCGGACACCCCACTATGCACTTGCGCTATTGTTGGTGATGCCGTAGGTGGTTAATTTCTATATAAAAAATAAAAAAATTAAAAAAGTGTGAAAATACCTTCCCTTTCTCTTCAAAAAAAAAAAGAGGCAAAAGCAGTAGCAGTATTCAGCCAGCATTGAGTTATTATAAATCGTGTCCTATTATAGATATTTAAAAAAAAACACAGGCATGTTAGATTTGTCATTTTTACATAATGAGAAACAAAGTCTATTTTTTGAGTCGAGTGTAAAGCTCCAAGCAATCATCCCGATGCTATTAATTATTAAGCACCAATTCAGGCATGAAATTGTAAACCACATTAATTTGTTTGAAATGCTGAATTAGAGATATCTAAGATGTCACACTGAAGCATTTGTCATCTTAATGGAACGACCTAATTATATTTTATTCCCCTCGTCCTAGCCGAGCAAAACGTTCCGAAAGATATCTAAATTATCCACCATGTAAAGTCTTTCAGACTCCTCCATAATTACTCCTCCAAGTAAAAGATACCGAGGCGGTGAAGCGCATGTTGCTTAGAAATCATTAGCAAGAAGGATTTGTTTTGTAGACACACTGGGATATTTGGATATTTATCTGTGCCTATAGTAGGCCTGAGTGTATACGATTATTTTAATCTGCGCATGAATAGGTCAATTAGTGTTGATGATATTAGTTCAACAAGAGTAGGAGGTGTAAATGTGAGAAAGGGAGGGGGTTGTTAATTCATTTCTTTCTTTCAACTCAAAGGGTTAAAGCCACAAGCCAGAGTCATAACCAGAACAATTCAGAAAGAAGAAAGACAGATTTTAGAGGACAGGCAGAATTTAACCACCTAACAGCAAATCGAATCCAACCTCGATCTAAACTCTGAGAGCTGCCCGTCCTTTCCTCCGGTCGTCAAACCCATCCGGGTTTTATGATTTTTACATTTCAGCAGACAAAGCTCTCAGTCATAAACCGATTTCTAAACGCACATAACCTTTGAAAAAAATTGGATAAATATATTTATAACCGTAATTGTATCCAAGAGCTTCCTAAACGCACCACTAACCAGATATTAACCATTTTAAACCAAAATTAACTAGTCATGTAGCACCATGAAACACCACCACACCACCACCACCACCCTGGTTTTACCTCCATAACAAACTCAGAGGGTTAAAACCTGACACGGTTTGTAGAAAAGCTGCACATTTATACATCATAATCTGACTTCTAACCATCGGATGATTCAAGGTTTTACGAGATTTTTGTAAAAATGAGGTCCCTTTAACGTTTATTGTAACGTGACCACAATGACGTTTGAGACGTATATCCGTGAGACTCGTGAAAATTGATGTTTATAGCAAATGTGGTGCAATGTGATATCGTGTGCATGAAAGAATCTTCACCCTGTGTATTGGTTCAAATGAAATATTGAATGTGTTTGTTTGTTTTTTTTCTTGTTGTTGCTGTTGATCAGTCTCTCACACTGTCCGGTCTCTCTGAAATTACGATCTCTAATCTCCCACCTCAGCTGTCGATGGGAATTTGTTCACTTATGACTTTTATATTTAGCGAAAGCAGCAAATTAGCCGATCCAGAGAAATGATGGTACTAAAAAAGAAGAATTTTCATCTCAACAGTAAAAAAAATGTGTTTATTTTGTTTGTTTGTTTTTTGCTCAGAGAGTTTTGATGTGTGTTGGATTTTTTCCTTCGTCTCTGATAGATATCTCCAGTATCAATGCCGACATTGAGTTAGATGAGAGAGAACATGTAGGACATGTTTCAGAGAGGGAGCTATAAATCCAAAACGGAGGCAGTTATAGAAGCTCGATGAAGTGGAAAAAAGTTCCTAAACTTTGGAACGGCTCGGTTCCAGTGAAACCCACTCGGTCGTGTTGTCTCATTTTTTAAACCCGCTCTCCTCCGTTCCCTCATCCATCCCTTTGTTCCATATCCATATTATGTTTTATCTCTGATCCCAACGTCCTTCGGTTTTTTCGCTTCCTCTCCTTTTATCTCTCCCTGTCTCTCTAATCCTCTCCTATTTGTCTCCCACATTCCCTACTTTTCACCACTTCTACTCTTTTAGATTTAAATATTTGGTTGAGGAAACAATTTTACCAAAGCTTTGCTGAATTCTTACATTTTATTGGTCAGAGATGTTAATTTTTCCATACCTACAGCACTGACAACTGAAATCACAGGTATATTAGTGTCCCTTCACAAAAAAAAAACACACACACACAATCATACAATTATCCAAGATATTTAAAAAAAAAAATTACTTTAAAAAATATGATATTTTAATTTTATACATATTTTTTTAATTGCCTCAGATGTTCCACAGGTTTAGGCCAAGACGTGTCAGGAAGCATGAATATAGCTATCGTATACAATGGTAGGATATAAAATAAGAATGCTATTTCACCAATTCAATTAGAATATTCCTCAAAGAAGACTTAAAATTCAGGAGGTTGCATCAGAAATTTTGTAGAAAAAAAATCTAATATTACAAAAAAAAATGAAATTCTGTTACATTATTTTAATGGCTAATAAAATGTATAGCTAATAATAATAATCAAAATAATCAAGGACTATTAATACAATTCATTATTAATAAAGCTTGTTTTCTGCCATGTTTTTAAACTGAGAGCTTCCCGTTTTGTTTCGTAGCATCTATTTTCTTTCGTTCACTTTATTTACTAAAAGAGAATGTTTCCAGCTGTAATAAAATAACTGATCATATGAACTTGTTTCACACACGTTTCCCAACGTTACTAACTATAGACGGATAGTATAATTCTTTAAGAAATAAAACATTTGAAAATGCCATGGTACAAATTCTACGAAACATGCGTTTTCTGGAAACTAATCAACGAACACGGCTTCCTTAAGAGTCGTGTGTGTATGTATATATATATATACAAAAACAGAGTGAAAAGAAAGAAAAGCCTTGCTAATCCTGCTTACTGGAAGAGAAATAAAGCAGCATGACGTTACAGATAAACTTAAAAAATTTGTCTTTCTTTTTATGTTTCACTGAAGTAAAAGTCCCCCCTCTGGTACAGAACGAAGGCTTCTTCTGAGAGGCTTATAACTGTTGGTTCAGAAGTTTGCCGTTTTGTATGCAAAACGCATTTTTCGCAGTCTAACATTTCTGATTAAGCTCATGAACAGCTGTAATTATGAGCATGATTTATCTGGTGTGTGGAGCAGAGTATAAGAGGGGAATCTTCGGCACAGG
Source organism: Tachysurus fulvidraco (assembly GCF_022655615.1). Lineage (NCBI taxonomy): Eukaryota > Metazoa > Chordata > Actinopteri > Siluriformes > Bagridae > Tachysurus > Tachysurus fulvidraco. Next base: position 24,201,561 of record NC_062524.1, read on the forward strand.
ATTACGAGCAACTGTTTATAAGTATGCTTTACGGTTACCTGGGCATCCAATATTCGCTTCTTTATTAATGCAATTCAAAATACAAGGTAGCAAACATGAAATAAAAGTCTTTTTTATCCTAATCTAGAAAACCAGACTTTTTTTGTTTGTTTGTTTATTTGTTTTTGTTTGTTTGTTCCATCGTTACTTAGGAAGAGAATATTTATCTAAACTCCCAAAGATTTCTTCTATACAGTAGGTTTTGGGCGAACATGCAAACACGATCAAAGATATCATGAAAGTAGTTTTTATTAAGTACTATTACCACTACGATACTAATAATATTGCTCCACAGAGCTAACTGCGCTTTTCATTTGTTCCCCGAAAAATAAATAAAAATAAAAAGATATTTGACGATTCTGATGCTCATGGCCAGATGTGTGCAAAATGCATCACATGCTCTGGAGTTGGTTATTTTTATATAATCCTCTCTTAATATGTAAGTAGTTAAATGGATGTTTGTATGGCGCGATGAAAAATTATACTAAGAAGTTGTCTGCAGGACTAGAAGGTGCTTGTGACTAGAAATTGTTGTTACCAGAGAATGGTGTTGTAAAATATTAGAGGGCCAGATGGAGCTGGAGACGAAACAACTTAGTAAGAGTAAGATTATTCTGATCATGGCGTTTTCTCTTCTTCAGATGTCTGTTTAAATCATACTTATTAAATCTCAATGTTACAAATGATCGATGCTCTTCCTCTCCCATGCTGCATAAGGCACGTTGGGTCCTGTTGCGCTTAAATTCTCACATAGATACACTGCCATTTTGCATCTATGTGAGAATTTAAGCTTTGAATAGAAAAGGCAAAGGAAAGCCTTTCATCTTTCCTTGACATTTTAAGATCTGCAAACGATCCATGTTCCCTTTGTGTGGTTTCGTGTACTGTATAAAGCTCATGTTTTGAAAGCTCATGTTAAAAGTCTGACACCACATGAAACACTAAAGAGTTTTGAAACGAGATACACCAGACCTCTTAGCTTCATGCAAAGCTAAAGAAGCAAACATCAAACACCAGTTTATACCAGTTAGTAAAAGGGAAATTGTGCACGTTTTGACCATTCATTCTTTTCGAACCGAGAGAATGGGAACAAAAATGGAGGCAGTCAGTGGGACCAATGATTCAATTTAGATTCTAGTTACGTTAATTACTAATGAAAAACCCTCACACTTGATTCAGTGTTGTGCAACATTGTCTAAAACTTACAGCACGGCAGACGCCTACAGAACAGCGTCAACTCACTGCTTTCTGCTTGATTGCTGATGGCTTTATTTCTATGCTATCTTTTTTTGTTAACATTTTGCATTGCTCTCTCTCTCTGAGAGAGAGAGAGAGAGAAGAGAGAGAGGAGAGAGAAGGGAGAGGTGAAAAGAGAGATGGGGCGAGAGAGAGAGAAGAGAGCGGGGGAGAGAAGGGAGAGAGAAAGCGAGAGAAAGATAGGGAAGGAGAGAGAGAGAGGGAGAGAGGGAAGAGAGTAGGAGAGAGAGAGTAGAGATGCGAGAAGAGACGGAGAGAGAAAAAAAAAAAGGAGGTGGAGAGAGAAAAGAGCGAGAGAAAGGAAAAGAGAGAGAGAGAAATATGATGGGAAAGAGAGAGTGAGAGAGAAGAGGGAAGAGAGGGAGCGAACAAAGAAATAAAAAAAGAGAGAGAAAAAAGAAAAAAAAGAAAAATTAAACTGAGAGATAGAAAAAGGAAAGCGAAAAGAGAAAGAGAGAGAGAGAGAGAGAGCAGAGAAGAGAGAGAGAGAGAGAGAGAGAGGAGAGAGGAGAGATAAAAAAGGAAAAAAGAAAAGGAGGGGAGAGAGAAAAAGATAACATGAATCCTATATATAGATGGAGAGAGGGGGAAGAGGAGAGAGGGGTAAGAGAGGGAGAGAAAAGGAAGAGAACAAAGAGAGAAGAAAAAGATAAAATAAGAGTAAGAGAGAGAGAGCAAAAAAGGAAAAGAGAAAGGAACGAGAGAGGAGAGAAAGAGAGAGAGAGCGGGAAGGAGAGATCTCTGTCCTCTCTGTCTCTCCCCCTCTCCCCCTCTCTATCTCCCCCCTCTCTATCTCTCCCCCTTCCATCTCCCTCTCTCTCTCTCTCTCTCTCTCTCTCTCTCTCTCTCTCTCGCTCTCTCTCTCTCTCTCCCTCTCTCTGATGAATTTCGGTCCCTGCTGAGGAACCATAGTATGCAATTTGCTTGTCGACTGTTGCCCTGGTAGGACAAACACCAACACTGCTGTGATCTTGGGGAAATATTCTCTACATCCAAGGAGCTCACGCAGTCCACCCTCGCCAGTCCTTGAGTAAAACTTTAGCGTCCACTTTCTTTCTTTCTTTCTTACTCGTTTTCTTTCCTCGCCTCCAAACCTAACTTTCTCCTGTCAGGAGCAATTTTCCTCACGCCTTTCTTTCTCAAACGCTACTGATTCACAACGCTGGAAAATCGCCTACTTGTGCTGTTTGAAAAGCAGCAAAAAGAAAGTTCAGCACTTAATTACCAGTACACGTCTTTGTGCTGAGGAGATAACTGCCACCCACTTCCGTAATCAACTCTGGCAGCCTCACCCTTGCCAATGCAGGAGATGAGAAATACTTCGAGGATTGTCTATTTCTCTCTTATGACAACAAGACTCTGGTAGGAAAACATTCACACATATTTCTCTAAATAACACGACCCAATTTGTCACTTTTCAGTAGTCTACACTATATTAGGAATTACATGGACTAGTTTATTTATAGACTCAGTGGTTGTTGCTGAAATCAGGACCATTCCAGGAAGACCAATCATTTAAGCAATAAAAAAAAAGGCTCTGTTTTTGGACACAAGCTTCCTTGCTTCAGTCTCAGGTCCAGCCACCAACTAATTGATGCATTTTAAGGATTCATCATGCTAAAGATTTTATTTTTTCAATATAACCTGAAAATAATTGAAGCTAAAAATGTAGCTTTTTGTCAGTTGTGTATGGCTTTATACATCCCCTTTATTGTACAAATAAAGCCATGCATCCCCTTTATAGTACAAATAACTGACTGGATTTTGTCTTTTACTGGACCCCTTAATCGTATGATCAGACATCCCAAGTCAAGTCAAATCAAGAAGCTTTTATCGTCATTTCATCCGTATATAGCTGACGCGGTACACAGAAAGATGAACTAATGTTCCACCAGGTCCACGATGCTACATAAAACAACACAGGACTAAAGACTTAAAGACTAAAGACTTAAAGGAAGTCCATCGTGTGCAACCTAGTGCAAACAGATAATACAAAACACTACAGCACAAATACACACAATAACATTAACCGGTGTGCATTCTGTACATTATACACTACATTGTGCAGTAAGTATAGAAATCTGAAGAAAGACCGCTCTAGTAAACATATCTTCTTGCAAGGAAGTGACATATGGTGTTTTTAAAATTTTTTTTGAGTCTGACTCTTCATTTTTTTTACTCCATGTTCTTGATTTTGTAGTGCCTGTGTGGCAGTGGAACATTTCAGAATCACTAAACTAATAAAAGGCTGCCACTTTTATCCTGTTAAGAGAGAGACAGGGAGAAGGAAATACCTCCGAGTCATGTCCTTGGATTGTCTTTCAAGAGTATTTTAAAGAAAAGGCCTTTGCCACCAGTAGACCTTTTCATTTAAATTGGTATGAGCAGCCACTCACCTGGTGCACCTGGTGTATAATGATACCATCAGAGAACCTGTAATTTGCCACATTTGTACCTTGTCACCTGGGTTAATACCTACTTAACTCTGTTGGATTTCAGGAAATCCATGCAAACAGGCTAATGCACACATGTGCACGCAGCTCGCGTTCCTGTTAGTCCCGGAGGCTGACCTGCAAGCTGTGCATTACTCACTGAAGTATAGAAATGCTCTGCCCACACACACACACACACACACACACATACACACACAAACACACACTTCAATAACCTACGGCGTAATTACAGGCAGCATTTTAATGTGCTGCCACGTGCCAGAGGAGAGTTTATGAAAGTCTGTATGTTTTCTCACTGCAAATGATGTGTCAGACTATGGGAGAAAATAAAAATAAATAAATAAATATATAAATAAGTAAATAAATAAATAAAACAGAGCTCAAATTCTTGATAAAACTTGTGAAGATGCCTTAATATCTCATCTTCCTTGACATAAAACCACCATTCCTGTTATTTTGTACACATTACGTATATCGATGATCATTCCTAGCATTGTTCATGTCCTTCCTTTGTGCTATATTTCCCTTCCACTCATTTCCTTTTATCTTATGTTCTTATTCTGGTATTCTGGTTAAAAAATTTATAACGTTCACCTCCTCCTCTTCCTCCTTCTTATGTCTCATTCTGAAGAACCTCACCTGTGATCAGTGAATTAAATTCCTCAGCATGTGTAGAGTGAGACATATGTCTCACAGTTAGATGATTAACCCTCCTTCATCCATCACTCTGTCAGGACATGATCACATTGTTCCACTGTATCCTACACACACACACACACACACACACACACACACACACACACACACACACACACACACACACACACACACACACACACACACTCACTTCACTCCAAATTCATTTACAGTAGCAGTAGTAGTAGTAGTATCCTTGGAAAGTTGGGAATTGGCGTCATGCTGTGTCTCTGAATGGCTTTGAGGTTGTGAATTAAATTACAACCGGCACCATGTGAATTATTCCACTGAACGATACACCTGCTGGAAAACATTAAGAAGTAAATAATCTGCTCATAATCTCAAAAAAATCTTTAGTCATAATAATTATCTACTGTATATAATATAAATATTTCCGTAATTCATGTTAACTGAATTTATATATTATATATTCGTACAGAATTCTGGTCCTGAGAGGATAGAGCTGCCAGACTTTCAGTTCCTTAGTGAAGCAAAGAGACAAAGTTTTACAACAATAATTTGTACAGCATCTCTGTTGTTTTTATGACTTTAAGTGCAAGAAGCATAGATTTAGGAAAATATATCAATTCATCATCTTACACCTTTTTTGCAATGTAAGAACTGTTAAGAAAGTTATGTGTTGAGTCCAAAAAAAATTATATATAGGAACATTATATATATAGAGGAAAATAAACAAAAACGCACATGGCCAAAGTCCAGAGTCCTTTGAGACAATAGAAAAAGAAAAATACTTTGGCCATGTGCGTTTATATATATATATATATATATATATATATATATATATATATATATATATAGGCCTCAGCCTGGACGTTGGACGTGTGCATTTTTGTTTATGTTCCTCTATATATATAATGTTCCTATATATATATATATATATATATATATATATATATATATATATATATATATATATATATATATATATATATTGGACTCAACACATAACTTTCTTAACAGTTCTTACATTGTAAAAAGGGTGTAAGACGAATTGATATATTTTCCTAAATCTATGCTTGTTGCACCTAAAGTCATAAAAACAAAGAGATGCTGTACAAATTATTGTTGCTTCACTAAGGAACTGAAAGTCTGGCAGCTCTATCCTCTCAGGACCAGAATTCTGTACGAAGCCATGCAATACATTTTTGTTCTCCAACAAATCCCTTTGGAGATGTTGAGGTTCTAGGGCCTCTCATAGCTCTTTAGATACTCTACAGTATCTTTACTTAAACTTTCCTGTCCATCTTCCTGCTCACCTCTTCCATTTTTAGATGAGCCGAGTAAAACTGTGTATCCCTAATGGAGGTTTTAGTCCCGAGCCTCTTCAACTTCGACTTTGTAGATAAGATGCTCATACGGTATTTTATGAGCTACAAATTCTATGTAGCCCAACAAGCGAGTATCTCCGCAGATTGTTCTTTATTTTTAATACGATTCTATTGCACTCTCTAGTCCATTTATTCTTTTTTCTTTTTACTTTTTCTTTTTTTGCCTATTGCAGCAAGTCGGTCCAGCTGTTACACAAGGATTGAAATTAGCAATGCTGCTATTTTGTCATGCTAGGACCTTACTTTACTATAGTCATCCTCAAACCCATCTATGAAACTCGGTAGTCTGCCTAGAAGACATTTTCTTGCATTAATTCATGCCTCTAGAAAGCCGTCACTTCGTATTTGACCAGGTAACACCGAACAGATTAATGGCACACGGCTATTAGTGTATCCTACAGGCAACTGTTTATAATAAGTAATAGAAAAGGAGCAAATAGAATTAGTTAGAATGCAAAAAGCTTCCCATCCTGGAAATATTTTTATTGTCTACACACAACACACAGCTTTTTTCGATTAGCATATACAGTATACGCACTATATGGTCAAGCATTTATGGATACCTGACAATAATGCCCCATACTCTGGTCTTTACCAAGCCACAAACCTGGAAGAAAAAAAAAAATTCTTTTACTTTTTCTAAAAGTTTTTCTACTTTAATACACCTGAAGAATTAAAAGTGCTTCACCATCTGTCACAGTATTTTTTTTTTAGTCGAGTAGGAGCACCTATACCTTTGTAAAGAATTTGTATGCTTTTACCACCAACGCAAGTCCAGTGCATTTTTCACCTTTTTATTTTCCCTTTCCTGATATATTTCTCGACGTAGTTGCAAACTTTAAAAGGCAGCATTTTAACTGAAAAGGTAAACAGGTATCTGGACCGGAATCAGATTTTTACCTAAGGACTGATCTCAAAGTAAGTTCATTTGTTTGCTCGTTCTGAGCATGGAATAATTTCTGGAAATCTACCATTACAAATATGACTGTGTTTTTCTTCTTCTTTCTGTGACACATTGCCTGCAATATTTTTCTAATACTTCGACAGAACTCTTTAACTGTATAGGCACTCGGTCTCCTACTATGTAATATTGCTTACAGATTTTGGCCAACACAAGACTCTATCCAGGGTTCCTCGAGGGTTCCTTTGGAGTTTCAGCTTCCTAAAGATGGTTCTTTCCGATAGTCGTGTTGTGAGCTTCTACATAGAACTTATAAAGGACTTACAAAAGAACCCTTATAATTGCTTATGGGAAGCTGCTGATTTTCAAATCAAGGGACCTTCAAGGTTTCTGGACATGGTTATCATTGCTTCCCTTTGAAAGCGATTTAAGAGATTCATCTTTCCCTCAGTTATTGAGCTCTAAAGGGACAAACTAGAGGCCTTTATGGTGCTTTATGGAAATTAATTGTACCCAGGTCTAGCTGCAGTCATGCTGTCTTGGATATAAGCATCATGTTGATTTATCTCTTAGTTCTATGTCAAGCTCTGAACTTGCTCTAGTCAAGTCAAGTCAAGTCAAGTCAAGAAGCTTTTATTGTCATTTCAACCATATATAGCTGTTGCAGTACACAGTGAAATGAGACAACGTTTCTCCAGGATCATGGGGCTACATAAAACAAAGACAGGGCTAGGACTTAGTAAGTAGTCCTAGCCATATAAAGTGCAACTGTGCAACCTGGTGCAAACAGTGCAGGACAAGACAGACAAGACAGTGCAGGACAATACAAACAACACAGACAAGACAGTGCAGGATAAAAGGTTACAAGACAATACACAAATTACAAAAGACGACAGTAAACAAAAAACAGCACCGACTGACCAGGGTAAAGGATTCTAAAGGATTCTATTGCATTTATTGAAAATGTAGAAATTCATTCATTCATCTTAGATCTTCGATCTGGGATGGGATGTAAGTCCATCGCACCAATTTTTCACCTCTATGATCAATTTAGCGTCACCAATCCACCTACCGGAATGTTTTTGGGGCATGGGAGAAAACTGGTGCATTGATGCAAAGCATGTTATATGAGATACCTTATTCAGAGAGACCAGAAATGTGAGAGACAAACTCTGTGTGTGTGTGTACGTGTTGTTTGTGTATTCTCCTTTGCCAATATCAGCCAGATATAATGGACCATTTGTTTTCCTTTCAAAACCAGAGCTCCACCTTCAAGATCTTTTAGCATGCCTTTTCAGAAATGCTTACCGCGGTGAGAAATTAACTCATAGAAAGATCCGGTTCATAAGTCATCTGTGCCGGCGTCATTACGGTTTAAAGTCATCAGCAGCCCTCCTGGGGTTCAGGCAGATGGGCTGATCTGATAATGATCCGCTAATGCTAGTGTCAAGCTAATGGAATAGCTTAGTTTATTCTGTCACTCATACATGCACACTCTCACAAGAGCAGTGAAATCAATGTTGTGTTACACATACACACACTCAGATGCACACATGGACACTAAAATCGATGAACTGTGATTTGCACAAACAAGGCTATTAAGTACATAATAGGCTCAGTCAGCATTAACCGAATTAAAGACTGGACATCCGGAGTATTTTCTCCATTCTGAATTCTGAGGGGAGGCAAATTAGCGAAGGAAATAATCATATGAGCGGAGACATTTGCACAAATATCGGTTCTCAAATTGCTCACGTCCGTAAAAATGACATCCTGTGTGGCCACCCATCTCGTATCTCTCATTCCTGCAATTAACAGTAAATTCTATCTTTCTTTATCTCCTACTGATCTGTCCATCACTCACGCTGCAGGGGGACACCTCGTCAGAGGTCGTTCCCTCGCTCCCTCTGTCAGTTTTTGAGGTCTGAAAAAGACAGGAACAGAGTGCTGACATCGGCAAAGGAGACAATAGAGGAGAAACAAATCTCTCTTGTCTTGCTAATACACCTGAGGCTTGATAGGACAAGTATGTAGGTCGTTATAATTGCACGTCTAACCGCTGCCTTCGGTTGTGTCCGTGTCCAATCTGCCCTAAGTGTTACCAGGACAATCGAGAGAGATTTGAGGCTCTTTGCTGTATTAATCTATTTCATGGTGTGTGTTGTATAGAATGTCAAACTCAGACACCTTATTATTTTCTCTTTCTTAATTTCCTTCACTGTCTCTTCTATATTCAATCCTCCTTCTTTTCCTTTTTCATCCCACAATTTTCTCTTATCCCCCCCTTTCTTCCTCGCTCTTTCTTTCTTTCTTTCTTTCAACGTCCCAACAGGTCGGCAGTTGACGATCTTTAACAGCCAGGCGTTCATAAAAATCGGCGGTGGTGAAAAAGGCCGCAACTTCCAGGGTCAGATCTCGGGCCTGTACTACAACGGCCTGCAGGTCCTAAAGCTAGCGGCGGAGGGTGACCCGAACGTGCAAGTGCAGGGCAACCTGCGTCTGGTGGGCGAAGTGCCCTCGGTACTCACCACAGACACCACATCCACCACGCCGCTTGCAGACATGTCCACCACTATTATGGAGACCACAACCACCATGGCCACCACCACCACTCGCAAGCAGCGCTCACCCACCATGAGAGACACTGTCACACAGGTGAGAGTTAACAAAAACAAAAAAAAACAGAAAGAAAAACATTCAGCGCTACATGCTGAGCGATAAGGTGTAATTTTCCTCCTCTCTGGTCTTAAATTATTATTATTACAGTGGAGAAAAAAGATGGATTTCTGTTAGGTGCTAATATTAGATGAGGAGAAAGATGGTGAGAGTTAAATAAAGATGAGATGAGAAAGTGCACACAACACAGACTATAAACATACCGTCACGCCTTATCTGATCAAATATTCATCCGTCTTTATTAGTCGGTTTTAGATTTACCCCTCGTCGCTTTTTTTCTCGTCTGTGCCCTTTGCTAACGGCAGTGTGAAAAGCGCAAAGCTGTGCTATTGTCCAAATTGAATAAAGGCAGGAAGGAACACTTAATTATCCCAAAAGAGCATTAGAAAAAGTGTTCAAGTGTGAAGTGGCTATTAGCCTGTGACACACAAGTGTTCAGTCAACGGGACGAAGACGTAGCCATTGCCGGTCCCTTTTAATTCATTGTTATAGCTTTATGCCACGGTACAATACTACTCCCTTATTTTAGATCAGACAGAATGTTAAACATAGACAAACATAGACACATTGCCAACAAAACAATTCTGCTTCGAATTTATTATTTAATTCTAGCTCAAAGTGAAATTTTGAATGTAGAATGCTCCAGGCTGTATTTTATTTTATTTTATTTTATTTTTTTCTTCAAACGGTGCATAATGTCGAAGAAGCTAATTATTGATTATGCACTGAAACACACACACACAAAAAAAAACCCATAGAGAAGTAGCTAACATTAGTAATGTTGGGAAAACAATTAAGAGCTGAATTAATGGATCGTTGTTTGCATAATAAATAAGTCCACAGCGGCTAATTAATATAAACTAACGTCTTAATTGTCTTTTTGGTGGTTGATTAAAGAAATAATCCGTATGAAAAAAAAAAAAACGTTTTCTTTGACGGCGTATTATATTAAGCAGTCTGGAGAACAGGAGGATGTGATTGCATTGGAGCTATAAATACATCAAATGTACTCATGTTCCTCTCCTGCTTATATAAGACAACAGCGAACAGCTGTCATAGTGAGACCGAGAGGAAGGACTTCAATCATACCTGTCTTTATGGAAGAATAGAAGTGCAGAGATCGAGAGGCGTCACGTGTCTTTGATCTTGCCGTCTAACGCTTTGATGGTTCAAGAAAACATTGTTTGTACTCTTTGATGTTTTTTTTTTTCCTCTTGGACTCGGTCTCGTTTAGTCGAGCTCTACCGTCAATGCTGAAAAACAGGAAAAGGGTTTTCCTATGCGATGAAACTGATGAGAATAAAAACCACGTTTAAGGTTGTTGTTTTTTTCCTTTTCGGTTTGGCTATCGTTGGTCAATTTTTCACTGAAGTTTGGTGTGAATGTTTTGTAAGTCAAACCAGACTTACTGTAAAATCCCACCGAATTTAGAAAGTTTTCAGTCCATACCGCGTGTGTTGGTTGAAAACGCCACAAAGTCTATGTAGCCCAAGAAGCAAGTACCGCCGCATTTTTAATACAATTCTATTGCACTCTCTAGTCCATTTATTCTTTTCTCTGTCTCAACCTTTTCTTTTTTCTTTTTTTGCCTATTGCAGCATGTCGGTCCAGCTGTTACACAAGGATTGAGATTAGCAATGCTGCTGTTTTGTCATGCTAGGACCTTACTTTACTATAGTCATCCTCAAACCCATCTATGAAACTCGGTAGTCTGCCTAGAAGACATTTTCTTGCCCTAATTCATGCCTCTAGAAAGCCGTCACTTCGTATTTGACCAGGTAACACCGAACAGATTAATGGCACACGGCTATTAGTGTATCCTACAGGCAACTGTTTATAATAAGTAATAGAAAAGGAGCAAATAGAATTAGTTAGAATGCAACATGCTTCCCGTCCTGGAAATAATTTTGGCTATCGTTGGTCGATTTTCCACTGAAGTTTGGTGTGAATGTTTTGTAAGTCAAACCAGACTTACTGTAAAATCCCACCGAATTTAGAAAGTTTTCAGTCCATACCTGCGTGTGTTGGTTGAAAAAGCCGATCAGCCACAACTGACCTAAAACAATGACGACACAGCTGTAGATTTACATTTAGTGATACCTAGAAAACTCCATAACAGGCTAAGCTCACAGTGAGCTAAAAACAACACAATGACAAAATGGTGAAAAAGCTCCTAGGCATGCTTCCAATTATGTATCACAGCCAGTTGGCTAACAGACGCACACTAAACACTATTAACTTTCATAAGGAGCCATTGTTATGTCCTAATTAAACCATATTTGGCTTGATTTCTGGTTGTTTTTTGTTTTTTTTTGTTTGTTTTTTTTGGGAGTTATTTCATACGAAATGACAGATTTATGCAAAAAAATTATTAATACATTGACAGATTTTTGGGGGGAATGGTGGCTTAGTGGTTAGCAAGTTCGCCTCACACCTCCAGGGTTGGGGGTTCGATTCCCGCCTCCACCTTGTGTGTGTGGAGTTTGCATGTGCTCCCCGTGCCTCGGGGGTTTTCTTCGGGTACTCCGGTTTCCTCCCTCGGTCCAAAGACATGCATGGTAGGTTGATTGGCATCTCTGGAAAATTGTCCGTAGTGTGTGAGTGTGTGAGTGAATGAGAGTGTGTGTGTGTGCCCTGCGATGGGTTGGCACTCCGTCCAGGGTGTATCCTGCCTTGATGCCCGATGGCGCCTGAGATAGGAACAGGCTCCCCGTGACACGAGAAGGTCAGATAAGTGGTAGAAAATGAATAAATGAATGAATGACAGATTTATGCAAATCTCATCATCGATTATACAAGCAGTCAAGCAAAATTCACATTTAATGTGTCCTCTTCAGTGTATTTACACATTTACAGCATTTGGCAGACGCTGTTATCCAGAGCGACTTACATTTATCTCATTTATCTCATACAGCTGAGCAATTGAGGGTTAAGGGCCTTGCTCAGGGGCCCAAGAGGACAGTGTGGTGGCCCTAGGATTTGAACTCACGACCTTCCAAACAGTAGTCCAACACCTTAACCACTAAGCTAGCACGTCCCCGTATACACGATATACAATTTATTTTCTGAACAAATTAGAGTGTCAAGAACACCACATTTGTTGTATAGATCTTAATAAATGATGCCCATTGTACGGATTGTAAATCTGTCATGCTAGATAAATTGTGGTCACTTCTAATTTTTTTTCCATAGATCATTTTGGACAATGTACAAAAAAAAAAAAAATAGTGCAGTGCCATTTTTCTGTTTTATTCTTCACAAAAAAAAAGGACTGTAGTGTCTTCCACTTTCTACTTGTAACCACTTCTGTTGGGGGAAAGTATATATGAGCTACTCTGGATTATGTTCAGTGTAACTTAGTTCTTTATTAAAACAAAACAACAAGAAAAATAAAAGAACAGTACCTGATTGCCAGAAAGGCTACAAACCGATACTGTACATATAACAAGCCAAAAACAGAACAATGGCTATAACTATATAATTTTTTCTGTATGGATCCTACAAGGACTAGATATGAAAATAGCTCACACAATCAGGACCCTGAGCAGCTCAAATACAAAAAAGTGTCAGCGATTGAGAATGATGAGTTATCTAGCATGCCAAAAACATCACTAAGTAGACAGATATATGTTACTCCATTGAAGCTATTGAGGTCAACTCAGATCAGGCATTTCACAGATTTCCTAAGACAGGACTTCCACAATGTTTATGCTCCACTTTTAAAACTATACACTACTGTACAGTAGTCAGTTTTAGAAGCAGTCATACAAGCCCAAGCCCAAGCCATGACGTTATGGGGCAGTCGTGGCCTAATGTTTAGAGAGTCTGACTTGTAACCCGAAGGTTGTGGGTTCGAGTCTCGGGCCGGCCACAACTGAGGTGCCCTTGAGCAAGGCACCGAATCCCCACAACTGCTCCCCGGGCGGCGCAGCATAAATGGCTGCCCACTGCTCCGGGTTGTGTGTTTACGGTGTGTGTGTTCATTGCTGTGTGTGTGTGCGCACTTTAGATGAGTTAAATGCGGAGAACAAATTCTGAGTATGGGTCACCGTACTTAGCCGTATGTCACTTCACTTCACTGTACCTTCATCGTGCTTGTTCTAGATCACAAGCAGATCTGTTCTTTCTCCAAACTTTGACACGTTCTTGCAGTCTCCGACCGCACCGGTGAAACCCAGCGGTGTGTCCCAGGGTACAGACCACCGGTGAAACCCAGGGTACAGACCAAGAGTAAACATGTAGAGCCATCATCTGCTTAAACAATCAATTAAGTGGAGTATACCTGGGCAAGAACACAGTTCATCACATTTTCAGATGATTTTTAATTGCTTGGAAAAAAATTGGGATGGGTTCAAACAAAAGATGGCAATTTGTTTGATAAATCAAGATATTAATATCAGTACGCAAAAGCTTAAATTGTAATCTGGCATCTCATTCATCTTTCGAGCTGAATCCTATATCAAAAACAAAAGATTTGGATTTTCCGATACTTTCGGAAGGCACTAGAGCCTGAAAAGCAAAAAAAATCCGAAAAATTAAAAAATCCATGCATAAGTAATATGCTTTTATGAACAATGAAAGGTGTACACACACAGTGTAACATATTAAACTTGTTTAAAAAGCAAGAAGTGGCTCAAACAAGAGGGTTTCTATAGTTCGAGTTCAAATGAGTTCAATTTGAGAACATTTTCATAGAAGCTCTAAAAGCTTGTGACCATGTCGTTTGCAAATGAATCTGTAATGTCTGCATTTATTTTATCATTAAAGTCTAAATGCTGCTGGATTTATGCTTATAATACATTTCAAATGAGAGATCAAAATGCCAGCATCAATTATTGTATGGAAATGGTGGTGAAAAGCTACAGAACATCAGAATCAGACATGTTCTTCACCGGTGGATAAAATATGATGCTTCTTTAAGTGGTTAGCACATTTGCCTCACACCTCCCGGGTTGGGGGTTCGATTCCCGCCTCCGCCTTGTGTGTGTGGAGTTTGCATGTTCTCCTCGTGCCTCGGGGGTTTCCTCCGGTTTCCTTCCCCGGTTCAAAGACATGCATGGTAGGTTGATTGGCATCTCTGGAAAATTGTCCTTAGTGTGTGAGTGTGTGAGTGAATGAGAGTGTGTGTGTGCCCTGTGATGGGTTGGCACTCCGTCCAGGGTGTATCCTGCCTCGATGCCCGATGATGCCTGAGATAGGCACAGGCTCCCCGTGACCCGAGGTAGTTTGGATAAAAGCGGTAGAAAATGAATGAATGAATGAATGAATGAATGAATGAATGAATGAATGAATGAATGTTATTAAGTAAATTGAACAAAGGATTACTGGGAAAACAAATTAGAAAAGCGAGTAATGACGTTATCAGTCATTTCTATTGAAACATCATCATTTGTAATGGAACTTTAAAGATAAAATGAAATTAGTAATAAGTTCAAAAGGTGCTCACATATAAAGCAAAATACCCATCTTTAAAAAATATTATTCCCATCATAGAGTAATTATCCAAGAAATAAGTGAACTGCTTAATTATGAAGTATATTCAGAAAGAAAAACAGCAGCAAATGACGTTTTAAGACTATGTTTTATTGAAAGTTTGCTTGCATAATAACCTGATTAACTGGTTTAATACCAGGAGTCCATGATGCGCCTCATGCTCATGAACCTCATGCCACCGTAGTCCCTGAAGTTCCTGTACTCTCCAGGCCTGAAGTACCACATCCTGCCTCTGTAGTGGGGATTCTCATACATGAGCCAGTGGCCGTCCATCACGTGGCAGGACATGCAGCCGCTGGACCAGTGGTAGCGATCCATGAAGGAATCACAGTCATCCGTCGCCTCCATCATCTGACCCATGAAGTTGTCCCTCTCGTAGAGCCTCATTCTGTAGGATCCTCTGTACTGTTTGGGGAAGAGCACAAACACTGTCATTTTTGCCAAACACACCTACTGAGATATATTTATCATAAAAGGGATGTTATGTCTAATAGCGTACCATGGGGATCATGCGGCAGGACCTGATGCAGTTGTTGCCCCAGCCCCACATGCTCATGTAGTCAGCGTACTCGCCCCTCCTCATGAAATACTGGTTTCCCATGTAGTTGTTGCGGTCGTAGACCATCCAGC
>NC_062524.1:24222054-24232054 GCF_022655615.1 Tachysurus fulvidraco
ATTACACTATTTAATGAAGCCTGGCTTAGGGTTCTCTCCTTTCTAATGAGCCGACAACACGATGTAGTCAAACACAAACAATGGCATCCTTTAGACATCCCTCAAACACACAAACATGCATGCTGTGCACACATAGTGCAGAATTATTATGCTTTATGTATTAGAAGAGGTTTATATGGTTTCGGGAATTTGGTTGCCTCTGCCAGAAGGTTAAACATTGGCTGTAGATGGAGCTTTTGAAAAAATAACAACAAGACTTTATATTTGTTGTTATTTTTTTTCAAAAGCTCCATCTACAGCCAATTTCTAATCGTCTGCAAAATACAAGTATTGCAACATCCATTTCAAGCTCTAGATTGCAGCCCTAATTTATTTTAGTTGACGAAGGAAGTCTAAATGCACACAAACCTAATGATATATAAAGAAGGTTGAAATGCTTTGGACAGTGGAGAACTCACTAAATAGTGAAAACAATAGTTTTCCTTTTGTGTTTGTATAACTTGACTTGAAAAGGTTTATTTTAATACCATGTCTATATTTCTGGCAGGCGCGTATACAGCATGTGTGTTTTATTAACCTCGTAACATTTTATCGTGTGTTTTATTGTACATTTTTCAGAAAGTCCAGGTACCTATTCCTAGTCACAGATTCAGATATTCAAATAGATTAACAAGCTAATTATAAGAATAAGAATAACGACAGGATGTTTTGGCTACACGACACTACATTATTGTTGCTCTTCTGAATTTTACCCGTCTCTAATGCAGCTGACGGAGTAACCGCTTAAATTGGTTGATTTAACAGCACATCAGTTTGAGCTGTCGATTCAATTCAAATGTATTTGTATAGCGCAATATTAGACTTCTATGTAAATGTGTTTGTATTTATCCCGAATGAGAGAGCTTGAGGTGACTGAGGTGACTGTGCTGAGGGAAAACCTCCTTAGATGGAAGAGGAAGAAACCTTGAGAGAAACCAGACTCAAAAGGGAACCTCATCCTCATCCTCATCTGGGTTACAGCACTGGGTGTAATTATAAGTCGCCTATGAATGAAAGAGAATCAAATAATCATACCACATTGGTGATCTGCCTCACCGATGATACGTTATTAAATTATAACATGCAAAAACTGAATATCTGGACTTTTTTCCTATCTCAAGTGCTGCAGTAAAATAAATCGCCAGCAGGCAGTAAAGCCTCACCGTCATAAACAGATCGATTAGAACAGTAAAACATTTTTGATTAGAGAGCTTTCCCTAAGAGCCTCGCGGAACCATTACAACAAGCCCTAAACCCCAATTCTCATTTTCTTTAAACTGAGATGAAAATTGTGCAGTAAAGACTTTGTGACAAAATGTCAATTGGTGCTCCATGAACACCATTGAATATCTGCTGAAGCATATATATATATATATATATTTAAACTTATTTATTTTTCTTTGAATCTGACAGATTATTGCAATAGCATCTACAACTAATGAGCTGTGGAGAAATTGCTAGAATAACATCCACATCCTTATTCATAATTTCACCCTGATGTAGTTAATGAAAAAAAGTATATTTATGACTCTCAATATAAAAACATTTAGTTCTTCTTTAGTGAATGAGAAACAGTCTTAAATGAAATGTAAAAAAAAACTGTGAAATCAATAAATTCAAAGTTCTTTTAAATTAAAGTCACACTTATTACACCGTTGGCTCGGCAGATGGGATCGAATCTGAATTTAAATTCCGATTCGATTCCATAAATGATACGAATAAAGGCTTTATTTCAGATTTGTGCGTTTTAATTTCAGAAGGTTTTGGTTTCTGAGCTCTTAAACCTCCTAACATAAGGAACCTTGAAAAATAATCTAGAATAAGTTTTCAATATTGGGACTAAACGTACAGAACTAGGAGCTTTCAAGTCAATCCTTCATAAATGTTTATAGGAGACGAACTGCACCTTTTTAGTCACCAGTGATTTAATGGTGAAGTTGTCTGGGAAAACCCCATTTGAGTGCTTCTGAAGCTAAGTTCAGGGATAGGAAGAAACTGATAAGATCTTCTATCCATTTTCTTCACACTGTAAATCTGAGGCAATGATCATTTTGTTGGACAGCTACATGCTTTCTATCACATTGATCAGAACCCTAATCAATTCAGTTCTTTCAGTTACCTGTTAGGAGTTATTTTTAGTGTGTGTTACTAATTATTATTCTATTTATTGCATTTTTATTAGTCTTATATTTAGTTATTATTGTTATTATTATTATTATTATTATTATTATTATTATTATTATTATTATTATTATTATTATTATTATTTTATGCTTTTTAGTTCTATTGGTGCTCTATAAATAAACTTTGATTTGATTTGATTCTTTATCAAACAGAATGTCTGATTGTTCTATGCCGCTGCCATCATCATCATCATCATCATCATCATCATCATCAGAACAAAAAAACATGCTTATGCACACTGTGGGCAAAATGATAAAATGTCTCCTATTATTTCCTCACCAAAAAATAAGCATGGCATCAGATATCAATTAAATGCAAAAATATTGTAGCTTTTAGAAATAATATATGCTTATATACATATAGAAGAAATGTGTCTTTTTATGGTCACTTTCTAAAATACACACCCCTATACTTTAATTAAATGTGGCTATAAATTCATGCCAAATAGTCAATATCTAGCATCATGTGCTTATGGTTAGGCTTATGGTTATTCTTCTCCTAAGAACCTCCTGACTGGATCATAATCAGAAATTGCTGATATCTTTAGTACATCATTGGCAATAAAAAGATTAGATCATGAAAATGAATATTATATTACAAAACCCTAGATGCAAACGAATTAAACACAGCCACCCACATTGTGTATCACAAGTTAATTAGCTTTGTTCAGCTGTGGAATAAACACCTTCCTTTCAGTGAGCTTCAGCCTGTCTGTCATAGTGGCAACTGCTGCTGTTGACCCTGTCGATGTTAAATGCAAATGGCACACAACGGTAGATTATGGGTTAGGGAATAAATAAGGAGAGAGAGAAAAAATATGCCATGTGAGATAAACAGCACAGACCGTTTCATGAAAGAAACTAATGCAAACAAAAGAGAAGAAAGAATCCAACGGTATCTGAAAGACTAGGATATTGCAGGACATGAAAAAAAAGAAAAGCTGGCTTATTTTGTCTTGAAATCCCTCGTATTTTGTGTGTGTGTGTGTGTGTGTGTGTGTGTGTGTGTGTGTGTGTGTGTGTGTGTGTGTGTGTGTGTGTGTGGGTGGGTGTGTAGTGTGTGCGTGAACCCTGAGGCCAAAGCGAGACAGAATTTATATATTTCATCAAAAGTCTTTGATGCAAAATAATTTTGCCTTTGACCAACATCTGTGTGTCAGTAAATCCTAGGTTAAGCCTGAGGCCTGTAGTAACATTTAGTCTCTAAATATGTGACATCATGCATGCTTGTACTTTATAATATATATATATATATATATATATATATATATATATATATATATATATATATATATATGAAAAGAATTATTATTAAATAAGATAGATAATTAGATAGATATTATTATTTATATTCTAAAAAATACTATGTATAGATTATTATTAAATTACTGATTATTATATAATTGAATAATAATCAGTAATTTAATAATAATCTATATATCTATATATAGTATTTTTTAGAATATAAATATTAATATCTATCTAAATATCTATCTATATATATAAAAGAATGTGCATAATCATCTATCTACCTATTGATATTCAATAATATTTTATTAATTAGTATTTTACATTATAAATAATTATTTACATTCTAAAAGATACAATTTGATAGATAGATAGATAGATAGATAGATAGATAGATAGATAGATAGATAGATAGATAGATAGATAGATAGATAGATAGAATCATCCTCCAAATCTTTACATTTAAATTATGCAGAATCTGTTAATTAAATAAATACTATTGTAAAAAAAAAAATATTAGACTTGGAAATGTGATATTCAGACAGAAAAAGGATCACACAAACAGAACCTAATGTAAAAGAACACAAGTGCACGTCTGCCTTTACTCGAGTGGCATCCTTATTAAAGCCTTATTTGAAGTAGACTGTATTTTTAAAAGTCATTGCTGTTCAGCATGTCTGACACAAGCCTGGGGGCTAAAAGCTGGTGAATTTCATTACAAAATACATCTTGGATGCTATTGATGATCACATGTTAATTAGTCCCTCGTGTTAATAATAATAATGTAATTAATAAGATTAAAATGCAAGTCATTTGGGACTTTACCTTTAATGTTATTTTCTGCTCTGTTAGCTTTAGTGTCGAGTCAACGATAATGCCATCAGTGCTAAAAATACGTTTGAGTTATTTTTGTACTCGGGAGAACTCTCACACATGTCTGAATATTAAATATCGAAAATGTATTGCTTAAGGCATGAAATGTCTCTGTTTGAGGTCCACAGCCTTGTGCAATGGAATAAGAATACACTGTACCCTCTGTGTATTTCTTCTTTTCATACATTTCTGATTTAATTAGGCTAACTCAGCAGCTTGAATAATTCAGAGCTTCTTATTTAAGCAGTCCAATTATGTTAATCCCTGATTATTCTAGTGATCATATTTAACAACTCAATTTGGATCATATGAAGGAGGAAAAAGAGATGATCAAATCTAAGTGATATAATTGCATTATTATTATTTTTTATTTTTATTTTTTGTAAATTTTTTATTTACGTATTTATTTATTTATTTATTTATTTATTTATTTATTTATGTTTACATATAATATATATTGATATTTGTTGTTATTATTATTATTATTATTATTATTATTATTATTATTATTATTATTATTATTATTATTTATGTTTACATATAATATAGATTTATGTATTTGTCATTATTATTATTATTATTATTATTATTATTATTATTATTATTATTATTATTATTATTATTATTATAGAAATAGAAAATACAAAAATGCCAAAGACAACTTGCATATTAACAGCAGGACCTAAAGGCAGTTATGTACTGTATATAAACATCATCTGTCCAATCAGAATTGAGAATTCATCCATGCATTATTATGTGAGACACAAAGAACTTGGTTGTTCTGTACCTTGGCTGTTCTGAGTGTTTTCTGGATTAACCCTGTATCTAACTGAGCCAGCGTTATTTGAGGACATTAGAAGCAAACAGTGCTTCATGGTGCATTACTGACTACCAGCTGTTTGTTCTTTAGAGCTCAGCTACACACTGAGGGCAGTCTGTGTATATTGTGTCCTAAGGCTGACAGGCATTTTACTGCATTACATTCTACCTCCCTCCTTTTTAAGCCTTGCTATGTATACTTAATCTTCTCTGAGAACCAGAGTTCTCACAAAGACCAGTGGTTAACTGCATCACCCCCGAGATCACAGGGAGATTACTTTTTAATAAGGTGACTCCACGATTTAAGCTTCTTGTGGCCACAAGCTACATCTCTTAAGATCTATTTTTAAGATATATTTCGAAGTGACTTGCCTTTTTCACCTGTTCCCACCAAATAATTAACTCTAGGCCAAGTATCAAGTTGTATGTCGTATCAGTGTACATTTATGGCTAGGATATATTAACATGTGGCCTTAAAATATTGATTGTCTCAACAGTTTTCTGTTGACGAGTGTTCTGTTGTATATTGGCTTATGGAAACAAAATAACCAACCTATTTATAAATAAAACCAAGATATTGATTTGTGCTCATGGTGTGTCTAATAGAAAAAGTGTAAATAGTAAAATAATTTAATAACAAATAATGTAATCTCTGATAAATGGATTATTTCAACCATATTATTGGAGACTATTTGCAAAAAAAAAAAAAAAAAAGAAGAAGAAGAAGAATCCCTTAAGTACCGGATAATACGTTTTTGTATTAATTCGTCTGCTTGAGCTGTGAATAAATGCTCTGTATCTCATTCACTCAGTAAATGTCTTCATATTGGATTTGATCACTGGGCAAATAAGGCCTTCAACCTTAGGGCACAAAGATGTAACAGTGATGCCTGTATTTGCTTTCACAAATATAATAAGTGTACAGATCTAGGCCACATTATTGGTTTTGAGAGGTGTGTGTGTGTGTGTGTGTGTGTGTGTGTGTGTGTGTGTGTCAGGGGAGGGAGGGTGTTCTCGAAAAACTGGAAATTGTATGAATTGATTAATGTTTCCTTTTTTTCAGTTCTTTCAATATTTACAACCTGCATTTGCTAACTGATATCTGTATTTGTTCTCCTTTGTGGCTTTGCTAAATATATGAGTGTAATAGACATATTAATGTATTACATAGGACTGTGTATTGGGGTGAGGGCATGATGGGGCAAAATATTTCCCTGCACGTTCAATTTCTTGGGTGTAATTTTCCGTTCACACTAATTCACCTAATCAAAGATTTTAGAGGAAAAAAAGAATAATCGGATACGATTTACATTCTAAACATAAGTGTATTTAGAAAATATATGCATTAACCTAATATGATTGCATAAGATGATTCGTATATTAAATGTCATATGGTTCATTTTGCAAAAGGAAGTGTATTAGGACTGGAGTTATGTTAGATGTTTAGTTTTATTATTGACAAACTGAAATTGCATGGATGTTAATGATATACTTGATCTTATCATATAAAGATATGATCATTATTTTGGGGGATAATGATATGGTGGGAATATGAATTAGAACAATATTCCAATAATGTGCATTGTCCTAAACTGAACCTGGAAGATTTGCATATAGACTACTGTAATTAGTAAAAACCCTCTACAGTCATCATAATGCCTATCGGGAGGAGGGATTATACTCCACAGAAAAAAAAACAGACAGTTAATGGCTGATTAAAGAGATTTAAAGACTCTGAAAAATTGGGGTGAACATTGTGTATCACTATCCAAGAACAATCTTACACAGCTTTCTTTTGTAATTTTTTTTTTCATGCAAAAATCATGCGGCCAATTTGTTGATGTAAGTGACCTGTACTATGTGGTTTGCTATCTTATTTAACCCATCCAAGTCTGTGAAAGGAGAGAGAGAGAGAGAGAGAGAGAGAGAGAGATAGAGAGAGAGCGAGTGGTAGGATAGTTAGGCGTTTGTATTTAGAACTGTATTAACACATTTTAGTGAAACAATAACGTCACTAACACTTTGGCTTCTGTAGCTTGTAGTTTAGGATTAGAAATTAGATTAGATTAGTCAGATTGTACATAATGAGCCAATTGTATCTGTCTGTATGTACTTTTAAGGTTAAGTTCAGGGAAGAGAAAGTTTAGATTATTCAGATTAACATTTTAAACAGATTTTAAATCACTAACTAAACTTGAACTAACCTCATTCTAAGTCATATTGTTTTAATAATGGTTTTAACTGTGTTGCTTTTGTTCTTCTTTCACTGTTTTTGGATTTGTTCTGAATCTAGAAAACAGCTTGCTCAGATTTTTACTAATGTTCTTCCCCCCTCGCCCTGTCTCTTTCTTATCCTAGGAGGTGAATTAGTGTTGCCCATAATAACTGTGGATTCACTAGATCCCCCTTCAGTTGCAACAAGGTACCCAGTTATCCCTCCACCCCCTACCTACCATCCCTTCCTCACACTGCTTGAGACCACAAAAGAGTCCATGTCCCATTCCAATGGCCATGCGCCATGTCCAATGGACCAGGAGGATTGTGAGGAGGCCATGGAGGTCTCGGCTTATGGCTCGGGCGAAATGACCGAGTCAGATGACGAGGACTATTACAAAAACTCCCCCCTTGTCACAGACCGAACCGTGCTTCCACCTCCTCCGGCGGTAGCCGAAAACCCACGTGGCGATCGCCACTTTTCTCGTCCTCCCAACTCCCAGCGACCCCTGCTTCCATCCACCCCCACGACCTCACCACGACTAAAACCCAATATCAAGAGTGGCCCTAATATTCCAGCAGGCAAAATGAACACCCGAGATCAAGTGCTCCTGCCACCCGTCCAGCCTTCCGCGGACCCCGAACATGGCGGGCGGCACAGGCACATTCCTGGTATAACCAACCCTCCTAATTTTCCTACAGCAGAGCCCTCGTCTCCTGACCGAGGCCCTCCAGGTGCAGTGGAGGTGATCCGGGAGTCCAGCAGCACCACAGGGATGGTGGTGGGGATTGTCGCGGCAGCTGCCTTGTGCATCCTCATCCTCCTGTACGCCATGTACAAATATCGAAACAGAGACGAAGGTTCTTACCAAGTGGACCAGAGCCGCAACTACATCAGTAATTCAGCCACGCAGAGCAATGGGACTCTGGTGAAGGAGAAACAGTCTGGTACAACCAAAACGGGGACCAAGAGCAAGAAGAACAAAGACAAGGAATACTACGTTTGAGCTCAGGCTTGACAGGGACCGAGACAGAACAGAGAGAGTGAGAGAGAGAGAGCGAGAGAGAGAGTTTAATACTGAGGAAACAGAGTTCTGCTTTTTGTTGGCAATCATTCTCATTCACCCTTCCCAACTATAGTTTCCATTCCCAAACAAGTTCTATGAAATAACAGAGACAGCAACAAAAATAGATAGAGATTGCTTTCTTTCCTTCGACCTTTTGATGGATATCGCTAATAACAATCGTACTGTTGGGTAAATGCAAATTGGATTTGTTCCGTTGTAGTACCCATTCCACACTCTTGCTCGTTGTAAATACCATGCTAGTCTTGGGTCATCAAAATCTTCAGCATCACCTAACCTTTCGTCACAACACCAATATGTGCCAAGACCAAAAGATTTCTCTTTATGAAGACGTTCAGAAAAGGCTAGCTATACGTATCTGAATCATTTCAACGAGCACCGCTTAAATCCAAGTGAGTGTTGGACAAATATTAAAGTGTTGGGGGTGTTAAACATGAAAGTTGGAAAGGCGGTGATATTTAAGAGACAATGTAGACCAAACAGTCGTGCCAGTCCAAATTACTGCCAAACCATCTCAGTGTCAAATCTGCCTCCCTTTCTGCTCTAAGTATTCATATATTCTTATTTCTCTCTCTTGTCTCATTCAATCCCTCTCTCTCTCTCTCTCTCTCTCTCTCTCTCTCTCTCTCTCTCTCTCTCTCTCTCTCTCTCTCTCTCATTCTCTCTTTCCCTGTTTGGCTTGTACTCTTCAATTCCTCTCCTTGTCTTTGGTGCTCAGGAGCTGATGCAACATAAGTTCTGCTGTGTTTCAAGCATGTAGTATTCCTTAACGAAAATAACAGAAATTAACCTGTCGAGTTTCTGTGGAGTTTAAAAAAAATACCTATAACAAAAAAGTTGCAACAAGTTTAACCATGGAAATTTAAGATCTCGACATCCACGGTTGCTGTTTTGCCACAAAAACACTCCAAGGCCAAACCCCTGGTTGTCCTTCATTCCAGCAGATATCTACCACTTTTTTGGGGGGTTTGATGTTGAGCCTTTTCAAAGGTTATGTAATCATATACGCAAAACCAGAACAAGAAACATCTCAGCAGCAAAATGACTTTCTTCCCTAGAAATATATAAATATACAAGTGTATAGACGACTGAGCAACTCGAGGACAACCTCATAGAACGGGAGTTGTTAGATTATATCCGTTCCCTGCTTTGAGGTGATGACAGGTCGTCAGTGAGATTTAGTTTCCTTCTTTACGTACCTTGTGCATTTCTGGAACAAGTCACAATGCAAAGTGTCCATAAAAGGAAAAAAAAAAAGAAAAAGAAAGAAAAACTGCAGACATAAATGAAGTGCTATGGGCTTTTTTTTTCTCGATATTTCTGTTACAATTTGTCATAAACAAAAAGGGAAAAGACACTTATAGGAAAATGTGCCGCAAGTCCCTGGTGTTTTGGCAGCGGGGAATGCGAAAGTTCATAGCAGGTGACCATGTTCTCAATTTTGCTGCTGCAGCAAGTTTGCAAGCAAGGATGGAAAGACTATCGGTGTGAACTTTGGAGAGGAAAAAAAAAACACTTGAAGAAAAGTGGAAGTCTCAT
>NC_062524.1:24237054-24262054 GCF_022655615.1 Tachysurus fulvidraco
CACATCCTGGTGGGCATGACACAAATCCATCCCTTATTTACAAGTCAAATACGAAGCCTTACTGTCTCACTCAGACCGACAGGAGTGAAATAAAATACTGCAGTGTCTGGTATAGAAACTGAAAGAAAGCCTTTTCAGAGAGTGCATAAGTAGGAACAGTCTCAGTGGACGAGCGGGATGGAAAAGTGACAGAGGTGTAAAGGTGATGTCTAATGGGATCGAGGGAGGCGGTTCAGAGATAAAAAAAAAAAAAGTGTGAAGAACAATGCAGAATCACAATCCCAGAGGTATTACTATACACATACACATACGCACACAAACATACACACTTACATCATTGCGTTCGCTCAGTCGCTCCCACAGTGCGGTTGCCATGGAAACAAGGTCCTGTCCTATGCAAGCCTGTGCTTGGGTCGAAAGAGTTCTCTGCATTGGTTGGAAAGGCTGGTTACAGAGAGAGAGATGATGACAGAAAGACGAGAAGCATTGCTCCTGCAGATGCTATACATTCCCACTACACATATTTTTCATGAATTAACCAAAAAATGTACAACAAAACAGAATAATCCGTCAACACCCTTTTACACCACCTCGGTCCCCAAAGCTGAGGGATACAATGTGGGGTTCTAATAATGATACCTCCAGGGTGTTTGGCTGAATGTTAAAAGGGTATACGCATGTCCCCCTTCTACAGCACAGCAGTGATACAGTATGTTTTGGCTCAGTGTGCGTCACGGGTGCTGAAGTGTCTCCGCACTTCGAGACAAATACGCCAGCAAGGCATGAGCTCAGGATGGTGATGTTTATCAGAAATGACTTTAGACTTTATCAGTGTTCAGAGTCTTTTAGGGCTGGTGTACAGTAGGGTTGTTTTTTTGTTTTACAATGTACTTAAAAACAAACATAATTCAGTATATTTAAAAATAAAAATGAAAAATAGAATTAGAATTAAATAGTCTTGAGGCCTTTATCCGGCTATTATATAATATTACAAATTGTTATCTAAAAGGTGTTACAACGATAGGAAAGTTATTAGAATCAATACTGAAATTAAAATGAGTGATCTTTGGCCTAAACTGCCGATTCCTATCATACGACCGCTACGACCTAGGAAGGGTGAAGATTCACATGCCCATGATTGCTTTGTGTCGCTGTGATTGACAGAGAAGAGACATTACACCATCTGTAACAAACCTCATATTCCATAGGAATCCATAAGCTTCCATATGACATCTATCTTCATTTATAAATATTTGGAACATTTCTGTATCCCAGCACACTTAATGTTTATTTGGTCGAAATTCTGATTCTTATCTTTATTTTATTAAAAAAAAAATAATAATAATAATAATAACTACATATAATATCTTCAGAAATATATATATATTTTTTTTTTGGC
Source organism: Tachysurus fulvidraco (assembly GCF_022655615.1). Lineage (NCBI taxonomy): Eukaryota > Metazoa > Chordata > Actinopteri > Siluriformes > Bagridae > Tachysurus > Tachysurus fulvidraco. Next base: position 24,238,454 of record NC_062524.1, read on the forward strand.
TTTTTAAAAAATATTTTTAAAGTTTCCCCAGATGGACAAGCTGAAGAACTATTTACTTTATATTTTTACATCATTTTATATATTTCAAATATACAATGATATACAATGATAGTATGATTTTGGTTTGACTTGTAGACAATAAACTCAATAAGCTGAATAAAGAATTCTGTCATCTGGCAGGTGCATTAATGAATTATGTTAATATTTTATGAAAGTATGCATTTTAACTATTAGAACCCTGACACTTTTTTCTTCATGCTTTTATTACTAGACCTCAGTATTGTAATCACTACATGAATTCATACCTTTTCCACCCCTCGGGAAATCTGATTTAAGATTAGATTAGGGTTTGTTTGTTTTTTTGGCATGTATAGAAGTTCAGTGAAAATATCTTTTAGAAATAGCAAGAACAAATTATTCTCTCTATCGTTAAGACTGGATCACATGCTGAAACTTTTAGCAAGGTGCAAATCCTACTGTTTCTAACGTTTACAACTTTAAATGCAGATCTAAATAATTCCTGAAGATTTGGGAGCAAATTTGCTTTGCTTTTGTCAAATAATGAAATGAGATTATGGATGGATGGATGGATGGATGGATGGATGGATGGATGGATAGATAGATAGATAGATAGATAGATAGATAGATAGATAGATAGATAGATAGATAGACAGATAGACAGATAGATAGATAGATAGATAGATAGATAGATAGATAGATAGATAGATAGATAGATCAGTGGTGTCAAACTCATTTAGGTCTGGGGGCCACATACAGCTTAATCTGATCTGAAGGGGGCCAGAGCAGTAAACTCATAGCAAAATTACATAGAACTAACAATAAGTCCACTTTTTTTCTTTGTATTAGTGCAAAGAAGAAGTAAATGATAAAAATCTTTATATTAAATGAATTGTCCTTTTACGAAAATAAATTATAAACAACCTAAACTGTATTTGCAATTTCAACAACACTTTTACCCAGTTTAACATTTATTTAAGTGCATTATGCATAAAAACTGAACAGAGTTATAGTACAATGGCACAAAACATTTAGTCACAGGTTTGTGGAGACTTAAAAACACTGTCCTGCATTTTAACATAAATCAAACATCAAAATATAGAAATTGTTTAAAATGGAAATTGGAAATTGGATTTTAAACAATTTCTATATTTTGATGTACACATACACATTAAATAATTTCTATATTTTGAGGTAAAATAAATTTGTTTACTTTAGAAAAACATACACACGTGTGTGTATGTTTTTCTAAAGTAAACAAATTTATTTTATCAATTTGCCCCTGAAACTTGCCATCTTTTTGCCTGCACAAGTGCATCAATATCAGGCATTATGTCCTGAGTAGCAGCCAATTTTAGAATCTCATTTAAAGGTGGGGTCTCCGATATTTGAGAAATGCTTCAGAAAACTGAGTCGGGCTGCCAAACAAAACAAAAATCAAAACAAACGTGTAGCCAATGAGAATAAAGGGGCATGTCTTGTCAATATGGGCGGAGAGAGTGTTCAGTGCGCATGTGTGACATTAGCAGAAAGCGGTTTTAACATCGACATGGAGGATAAAAACAAAGAAAGAAAGCAAAGAAAGGCTTACGATAAGGCAAGAAGTAGGACGTGTTAATATAGGATCAGCTTTCCAGCGCTGGAGAGAACTGAAGGAGCGGTCAAGTCGGCCACATATTCACAGGTTGGAGTTTCCCGAGTCAATAACTCCTGAGCTAAACGCTGTTACTAGCAAAACGTTACTCTCTACATTACTACGATAGAAAAGGGGTGTTATTTGTGTAGTAACAGCGTTTAGCTCAGGAGTTATTGACTAAAATGCCTCTAAAACCCTGAATCTGAATCTTCTGGTAGTTCTGCCGAAAATGAAAACGATTTTTTTTTCATATTGCAGATTTATCCCCCGGGCCGGACCAAACTCCCGTTTGAACTGTTTGACACCCCTGAGCTAAATGGATGTGCAGTGAAGTAAAAGTAAATGAGAGAGAGAGAGAGAGAGAGAGAGAGAGAGAGAGAGAGAGAGAGAGAGAGAGAGAGAGAGAATTACATCACCATAACATCACTGTGTACTGTAGACCTCTACCAATCGTTTCATTACTTGGTGGTAAGGTGGATGAATGTACTCTACAGATCTCATTTGGATAAACTGAGCTAGCGAGTAGAATATAGCCATCTGTCATTATTCACGAGTCGAGATTTAGGACCGTCTTTATTAGACCGTGTAACTGTAACTCAAGTGAATCCTGTAGCACCACTGCAAGCCATGAATCACAATAAAGGATAAACATTTGAAATGCACAAGCATTTGGAGAATAATAGACAGCGTTATTGGTTCCCATATGGAGACGATGAGGTATCTTTACAGCCAGCTATATTAAAGTACAAAGTTCTTCAGAAGGTTGCAGGGAAAACAGATTAAACTTGTATTGCTTTTGTTTTCTTTTTTTTTTTTTTTTTTGCCTATTTCTCAGTCATAATGTGCTGACATAGACCTGGTTGGCTTCTGTTTTCATAGCAATGGCAATGAAATAATCAAATAATACAAATTCATGGATATACCTGTACTTTTACAGCTGAGCTTTCAGCCGATGTACAAAACTGGAAATAGAGCGATCCAAATATTTTGCAACGAATGAATGTATAAACAAGTAAAATACGCAGAAATAAATAATCAGACAAAAAAATGTTGAAATTAAAGGACCCTTAACTATCATTTTAAAATTTGTACCTGTGTACTACTTTTACCTTTATTTGTACCTTGGGACATTAATGAAGACATTATGAAAAAATGAAGACATTATGTCAGTATTTACTCAACGTTTTTTTTTTACTCTTCATCTCATCATTAATTTTTTTGCTAACTACAGAAATAAAATAATAAAACTGTAAATCATTTAATTATATGGTTTCTCACAAGTAAGTATGTACTGTATTTATCTACAGTACAAATTCATCCACATTAAAGGATTTTGCACAGCTATACTCATTGCTCAAAATCCCCTGTATACTTAGCCTGTTAACTTCTACTGTACGGCTAAGATGAGTCTTTATTGTCCTGAGTCAAATAAATCTCAGTGGAAATGCAGCTCTACTGAGGAACGTCCAATGTAATTTTATAACCTGAAGAATTCCTGGGAAACATCCTTATATGGTTCAATGAATACAGTAAGTTCCAGTATGCTGAAGGGTTTCCATATGGCACATTTAACGTTCCTGTTCAAAACATTTATGTTCTTCAAGCTCAGATCTATACATTCTGGTGCATCTCTACATAATTGGGAAGTGCTTGATCAAGCTGGTACAGCTCTGGGATGTTGATTAGACGACCAGGGTTTAAGCCCCAGCACTGCCAAGCAGCCATTGGTGGGTCCTTGAGCAAGGCACTTAACATGTCTGACCCTGTGTTCTGTCCCCAACCTCCAAAGTTGGGATATACAAAGATAGAATTTCACTCTGCTGTAATGTTTGAGACTAAATAAAGTCTCCTTCTTCTTCAAACGTCTTCCAAATTCAAGATTTATTGCTTGGATTCCACTTCATCATGTCACAGTTCTGAACCGAGATTTAATTCTTAAGTTCACTTGGTAATATGTCAAGAATTGGGTATCGGGATATGAGTGTCTTGGTCATCCTTAGATGCCTTCCCACTTAAAGTGATACAGACAACACCGTGCACACTAATCTGGTGCTCAACATTGTGGCACTGTGCTGCAATTTCTCAACCTGAGTTTATCAAATATATGCTCAGTCCTGCAGTTTTGGAAAGTCTGAATGAAAGCTTCACCTAAATTCTACAGCCTGAGAAAGATCCAGAGATAGAAACAAACAGCGGATTTTCTGAAGATAGCACGGAGCCATAAACTGGAGCGGATCTACTGTCCATCTTCACAGTGCTCCTGGTCTATTAACCATTTTAACCAGTACACTGGTGTTCTATATCAGCGGCATAATGGAAATCATTTCATCAGTCATTTTCAACGAGTCAGGACGTCTGATTGCAGGCTTTCAGTGCTGTATGTTTTTCTTCTGTGGTTGAAGATAACAGCTTACAGTTTTAGATGCTTATAAACAAGCACTAATGGGTATGAAGATAGAAACCTTTACTTTTAGAGATAAAAACATTTGTGTGAAAAAAACAAACCGTTTATTTTTCATTTTCTATGCCCCTAGTACAATAAGTAAAAACAGACATATGAGGTTCATATTAACCATCAATGTGGATTGTGACATTATAAAAACATTTAATGCTGAACATGGCCACAACAATACACATGAAAATTACATTTGTTTGGCCTCTGGTAAAAATAATTTTAATCAATTCATTATCTGTCCATTAATTTACTAAGGCCAAGTCCGTGTAGGTACAAAGGATGTCAGTCAAACCCTAAAGAGCTCATGGACATGTTCCTCTTTGAACACACAACCACATTTAGTGCACAAGATCCATTCCAATTCAGAAACAGATCCATGTCCAAGTACTAGGTTTAAGAAGTGACCTTTACATAAGACATAAAAAACCTGCTTTGCCGCCTCCTTTATGTGCATCTGAACACCCCAGTGCTTCCCACTCATGACGGAAGCTGTATCTCATGCCTGCCCTACAATATTACTCTTATATTCCAGGCCATACCTTTCCAGAATAGCTATGATCTTTTGTAAGAAGCCTCAGCATCTAAACACTTAGCTTCTTCAAAGTGCAAAAAACTTTCGCTCACAGCCCGGTGTGATAAATTCCCAGCACAAATGATATTTGTTCTTTTCTTTTTTTATGCCCTTGCCTTCATCAGCTAAAATGCTAAAAGTTTATAAGTTCACAAAACTTTGTTTTACAATGAAAGAGCAGTGTCTTTGACATTCCTCTTTTCATAACATTTCGATTATATTTAGCAATAAAAAATTGATAATATTAAAAACGTACATTCAGGATTTTTCTTTAAATAAAATGTTTTGCTTTTTGATATTACAATAAGATCTGACATGATTATATTATCTTTACATCAGACTTTACTTTGCCTCCACTGTATAGAAACAAAGGGGGGCACGGTGGCTTAGTGGTTAGCATGTTCACCTCACACCTCCAGGGTTGGGGGTTCGATTCCCTCCTCCGCCTTGTGTGTGTGGAGTTTGCATGTTCTCCCCGTGCCTCAGGGGTTTCCTCCGGGTACTCGGGTTCCCCCCCCGGTCCAAAGACATGCATGGTAGGTTGATTGGCATCTCTGGAAAATTGTCCGTAGTGTGTGTGTGTGTGTGAGTGAATGAGTGTGTGTGTGTGTGTGTGTGTGCCCTGTGATGGGTTGGCACTCCGTCCAGGGTGTATCCTGCCTCGATGCCCGATGACGCCTGAGATAGGCACAGGCTCCCCGATGACCCGAGTAGTTCGGATAAACCGTAGAAAATGAATGAATGAATGAATGAATGAATGAATGAATGTATAGAAACAGAGGAACGTATAGACAGAAAGATGAGCTCAGATAGTTTTATTTATATATCTGACAAAATGTATCTTTGTTAAAAAACACACAAAATAAATTATGTTATATCCACAATTCCGCTAACACTATATAGCTATAATGTAGTACACCTGTATATCTTACTTCTGAAAGGTCATGTCACTAGATTTGCACTCTGTTGTGCGAAACACTCGGCAAGTTGAAATGCCAAGTCCCGGTGGAATTGATTCGCACCTGGTATTGCTTTTTGTCCTCGGCTTTCCATTTCATCTGAGGGAATTAATGCTTGCTAACCAGCCTCGCTAGCTCAAATGCCTTACCTTTAGCATCACAGCCAAATGATCCGTAGCTACAGTCGATCCAGAAAGCCAACATCTTTTGCTACAAGGCCATTTATTTCTCTTTAATTATTAACCTCAATTATTACAGACATTTCAAAAATCACAGAGAACTGTTTATTTAAGGAACTCGTCCCCTTTCACACGTGGCAAGTGGAGAAATTTAAGTTCATGCCAAAAATGAAACACTTCGGATAACTTGTGAGATCTCTGAAGATGCAAATGAGGGCAGAATTTTAAGAGCGTTCTTTCATACTCTGTCACACATTCTCCATCTCCTTATTAATGATTATGCATCTAACCTCAAAGGACTAAAACAAACAAGCACGCTTTGCTGGGCATTCGGTTGCAACTATCCTCTCGCTGATGTCATTAAGTCTTCATTTGTCACTTACAATTTGTTCACAGCTTTCACTAATTGAGTCATTATTTTATTTGCCGCTCAGATGCTAATGTGCAAAACTTCATGTTACCCATCCTTTGAAATTGAGGAGTTTTTGAGCAATATAAATGATGAAACAATAAACCTTTAAAGGCATATCTCCTGACCTCGTTTCCTCCCTTCTAACGTATCAAACTTCACTATTTTGCTTTATTTATGTATTATTTTCGCTTTGAGTAATTTGACAATACTGAAACAGAGGATTTGTCCGGTAACAGTTTGCTTTCTTAGACAATATAAACATACAAAGAACAGAATTTTGTCATTTTCAGCTAAATATGGTTCATATAGTCTAGCACCCGACAACATATTGTTCTATAAGTAGTTTAATATAGCTTTTAATAAATAATATAGATATAATATAGAAACAAAATTATCAAGATCCGTATTACAATTTATGTAACTTTAACACACGTTTTCTGTCTGTTATTAAAGTTTGTTGAAGAATTAATCTTAAATACAAGGGGTTTCATTGCTAAACAGCTTAATATACACTATACGGGCAAAAGTATGTGCACCCCTGACCATCACACCTATATGTGGACCTTCAAACTGATAACACAATGTGTGAAACACCCAGTTGTACAGAATGGTTACTGTATGCTGTAGGATAATAATTTCCCTTTCTTAGGAACTAAGAAGCCCAGCATGACAAAGCTCATCTCCATGAAGACAAGGTGTAGAGGTTAAGGGTTAGGATTGGGGTAGAAGAACTCAAGCGTCTCACACAGGACCCTGAATCATTACTCAACCCCACTGAACAAGTTTAAGAAGAACTGGAAAACTGATTGCACCCCAGATCTCCTCACCTGACATGTGGCTGAATGACCACAAATCCCCATAACCAAAATCTAACGTAAAGTCTTCCCAGTAGACTGGAACTTATTATAACAGCAAAGATGAATAAATCTAGAGTGAGATGTTTAACAAGCTCATATGGGTGTGATGGGCATCAGGTGTTGACAATAAACCTTTGGATATACAGTATGCGTGCGTATTTTGACCATCTTGTCCTTAAACACTTTAATATGATTTAAACCTTTCTGTAACTAAATATGGGGGGCACGGTGGCTTAGTGGTTAACACGTTTGCCTCACACCTCCAGGGTTGGGGGTTCGATTCCCGCCTCCGCCTTGTGTGTGTGGAGTTTGCATGTTCTCCCCGTGCCTTGGGGTTTCCTCCAGGTACTCCGGTTTCCTCCCCTGGTTCAAAGACATGCATGATAGGTTGATTGGCATCTCTGGAAAATTGCCCGTAGTGTGTAAGTGTGTGAGTGAATGAGAGTGTGTGTGTGCCCTGCGATGGGTTGGCACTCCGTCCAGGGTGTATCCTGCCTTGATGCCCGATGACGCCTGAGATAGGCACAGGCTCCTCGTGACCCAAGAAGTTCGGATAAGCGGTAGAAAATGAATGAATGAATGAATGTAACTAAATATAGTATGATTTCAATGAAATGTTAGGTTTTTGGGATTTAAGGCATTTAAGGCAATTTTCTAGAAATCTGTCCTATAATTGTATAACGATTGCTTATAGCTAACTGCTTAAGAGACTTATATGGCCTCAAAATTTACATTTGAATAAATTAACTAAAGCATGTTAGGGAGATTAGGTTTTGAGCTTGATAATGGATACAATAGCTGCAATAGCTAAATTGTTTTTGCTGTTTCTTTTTAATAACAAAAGCCATCAAGTTAGTAGACTAGAAAAGTATAAAATACAAGGTGCTTTTCAAGCTTGGTAAAAAAAAAAAAGGAGGGGGGGGCCAAAATTTGTGCCCCAAATGTGTCTCTGAAGTGACTTCACACTGTAAATTTCTGTTTGTCCTCCATTGTGAGATTGAATCAGAATTTTTATGGGAGTTTACATCCTGATGTTTAAGCGGTAATAATGCAGTAAATATTTCTCACTCCTGTCATGGTGTCCATGGTAACCGAGCCGAGAGGTGGAGGCTCCTGGCTCTTATTTTATATTCCGAGTGTAGTCTGATTGACGAGCAGTTATACCACCTCAAAACCCTCGCAGCTCTCACAGTCACGTCACTGATGCCTGGATTCAATAGGATTCCTTAGACAGCTCGAACAAATGGAATTTTTCAGAACATCGATTTAAAATTTAACATCCTTTCAGGTGATGCAATCATTATTAGAAGTTAGTAAGAATTGTCTGTATTTAGTCAAGGCTAGATAACATCAATAAAGGACTTGATCGTTGGACGGTTTGAAGCCGTGAAACACGAAAATGCTTGTGCAATTCTCCAAAACTGGATTTAGACTAATGCAAAATATAAGATGCTGCAGAACCCAAAAATAAATAAATAAATAAATAAATAAATACAAAGGGTAATCGAGGAGATGGCGACACCTAGTGGTAACAGAGATGATTATTCATAGAAAAAGTGATCGGATTCATCAGATTAAATAGATGGATAGAATGATTGGAACAGATTCTTTACAAATATCAACGACAAGAGGTTTGCTGTGGTGTCCAGACCAACTGACACCAAGCTAGCTCCTAGCTCCGCCCTCATTGTCTAGCGCCTCCATATCGTTCGGACAAACTGCTACCTCAATCACACTTCCAAAGTCTTTTTTTTTCAGCTGACAAATTTTTATAGTTTGAGAATATCACAACTAAAATGTCCGGTAAGGGGACAACAATCCAGAATATAAGGCAAACAAACGTATCTTCACACACACATGTAGATCAGTACATCCATCTTCTCCACCGTTACCGTCCTTGCTCCGGCTGGACCACCGCTGCAGGGGAAACAGCAAATATGTAGAGAATCTGCACTCATTTTTACTGCTTTAATCCATCAAACTCTAAGGACACATCGGTGCAGATTTAATATGCTTAATCAAATAAACCTTTATTTCATTGTACTGATTGAATATGCATGAAAGATGCATTCCAAGGAGGAACTTAACGATGAGCCAGGAGCCAAAACATTAAATAATTAATAACTAATATCTTGAACATATTAACAAGTAAATGGTAATACAGTCCTGTACTGAATTACTGGCTTTTACCTCCTGCTTTAACAGGCTATATAAACATAATATTTAAACAAAAAAATATTTTAACGTAGCGTGCCATTGACTCATTGCTGCAATATATTTTTTTCTATTGTTACTCGGCTGTATAACTGAAGTTTGCTTAAATTGGCATTGAACTGGTTCCAGGTCAGCAGAGTTGACATAGCAGGATAAGACTCATAGGATAGGATTCATAGGATTTGTAGGAAACGTTTTACAGAAATGATAAATGTATGTTTTGCTGATGTAATCATCCTACTGAAAAAAACTGGGGTCTGAATTGAAAGAGACAAACCACATGAGCAAACCTCACAATGTAAAGAAACTTTATTAAACAAGTTCAAAGAGTCAAAGAGGAAGCTGTGCTTTTCATTGCGAGGGTGCCAAAAGCCTGCTTTGAGGAAATAATGCAGTCAATAATTCATACTTTTGTTAAGTGTAAGGTTATTAGGCTACACACACACACAGACACAGACACAGACACAGACACAGACACACACACACACACACACACACACACACACACACACACACACACACACACACACACACACACACACTAACCTTAACACACAGCCAAGATAAATGAGCCAAAATCTATAAAACCCTCCATTTAAAAGGGAAATAAGGGAGTGTTAGTGTGAGGAAATCCTGACATGGCCGAACTTTCCACCGCTAACACAATACCCACAAAATCCTATTAAAATCCCATTGAAGCACTCAGGCTTCTCCGCCATTAATGAACACACATTATAAAAACTGGGGGAAAAAATTACATCAAAGCATTTTTTTTTTATAGTTGTGTTAAATTTTATTTGGTCTCATTAACTCTCTTCCATTTTTTTTTAAAGTTCCACAGGTTAACAACATTACAAGAGGCAAAACACATTTGAGCACAATTACATAAAAACATAGACTCTCTGAAACACTAAGTCGTAGAATGATTAGGCCCAGCCCAGTATGTCATTTCGCAAGTCACAAAGCCCATTGGAAGTCGAACGTATCCATAACAGGACGGAGGAACGACATGGAATCTCGTCCAGGTGCTAAAGAATAAAATATCAGCAAAAAGTCTAGTATTAAAAAGAAGGAATTAAAAAAGCAAAGTTTTCTCAGAAAAGACGAGCAAACATCCAAAAGACCTTGTGTTTTTTTTTTGTTTGTTTGTTTTATTCTTCCAAGTTCAATGAAATGAAGAAAAATATAAAGTAAAACAGACAAAGAATGTCGTCATCCAAAACGTCAGTCTGTACCTGACTACGGATGATCGTTTAGTTTGTAGAATAGGTTGATTTGTCCCTTTGCAGCACCCATACATCTCCACCACACACTCCAGTGACATAAAATACAATAAACAAAGCATCCTGATGAGGACTCTGTCTCTGGCCCATTAAAATATCTTAAATCCAGTGTCTTAAGGCCTTAATAAATACATCTATCTCTCTTTTTTATTAATTTTTTTTAAATCTCTCACAAGGAAGTTATGCACAGTACTAATTACTCTGTCAAAGCTGATTGTGCTTAGCACAAAACAGAATTTAGCCTATTTAGTGAGGAAGCAGGGAATGGAACAGCATTAGCACAGAGAATAAGCAAAAAAAAACAAAAAACAACCAAAACAATTACCCTAACGATGTTATTTCCATTGCTAATTACTACGTTTAAAACAACAGCCCAAGACACTCCTTCGACCGCAATAGCTTAGGTTACAAAGTTTCTTTGGCACAAAAATGATGCTAGTACATGATAACAGTGTCTTCTGAACAACAGCATATCATACTGATTTAAACCACCGCTGACAAATCGAGACGGAGAAAAATACTTGATGAGGAAACAGCAGTTCAAAAAAAAAAAAGAAAGAAAGAAAAAAAAAAAAAGGACAAGGTAGCGCTGATAAATGAGAACCTGCTAATGACGGCTCATATGACGGTTATGATGAATGGCTGCTGGGCTTTTGGGCTCAAGCGCAGCTGTTCTGTCTGACCTAGAGATCCTGACTAGCATTGGAGAGCAGCAATTTCAAAAACAGGTTCCCAAGCCCAGGTTGATCAACGTGAGAATTAGATATTACCGTTAAAACGAGCCCAGCAGATGGTGACTTTGGGGGGAAAAAGCTTGCAAAACTAAAAGGAGATTTATGCTAATGTTTTAGAGACCGCTGAAATAAAGCTAAAGGATTTTCACGATCCTGCAGATGTCTGGAGAGTCCTTGTATTATTTTTTTTATATCCGTGATTGGAAAGTGTGACCAAGGTGGTGGCCTGAGAAAACTATATACAGGTTTTCCTGAACTGAAAAATGTTTCTCTTTAGCATGCATCACTACAGGAAAGTAAAACTGGTTACATCATAAACTACATTGTTAGGGTCAATAGCTATGAAACCGCTTGATCATTGCCTGACATTCACCGTGTGAGGAAATCATAATCAGCTAGCAAAGTTTTAGACATCTTCAGGCAAACTGTGTTTGTTAGCTTGGCTCCTGTACAGCATGTTATTTACCAAGCTAATACTTAAAAAAAAATCAATAAAAACATTTCATCATTGTTTTGATTTCTTAAAGTTGAGGTGTCAAACCTGTTATAAACTTCATGAAGGAAAAAATATTTTAAAAAGTTGTTGTTTTTTTTACCTGAAACAGGCAAATAATATAAATTCAGAAACTTAAAACCTTGTATTTTAATCTCTGTTTATCAGTCATGCTAACTTCATTTGGTCTTCCTAGCTAACTACAGTTCATCATATTAGCATCTCGGCTAAATTATTTCAGTACTGGCCAAACTTTAATACAGTTACATTATCAATTATACTTTTAAACACAAGTAGAGATTAATGTTCGTGATTCTTGACCAGTTTTGTCCGATCTCTAGGTCAATGCAGTGATTAACAGTGAACAGTGACCTAGCTAGCATAATGGCTAATTACCTCAAAAAGCCTTACTTAGCATAAAACCTAGACATTTCAGGAACAATCTGTTTTTCTACAAGATGGTGAAACATTTCTAAAAAAAAAAATGGTGAAATACCAGGTATGAGTTTTAAGAAGAAGAAGATGATGATGGTGATATAGAATGTAGAATTAAGGCAGGACTTAAGGCAAGAGTTCAGATTTACAACGAAAGGAGCAAAGATATTATTGCTGGTGCTTCCTATAAAACTACAGAAACATACTGGTAGAGAATGCAGTCTAGATTTAATATTCCAGGCTTTTAATAATTTAATATAAACTTTTGTCTTGACAAATGACCACTATATGCGAATGACCACTAACTTTAGAAACGAAGACGATAAACCAAATATCAAAACTCTTTTCAATGACTCTCAACATCTTTGGTAGAGAAAAGGCCACGGTGTTATCCCTTGAAGAAACGGAAGGGTTAAAGTTAAAAAAGATGTATTTGAATAGGAACTTTTGTAGGGAATAATAATGTCTTTATACTCTGTTCTGATTGGTCAGAAGGTGTTGACTCATTAATATATCAGAAGCTAAATGGACAGCAGCAGTAACTATTTTAAAGCTCCTTATGAAGCTTTGTATGTATTTTTTGTATTTTTGGAAGGAGCTCCCAAACATGTAAAAGTATTTCTAAAGAATCTTTTCTAATTTAAAAACTCAATTACTGACCAAATGCATGTCATTTTAAGCAATATTTCAGCATTCGGCAATATTTTAAGCACATTTCAGAGTAAGGAAAATATCTGTTTTATCAGCCTCGTGGCGCTATCGCGGTACTAAAGAAGCATACGAGCTTGGGTTTATAAGGTTCATTTCCACCAGGGATGAAAAAAAAGTCAGAAGTAATCACTTTTTTAGTATTGTGAACACTTTTCATCTCTCTGAGACTATGTAGCCTTTGACGGCAAGCAGCCGTGTCAGTAAGTTAACGCTGATGGTGTGGGACTTGTGTGTGCCTGTACGGATACAATTTTTGTACAGTGAATGCACTTTTTCAAAGAGCAGTCGAAGACTCCAGAGATCCTTTGTCGTTCCGAACAGATTTTCCTCCAGACTCGGATGAAGGCTTTGCAATTCCGTGCTAAAATTGAACAGGGTCTGTTGTAGTACTGATGAATATATGGTGTCTTGGTGATTAAAGGGCCAATCTGAAACGTTTGTAATATGTCTGATATGTAGGAAATGTCATCATAAACCTGTCATATAGTTTGAATAGCAGGTTTAAGCCAAACCCCGTCATGCTGGGCTTGCAGAATTTTTTAGTACAGTACATGCACGTTATACACATAAGGGAGGTAGATGCCCTGCCTTATACATTGCTACACAGTTTGTTTGTTTTTCAGTAGTTTAAAAATACGTATAAAATAGATTTAGGCCACTGTCTCGTCACCATCATTGTGGTTTGAATTAAGAGAAGCGAGCCTTGCCAAAATAATACAGCTTTCTGTGATGTTCTCTGCTATCTCGTGCCATCTTAATCAAACATAAACCATGTGATTTAATCGCAATGGAAACCATGCTTCGGTGGCTTGTCCTGTAACTAAAGCCATGCCGGATAAAACGTATTAACCACGGATTTCTGGTTCAATTATCGGACCATGTCTTTACTGTGAATATTTTGTCTAAAGAGTTCAATATCTGGTGCTCAGAAAATAAAAAGTGAAGTTTTCTAAAATTTCAAGGATCCATTTTAAGGGAATTATCTTAGTATGCTAATGTAGATTTTGCTCCAGGCAGAAGTGAAGAGGTGATAGTGATAATATGAGCTGGCCTGAGCTTTCTTTTTCATTCTTTGGTACAGTATGTGTATGGAATAATCAGCAAGTTTGTCTTGTTCATCTCTGCAGATTGGAAGAGTTGCTCTAAGAATTTAGATCCTAGTAACTTTCCATAGGAAATCAACAGCTTGATTGTTTGTACAGACTATACTCCATGTGACGAGAGAAGCGGGATAAAAAAAAGCCGTCTCGAACTCAAGACAGACGTATTAGAATCAGATCATGTACAAATGCTAAAAACACGGCTCATGACAAAACTGTGAATTAAACCGATATTTGAAATCTGCTTGTTTCCGTAGCATAACTCTTACTTAGTCTTAGTTGAGACAACCAACAGACAAAGGCACTTAAAGTAATGCAATGCATATTAAATAAGTCATATTAAATAAGCTAATTAGGTAAGATGGATTATGCTCCAGGTTCTGGTAGAATCCTCAATCTGAAATGGTGACTGATGGTGATTTGAAGAAAATGAGCCACATCATAAAATTGGAAATATTATGAGCATCTTTTTTTTTTTTTTTTTTTTGTGAAGGCAATTTTTTTTTGCAATCAAACACTTGGGTAGTCTGAAGCTTTTCAAAGGAACCCAGACAACTCCAAAGCATGCAAAGCTGGGTGGTTTAAATGTGGACTGGTAAATGTGGGGCTTCCAGGAGAAGCTCAGAATACGTCATCTCTTTGTTTTGCTGGCGACTTGAAGGGACTAAGACCCAGAGTCTTTCTGGGGAAAACTTTCTCTTTGGCAACACCTATGGGCTTGTTGACCCCTGCCCAACCCAGGTCTAGGAATGGGGCATCAGCAGGGTTCAGTGGGGCGACCCTGAGAGAAAGGTTGGGACTCCCGTTGGTGGAACATGGTGCGGAGCGTGAAACAGGAAAAGGGGCAGAGAATGGATCAAAGGGTGAGGAAAGATCGGAGTTTATAGATGGGTCCGCCTTCAGACTGAACGGATCACAGTCAGGGGAAGGGAAGGGGTCACAATTCATGAAGGGGTTGGTCGGTGAGGGTCTGTACCCTAGTCTTGGACTTGTTGGGCTGCTGGTTGAAATGGCATGCCTTTGGCTACATTTCTCCATCCCACCAGCTGAAATAAAGCTCCAGGGATCTATCCGGGGTCTGTTAGGAGACGGACGAGGTCGCGGTATGATGTTTACCTCCAGGCGCCGCGTTTTAGGGCTCCAAAGACGAGGATCGGGGTAGAGAGCAAATGGGACCGGGGATTTCTCATCTGCTTCCATAGTATCTTGACATAATGGTAGATCCAACACTGAGGAAAATGAGAGAAAACATGAAAAAATTAAATGTTAGATAAATTCATATAATAAAAATAACATCTTAAAAACAGAAGCTTACCTAGTTGTGAGGAAAGTCCATGACTAGATCTTCTCCTTCTGTCTCCAGTCTGGTTCACACTCTCTGTCTCTCCATTAGCGATCCACTCAGCAGAGCTATGCTGGACAGTCTTTTGGCTTGTCCTGTCCCTCTCTCTGGGATTTGGAGGAGGTGGGGTCAAAGGTAATGGTTTATTCTCTGTGGGCTTCAGTGGGTCAACAAGAAGTTCTTGCGGCAGAGAATCTGTACTAAACGTGATAAGGTCAGCGACCAAAGCGGGATCCGTGGGTAAGTCCACCACAGCCAGCATGGGCTGTTCTCGGACTAACTCCAGAGCAGGAACATTAGTTCTATGGGCTGTTCGTGGAGGGGGTGTTGGTGGGTGCTGAGGTTCCAGATGCCGTCCCAGAGCCACAGAAGCGAGAAGAGCAGCCCCGCTGAGCAAGGCGCGGTGAGTGATTTTAGTATGAGGTGGAATACTGGAGCGACAGTCTAGGTTTGGTGAACTACGAGGGGACAAATATCCCTCTTCACTCCCAGAGTCCTCTTCTGGAAGAGCTGTCCATGAAGGTTCCTTAACCAGGTTAGAGCCTAGAACAAGTAGTCAAAAAAGTGAGAAAACCAAGGATGGTCTCAAACCAAATTAATATGTACAGTTCAGTGTATACAGAATACCATTTTGGCTCGGTTCAGGTGTGGTGGGTCGGTACTCCTCAAAGTCATCTTTGGAGTCTCCATTTTCATTGCTGTCCAAAGCCAACAGCCGAGCTCTCATAGACAGACTAAGAGACACACAGAGAGATATCAGTGGCCGAACCAAACAAAGTTGTTCACTTGGGTCAAAGGTGATCTGGAGTGGTTGAGCAGAATATGCTAGAAAACTAGCGTCTATGTAAACGTCTCTTCGTTCGCAGGTGTTTTCTGAATGAAAACATTTCTAACATCCCGTATATCATAGCGACCGAGTCATCCGTCTTCGCTAACAATCTCCAAAGTCTCCCTTGGTATACTCCGGTTCGTTTAATCGAAAGTGTCTCGTTACGACGTCTAATAACCTAAAACAATCAGATACTTTGCCTTTAAGTCTTAATTAAGGTTTTGATTCTTAAATGCTTCTGTTTAGTGTTTAAGTGGATGAAGAAAACATCAGAAGACCTAAAAGAGGAAGATTTTTACCTTTTGTGCAGAGAGAAGAAGTGTTAAAATACCAGATAGTAATAATGTAATAGAATATAAAATAATTTACACATAGGGGGAAAACATAAATAAGGAAGCAATAAGGTTTATGCACATACAGGCGATCTCTATAGGGTTTCTTCACAGTTTTGTCGCAATAATAATTCCGATTGTTCTACCTACAGATTATTTGAATAAAATTGTTTTTTGTTTTTTTTTTTACCTTTACTTTCTGGGCTTTTTTTTTAACTTTGTATGGCAGCACTCAGACCTAGGAACATGCTTAATACCTAAACTTCTCCATCATGTCCGTTCCGTTGTTCATTTATTCATTCATTCATTCATTTTCTACCGCTTATCCGAACTTCTCGGGTCACGGGGAGCCTGTGCCTATCTCAGGCGTCATCGGGCATCGAGGCAGGATACACCCTGGACGGAGTGCCAACCCATCACAGGGCACACACACTCTCTTATTCACACACACACACCATGGACAATTTTCCAGAGATGCCAATCAACCTACCATGCATGTCTTTGGACAGGGGGAGGAAACCGGAGTACCCGGAGGAAACCCCCTAGGCACGGGGAGAACATGCAAACTCCACACACACAAGGCGGAGGTGGGAATCGAACCCCCAACCCTGGTGGTGTGAGGTGAACGTGCTAACCACTATGCCACCGTGCCCCCTCGTTCCGTTGTTACGCATTGTAAATATTGTTTACCGGATAGTATGAACGTGACCGAATATATAACGTGAATACTGCATAAAATGTATAAAACAACATGCATTAAGGGAAAGATGAGAAGTATCTTCAGATATCTGAATGAAAAATTGTAAATAATTGTGTGGGTTGTATATTTTATAGCATAATTCTTTTCCATTATGTTAAAGGATGGCAATGTTTTGCTGTCGCTCTGTCTTTCTTTCCTTATTTATGCTTGTCTGTGTGTGTGTGTGTGTGTGTGTGTGTGTGTGTGTGTGTGTGTGTGTGTGTGTGTGTGTGTGTGTGTGTGTGTAAGCAAGTACCCGCTCTCCTGCGGACTCAGGCGCTGAACTTTAGGGCTCTTGGGGCTTTTAGGGCTTTGAGGGCTCCAGTGAGGAGAAAGTTTCCTTTCACCGTTAGCCTTCAGAGGAAGAGATTCCAGCGGCCACACCGAGCTCCACTTACTTTCGCTGGGGCTCACTGCACGATCGACAGGCAGAGAAGGGATTTACATTCAAATCATTTATAAAAAAAAAAAGTGTCTCTTATACTCGGTATGTGCATGTACAGTATGTTTTCAGTACACATGAACTCATGATGCTTGGAGTAACATAATGGCAGAACAATTATCGTTTACGGTGTTTAAAATATTGATTGCCTCAGAAGTTTTATAGAAATCACAAAGGGCCTTTTTACACCTGGTCACTTCATGTGTTGTCTCTGATCCCATAGCTATCTGATTTGTTAAAACTGTTCCGTTTACATCGGGCCACATAAATGCGTCTCGGCGAATCGGATATCGATCCGATCTTTCTACTCCCGCCCAAAATGCAAATATATTTTACCTCATTTCCGGGCTAATTGAAATGGAGCACGCTTTGGTGTGTGCGGTTGCTACAAAAAACAGCATTTACTGTTTGCTGCGTTTTCGCTGGGGGCAGCAGTGCATTTTAAGTCCCAACGAGACGCCTGGGTGAAAGATCGGAGCCAACGCTGGTGGGAAAACATATTTGTTTCTGGCGCGATGCACGACTCGCGAGTCACCTGCGAGTGACGTACTTCCGTTTGGGAGGAGTATAGCGCTGACGTATGTGGCTTAAACAACCACATGCATTTACACCTGTCCAGTTTCATCTGAAACGCGTCCCAGACCACCTCCTGAAGGGGTTTGAGCGATCGGATTTATATCCGTCTCGAAACCGTTTCGGAGGGCATTTAGACCTGGTCTTTTTACCATCGGATAGCTATCTGATCACAGAAAACACATGAAGTGACCAGGTGTAAAAAGCCCCAAAATGTGTCTTGCTTTATTTCTCCTTGTACATGTTTTAGCTATAAAAGGAGCCGCTTACGTTGGATGGCACGGAAACGTGGGCCGATGGAAGGAGAACCCAAATCTGGAGAATTCCGTCTCTTCTCCAAACCAGGAGAAGCCTGAACTGTGATTTTGTGGATAAAGTCTGAAGGATAAAACACATTTGATGTTATTTTGTATACCACAAGTTGGTTGGTTCGTTTTCCTTGAAACTATAAATGTACGATCAAATGTACAATTTCTGTGAAGTAAGGAAATCTTAAAGTTTTTTTTTGTCAGTTTTCGTTTAAAATCTAATGTAAAACTACATTAATGGAAGAGATTAAAGAGCAGAATCACATCATAAGCTCATACACAGTCCCTTTTTCTCAGAAAGTCTTAGCAATAACACACTGCTTCCTGTTTTGTATGCAGCAATCGTCACGTAGCAATAATAACATGCCCTGAAACAAATACTATTGTCACCTGTGTGTGTGTGTGTGTGTGTGTGTGTGTGTGTGTGTGTGTGTGTGTGTGTGTGTGTGTGTGTGTGTGTGCGTGGTTGCATAACCCTTATCTGGTTACTGCCTTTACCTTGTGGCATGCTGATTTTCTCCCCGTTCTTTAATTTCAGCTTGTGCTTCTTGAAGGTTCCTTTGCGCTTCTTGACTTTGGGTTTCTCCTGGTTTTGGTTTACATGCAGAATGAGGAGTGAGAGCTCCCTCTCAAACACATCCTGCTCCCATTGAGCCAACTGCTGCTCTCGCAGACGCAGAAACTCCTCGTGAGATTTCTGTTCCAGTGCGGCGCGCTTCAGCTCCTCTTCACGACACCGCAGCTCCTGTACGAAACACATGATGTACGTTACACTTCACTTCTTTGTTATTACATGAGATACTTATAGAGCTGAACAGAAGATTTAGTTCGCAGTACATATCTTATATGCGACGTAGAAGACTTTTTCAGTTATACACACACACACACACACACACACACCTTTTCCTTAGCACGCAGCTCATCAAACATGCCCTGGATCTCCAGTCTCCAGTCGTCCTGCAGAGAGTGGAAGGAGTCTTGAGGCATCTCTTCCATCACCTGCTGCTCCAGAGCACACAGCTGGGCCAAGATGGAGGCAAAGCTGGGTCTGTGGTGGGGGTCCTGATCCCAACACGCTGATACACACACAAAAAATTTATTATAATCATGGATGGATGGATGGATGGATGGATGAAATGGATGGATGGGTGAAATAAATGGATAGGACAATAGATGATGAGTGGATGTGTTCCAGTGCTTAACAACTTTACTAAGAGAGTGGGTGGGTGAGTGGAGGGATAGAAAGACGGACTACTAGAGAGACGGGTGAAAAGAGGTAGATGAATGAATGGATAAAAGGAACAGGTAGATGGATGCATTGCGTCAAACCTGGTGGAATCATCTGACGTATCTGTTCATAAATTGATGGAATTTTGAGAAATAGATATGTGAATGAATGGATACCAGAAAAGGTCTTTAAGATGGATGGATGGATGGATGGATGGATGGATGGATGCATTAGATAGAGAGAATAATATATAGTCAACGTAGGTGTGTTGAATGGCACTGTTTCATATCCGCATAAATATGAAGATGGATAACAGATACATTTTGGATGGATGGATGGATGGATGGATGGACTGATGGACATCTGTGTCTAAATGTATGGATAAAGACATGAACTATTTAGAATGAAGGATTGTGGATGGACGAGATGGATGAGATGGATGGACGGGTGGAAGGACAGATGGATGGCTATGAGTAAATGAATGGATGGAGACATGAAGGTGCAGTACATATAAAAGAGGACTGTGTTGATCGATAGTTACGTACTTGAAGAGACTGAAGTGATGGATGAATGGATGGATGGATGAATGAATAAATGAATGGATGAATGGATAAAAGACGTTACCTGACATGAGTTGGGCGAAGGGTTCAGGGCAGGTGGAGGGGATGGGCAGAGTCAGTTTATTTACTGCCACACCGTAGGCCACAGCCAGACCATCGATCCCTCTGTACGGAGCCTCGCCTGTGAGTAACTCCCATAATAAAACCCCATAGCTATAGAGAGAGAGAGAGAGAGAGAGAGAGAGAGAGAGAGAGAGAGAGAGAGAGAGAGAGAGACTATTCAAATCGTTCCAACCCAAACTCCAACATACAGACACAGTATGAAGCAAACTTTACAGGATGCCACAGACCCACACAGAACCTTCCGGCAAAACACACACACACACACACACACACACACACACACAGTACAGCATATAGACACATACACACTTGACACAGCTGTTCAGAAAAAGAACATCAGCATCCTCCGTGTCTTGGCTCCCACGCACCTACAATTACAAACCCTGCAAGAGCGTTTTCTCTTTTAAATACTCTTCCTCAGAGAGAGAGACTCGCCCACGGTGGCTTTATATAGCCCGCTAATTACAGCATGCGCGCACACGCAGCACAACATAGCTTTCTCTGCCCCGCAGCTCCTAAACACTATAATCTTAGGAGTATATTAAGACGCCTTTAAAGTCTGAGAAGAAAGAAAAGAACTTTTTTTTTTTTTTTAAACGTTGTGATTCCACGGCGGGTTTTCGGGCCTGCCGTTGCAGAGAGGACGGATACCGTTATATGCGGTTACAAAAAAAGGCATGACGAGAAAGGTGTGAATTTTACAGCGGAAGATACGGTCTAATCAGTTATCTAGTAGTCTTGTGGTTTAATAAACAGCCCCAGGAAGTATTGGTAATAAGTCCCAGATCTGTGCACAGCTCAGGCTCACAAAGTTCATGCAGAAAATCACAGGCTGAGCCACGTTGTACGGACAAACAGAAAACATCTCAACCGTTTTTAGCTTCGCGAGCGTTTCTGATTTCCGTCCTCTTACTTACGAGTCGAGCATGCGATTCAAATGGTAGTTTCCTACTTCTCCACCACTGCACGCTAAGCAGACTTCTATACTAATACAGCTAGCGTACGCTCTAGAAGTATGAAAGATTGCACGCGGGCTAGTATTAAAAAAAAAAAAAGGGTCGGTAGGTAGGTCTATATTAAGTTTCAATGTAAAAAAAAAAAGTTTCGGTGATGGCGATTACGTAGGTATGACTTTAAACTGACTGGGTCTTCAACCCGTGCCTTCGGGCGGTGTGGTGGCGCAACTGGTTAAGGCTCTGGGTTGTTGATTGGAGGATCAGGGTTCAAGGCCCAGCACAGCCAATCTGCCACTATTGGGCCCTTGAGCAAGGCCCTCAACCCTCCCTGCTCCAGGGGTGCTGTATCATAGCTGCCCCTGCACTCTGACCCCAACCTCCCCAGTGTGATGTAATGTATATGTGGCGATATTAAAGGCTTCTATGCCCATTCTATTCTATTCCATCATTGCAAACCTTATTTTGATGCTAGACACAGTTTTTCCAGAACTTCGTGCCAAGTTAAAGCGGTGTCGAGCTGTTTTAATGAATTTTTTTAGATGTATTATGGTGCCCGAACCCGTTAATATTATTTTATTGCTTTTGTATTACTTGTTTGAAGAGTTAAAAAAAAAAAACAAGGTCGGTCTTTGTTAAGTTGAAGACATAAAAAAATGGATACATGCATACAGTATGTATACCCCTGTGCTGAATATTGTTTAAGATTGCACATGACCGTTTACCAAAAGAAAAAGGGAACTCTTATTATGAAGTCCCCGGAAGTGTTGTCGTGGTTGTTGTTTTTTTTTTTTTCCGAGTTCCGTAACTCTGGTCCAAATTGCGACTTCATTCTTCCAACCTCCGTATGGTTTTCCTTCATCAAAGGTTGGTGGTACTCTGTAGTTGCTAACCATCCTCTGCTACCAATGTTACACAAAAATGCACATTACAGTAGTTCAACGATAAGCCGTTTATTTAGCCTTCCAGAACAACATCTTAACGCAAATTTACAACCGGCAAGTCGGTCGGACGGGTTACGGCATGACGAGAATATTTTTAAGGATGGCCTAATAGAGTATGACTGCATGACTGTATATACTGTACTATACATTTACATTTCTGGCACTTAGCAGACACCTGATGTCCATTTTATCTCATTTCCATTTATACAACTGAGCAATTGAGGGTTAAGGGCCTTGTTTAGGGGCCCAGCAGTGGCAGCTTGATGAACCTGGGACTCGATCTCGCGACCTACTGATCAGTAGTCTAACGCCTTAACCACTAGGTGACCGCATGCCTGTATACGCAGTCGAATATCCTCTACAAACATGACTGTCTTCCGTCATGTTCATCCTTTCATACAAAAAAAAACCCTGGTCTGAATTTGTAAATTCATTACACGTGTCAGATCCCAGGGCTGTCGATTAAAAAGCGGCAGTGTAAACACGAGGATTACAGCTAATACGCATAAAGCTGGCTAGTTTAAAAGTTATTTCCACTCCGACTTCACGCGTGAAAATGCCACGAGGGGTTGGATGATTTTTTTTTTTTTTCCGGATTTTGAGATACTAAATAAATTCCAGCTTTCTTATATACTGTAATGCACGTTGATGTGCACTGGATTTACACGACAGCTCCTGGTGTGACGTTATCCTGTCGAGCTGATGTTATTGTTGCCATGGTGACGTTTTATTCAGGTGTACGGGTTACAGTACGGTACACTGCGTCTTAAATGGGCATGAACCGCAGAAAAGAACTGACCTCTCTCACCAGACATTCCACACCTCTCTTCAGTGATAAAGAATAGTGTGTGTGTGTGTGTGTGTGTGTGTGTGTGTGTGTGTGTGTGTGTGTGTGTGTGTGTGTGTGTGTGTGTGTAAGAGCCTGACAGTCGTTCCTGCCTGAGTGGTTAGCCTTGTAATTGGCGGTAGGGATGCGCCCTTGAGGACAGAGGTGTCTATTGTTTGGAAATGTGTGTGTGGTTGCAGTGTTGAGGTTACGTCCTTTTACATACTATTGTGACTCTGTGTGTGTGTGTGTGTGTGTGTGTGTGTGTGTGTGTGTGTGTGTGTGTGTGTGTGTGGCTCCCTTTCGCCTCCCAGTCTCTAAACCTGGATAAGAGCCGTATTGTTT
>NC_062524.1:24267054-24274554 GCF_022655615.1 Tachysurus fulvidraco
CCGCTCCAGGTTTGGTGCCAGATGCTGAGCAAGTATTTGCCTGGCTTTATTTCTAGCCCTTAAAACAAATGAGGACCTTCAAGTGTTGTTCATCCCATCGCTGACAGTTCTGGCTCCACTGTAAGGTTTACTTTCTCCGGTTGCTTTAACTTCTTTCTAGAGCGTTTTTAAGTAACCACCATCCCGTACACTAAGCCGTGACTTGGATAAATATCACGATTATAACGTTTATAGCGTCTAATCGATGCTGCTGGTTAAAATTTAAGAAATACTTGGAACATTAGTTGCATGGAAGGGTTTAAAATCTGTCGGTTTCATTCATTTTTGTCACAATTATTGGGATGGTTATTGGCAGACACTACCTACGTTTCTGCAGCTATATGTCAGTGAGATGAATGAATCGATGGTCTTAATCACAAGGTGAGAATCTTGCCTACATACCAAAGCTTAATTTCTTCAGTATTGACTATAATAACACTGGCCACCAGCTGTCTTGAAAACAAACACTCAGTCGATTTTATTTTTGTCTTGCTGTGTTTGTCCAAGGTGATTCGTTTTATACGTATGGAATCGACAACAAACGATTTGACTCGTGCCCGGATTAGAAGAATTGATATGAAGTCTATATGAAGAAATAAACAAAAAATAAAACAGAAAAAAAATTTTATATGCTTCCAAGTTAATTGATTCATATAGCTCTGTTATATATGTGTAGAATTGACTCTCAAAGCTTTTTGTGTTTTTTTTAGTGATTCAATGATTCGAATCATTTTGGTATCGACTCCCAGAACCTTTGATGTGAACTGAAAGCTGTTTATCGGAAAGCTCGACACAACCTATATTGAAGATATATATTCTGTATTTTAGGATAGATTAGCGGTTTCCAAAGCGTAATTAATTGAGTTTTTTTGGAGGTTGACTCAGCTCTTATTGGAATTCAACTTCCTGAAACCCGAAAGCAAGCGAGTGACCGATCTTATGGTTTTTTTTTTTTGTATGTTAAGAA
Organism: Tachysurus fulvidraco; assembly: GCF_022655615.1. NCBI lineage: Eukaryota > Metazoa > Chordata > Actinopteri > Siluriformes > Bagridae > Tachysurus > Tachysurus fulvidraco. The sequence continues at coordinate 24,268,061 of NC_062524.1, forward strand.
CAATATAGACTATAGGAAAAATTGGATTTAGCTACACATAATGGATTAAATAACCTGTCGTGTTAAGTGACGTGATTTAGTGTGTAGCACGGTGAGCTTTATAACCTTCAGCAACTGGCTGATCTGTTCGTTAATTAGTTACAGCAGCTGTATGAAGCAACGATTTATTACATACAAAAAGGTTCACACACACACACACACACACACACACACAGACACACACACACAGTGCTTATTCAGCATGTCTGCCTGTTCTGCTTGTGGTTGAAAGCAGGGCCACTGACAGTTCACACACTTCCACTAGCTTTAGTGCTTCAATGTGAGAACAACAACAACAACAACAACAACCACCAAAATACAGAAGATTAAGAATGATTCAGAGAAAGATAAAGAGCATAAATATCAGTTTCTCAGCTGAAAATACCTAGTGACTATAACTAAAAAAATAATAATAATACAGGACAGGTCATTAGGCCATCTGCAGTGAGACATAACCACCAATTTAGTCCCACATTCCCCTAAGAGCTACGCTGATTTCAGACCAGTGTTCTCTTTAAGCGCTATCTGTTAGGCCTCGCGCCAGAAAGCTGTATTTTTTTTCCTCTGCGGTGGCGCAGGCAGGAAAAACGAAACAAAGGAGAGAAATGAGGGCGCGCTAGACACCATGCTGAATGAACACTGGCGCTATGAGAGAGCGTAGCCATGGCGACGGGCTGTGTTTGTTGTTTGTTGACTGTTTGGAAGGCAGAGATGTTGGTAAGCTGAACGACACAGGCTGAACTCGGTCACACCATACACCCACAGAGACACAACGACAGATTGTGAGATACATTTGTGAAACGTTCCTTTGAGGAAACTTTTAACATTTAGGTTTCAGTGTTACATTTCTATTTTAATCGCATGCACAACTCTGTAGCTGTCAGGCTCTGTGATGAAATAAGGAGGTGTGGAATTTGTGCCAGTTAAACCCAGTGAAGGAGGTGTGGCCTTTGTGCCAGTCAGTTTCATTGAAGGAGGTGTGGCCTTTGTGCCAGTCAGTCTCAGTGAAGGAGGTGTAGTCTTTGTGCCAGTCAGTCTCAGTGAAGGAGGTGTGGTCTTTGTGCCAGTCAGTCTCAGTAAAAGAGGTATAGTCTTTGTGCCAGTCAGTCTCAGTGAAGGAGGTGTGGCCTTTGTGCCAGTCAGTCTCAGTGAAGGAGGTGTGGCCTTTGTGCCAGTCAGTCTCAGTGAAGGAGGTGTGGAATTTGTGCAAGTCAGTCTGAGTAAAGGGGTGTGGCCTTTGTGCCAGCTAGACTCGGCAAAGGGGTGTGGCCTTTGTGCCAGTTAGACTCAGTAAAGGGGTGTGGCCTTTGTGCCAGTCAGTCTCAGTAATAGAGGTGTGGTCTTTGTGCCAGTCAGTCTCAGTGAAGGAGGTGTGGCCTTTGTGCCAGTCAGTCTCAGTGAAGGAGGTGTGGCCTTTGTGCCAGTCAGTCTCAGTGAAGGAGGTGTGGAATTTGTGCAAGTCAGTCTGAGTAAAGGGGTGTGGCCTTTGTGCCAGCTAGACTCAGTAAAGGGGTGTGGCCTTGGTGGCAGCTAGACTCAGTAAAGGGGTGTGGTCTTTGTGCCAGCTAGACTCAGAAAATGTGTATGGCCTTTGTGCCAGCTAGACTCAGTAAAGGGGTGTGGCCTTTGTGCCAGCTAGACTCAGTAAAGGGGTGTGGCCTTTGTGCCAGCTAGACTCAGTAAATGTGTGTGGCCTTCATGCCAGTTAGACTCAGTAAAGGGGTGTGGCCTTTGTGCCAGCTAGACTCAGTAAAGGGGTGTGGCCTTTGTGCCAGCTAGACTCAGTAAATGTGTGTGGCCTTTGTGCCAGTTAGACTCAGTAAAGGGGTGTGGCCTTTGTGCCAGTTAGACTCAGTAAAGGGGTGTGGCCTTTGTGCCACTCAGTCCCAGTAAAAATGTACCTCAGTACCTGCAAGCTTCTGTGAGACATCTCCTGTCCCAGTTAGTCTCAGATGAAATAAAAAAAGGCTTACACAGTTTTTTAAATACAATCAGCCTGAACTGTATTATATTATTGACAGCTCTGTTCTAACATGCATTTTATCACAGCTTTAAACACCCTCATAAAACTCATTCCCTTGTGTCTATTTTCTCCCCCTCCAGTCTGTCATCGTCTCCTTGCACCGTCCTTCCTCCCTTCACTATTGTACTGCTCGTCTTCCATTCCCTGCCTGCATTCTCTCCTCCTCCCTCTCTCTCTGTCTCTCTCTCTCCATAACCTTTCTACATTCTCTCCATGTGTGATTACCCTCTCTCTTTGTGTAAGTGTATGTGTGTATGAGTGTGAGGTTGGCAGACAGCATGCGTGTCAGTGCGCTGCTCCCCTGAGAGACAAAGCCGTCCTTCTTCCAGGGGAAAACCCCCACCCTGCCGGAATTCTGCTCCCACCCACGGACCGGAGTGAGAGAAAGAGAGAGAAAGAGAGAGAGATGGATGAAAGAAAAATAGGACAGGTCATGATACTAATGACGTTCAGAATACCCCACCTCATTACTCCCTGCGTCCACTGAAACGATTTTACATTATACCACAAAATTCTCTCATACGATTGGTCAGGACCTCGGCAAGGTTTACGTTAACACGTTCAATCTGATATGGTATCGTTTCTAATAGTAACAGTGAATTTTCTGAGATTTATATTATAACGGAGGAGCCACAAATCTGAAGTCTAAAAATAAAAGAATTAAGGAAAACAGTTAATAACTTTTAATGGCGTTTAATAATTAGTTTAAAAAATTAACTATGTGAGTGATGCAAGTTATGTATTAGCTAATAAGAGCATTGATACGACGGCAACTTGCTCTCTACATAACACTGGTCTCAGCTGTCGTAAAGTTGTGGATCTATTTAGCAACTAACACTGATTTACGGTTGTGTGCAGCCTATCTGGTCAAATATTAACCCAAATCACGATCCATTAACCTCAGCAAAAACCTAATGTTTCGGAGGCCCGTCAGTCATGAGCTGATGGTTAACTAGCCCCAGCGCTAGCATCGTTTCACAGTCGTTGTGCCATTTTAGCATGGACAAGGGGTGAGCAAAAGTACGTGCACCCCTTGATGATTCTTCCATTATCGCGTTGCAGGATCTAATATTTGTTCAGGGAATAGAAGTGGAAACGTACAGCTGGATGAATGGCTAATAACAGGACTATAAAAACCCCTTATACACATCCTGCTGGCTCTAGCTGGTTCTCCTCCCCTCCTTCCCTCCTCCGCTCCTCCACTCTCAAGCTAAATGATACCACAAATAGTGCTTAGAAGGCAAAAACTATGCTATTGCACAACTCTGAGAGAGCCCGAGCCTGCTTAAATGTACATTCACACACAAACACCAAAAATATCCAACTCACTGTCAACACACTGAAAGGCACTAGTGTTGCACCAAATTATACATCTGTTTTCATGTACATTCACCTACCCAACAAAACAAGTTTAAAAACTGACTAGCAAGCTAGTCAACACTTCGCTTCTAGCCAAATGATGACATTAGCAACTGGTGTTCATCTGTGATAATTTAAAAGTACTGCAAAAATTTCAAAAACAGATTTTCAGAGTTTAAGTTATTTGAAGAAATTGGTCAAGATTACAAAAAAACTGATATATGAATATGATGTAGTAGTTAGTTGCTGTTATGCTAGCTTGATTTAAGTCATCTTATATGGTTGACTTTTAATAGTGTATATTCTACTTAAAGGATTTTTAATTTTTTATGTTTAAACATAATAAGTGATCAAGGCTTGGAAAACTCCTTCGTACAGTATATATAGCATCCTCTGGACTTCCTGCTCCGCTTGACCTATCGGTGTCTTTGTTTTCCTACTGCACTCATCCGGTTTACACTTCTTCTCCAACAACATGCTAACACAAACACGTGTACACGTGCTTGGGCCGGTGTTTTTCCGACAGAGATAATGCTAACACACATGGAAGTATTTTCAACCCCTTTCAATACTTCGTTTATGATGGCGAGAGTTTGTACCATTTAAAAAAATATATATCCATATAAAATACAAAGCCAAAGAATGATGCCATTAATTATTTTAATAGTTGAAGTTGCGTTGTTCTGTAACAGCTATATTTTACCTCAGGTTTTGTCACTAGAATCTTTACAAGTTATTACGTCAAAAAAAAGCTGCTTGCTATCAAGAAAACGCAAAGTTACCTCATTATATTGCTCTCAAATAAAACACCTCACCATATCAACAAACAATTATTAAGTGTAACAGGCCAAAGACCTCTTCCGCTTCATTTGCGTCAAACATACGTACAGCTTTCTGACAGTCACATAGCATAACAAAACCTGAGGTAAAATATAGCTGTTACAGAACAACGCAAGTGGTATTTGATAGCCCTGTGTTTAAGGTGTTGGGCAACCAATCGGAAGGTTGTGAGTTCGATTCCTACGTCCACCAAGCTGCCAATGTAAGTCACTGTGGATAAAGGCGTCTGCTAAATAATGTAAATGTATATAGGCGTCTTCGAGTTTAAAAAGAGAACGACCATTTTGAACAAAGGCGCCGCAAAATCAAGTGGTTGTGGCCGCAACAATCACAAACAACTCTGAACTCCTTACAATTAATCCAACCAATCAGAATCAAGAAATTCTACAAACTATGGTGTCATTTGGTTTATTTTTACACACACACACACACACACATACACACACACAAAACACAACCTCACAATCCCTATATCGGCACTAACGGTTGGAAACGAGGTTGACTCGTTGAGAACTGATAATGATTTTGATACCAAACTGTCTGTTAGTTACTATGGTTACCATGGATATTATTAAACATTTGTAGACTTTTAAACAATTAAAAAAGAATAAAAAGTAGATTTTTTTTTGCTGATTCTGATTGTTAATTTGTTAAGTTAATTTAATTAAGATAGCTAATTTGGTTTCTTTTTTTACTTTACGAAACTTTATTTCGACTTTCTAATCCAACAACTTACACAGGGATTTGTATAATTAAAAAACTTGTAATAACCGTGTTGCTGTTGTATTAAATCAGATGCCTGTTTAGCATTATGGAAGGAGTCTCCAGTGCCAGTGCTACTGTAACAGAGCTACAAAGTCCAACATGAACTTTTCCTCCTTGGTAAAGTCTTCGATTTCAGTTTCTATGACAACCTGCAATTTTTATTGGTTGAACAAAGGCGCCGCAAAATCAAGTGGTTTTGGCCGCAACAATCACAAACAACTCTGAACTCCTTACAATTAATCCAACCAATCTGCTAGTGTAACTCTGGCTGTGAATAAATCTTAGATCGTTAGAATATTTACAGTGTAAACTGAAGGCACTATAATGCTATAAATGTCACGGTCATGTACGAATATGATGTATATCATGAACAGAAAGACAGAAAGAAAACTTTCCAATCGGGCAAAAAAAATGTAGGAAACAAGAACATAACTAGAGAGAAAGGATTTAAATAATATCACAACCTTAGTGACTTTCTTTCATTAAAGGAAAAGTCTCCGTTTTTTGAAAGCAAATGTCGACATTTGAAATCACCAAAACAAACACGCCCCTAACCCAAACAGGTCCCACCCCTGTATTGATAGCTCCACCCACACGTACATACGTAACAAAGGCAACTAATGGAAAGGAATGTGTCTTTATCATAGCTGAAGGGAAGAACAATACGATTGCAGATAAACAAACAAGCAAAAATGACACAAGCATAATCATGTAAAGGACAAAGGCATATATTAGTTCTGTGTAACAAAGCAAAACCAACGTCACTCACCTATCGAGAAGGAAAAAAGCGCCTCGCGTCTTAAGTAAAGTTGGCTGCTTATTCACAGATTGGAGTTTCCCGAGTCAATAACTCCTGAGCTAAACACTGGTACTAGCTAAACGCGGTTGTAGCTTCCTCTCTACATTACTACGATAGAAAAGAGGTGTTATTTGTGTAGTAATAGCGTTTAGCTCAGGAGTTATTGACTCGGGAAACTCCAATCTCCTTCTCCTTCAGTTCTCTCCAGCGCTGGAAAGCTGATCCTATATTAACACGTCCTACTTCTTGCTTTATCGTAAGCCTTTCTTCTCTTTCGTTCTTTGTTTTTATCCTCCATGTCAACGTTAAAACCGCTTTCTGCTAATGTCACACATGCGCACTGAACACTCTCTCCACCGCATATTGACAAGCCCCGCCCCTTTCTGCTCATTGGCTACAAGTTTGATTTGATTTTCGTTTTGATTTTTGTTTATTATTCGGCCCGACTCTGAAGCATTTCTCAAAAATCGAAGACCCTGCCTTTAAGAGAAATAAAAATAAATAAGTAATTAACCTGCTCAATAGTAAATGAACAGAAGTTCATTTCAGGTACTACGATCTGTTCAGGTCTTGCCTGTCAGACGGACACCTGCCCTCCACATGCCCACATTTCCCTCAGCCATCTCCGGATACAGCCTGCTCTCTTTTCCAAAATAAAGAGACAATACC
>NC_062524.1:24279554-24322054 GCF_022655615.1 Tachysurus fulvidraco
CCTGATTTTTTTCAGTCAGCTAATTATTTCTTTTATTTAATTAGCATTCAAAAATATTAAATTACATTTCTCTTTCATTTTAACTTTATATTATTTTCATTATTTTTACACCATTTACTTCTATACTAATAATTAACACGTTATCATATGGTGCGATCCTGGTGACCCCGCTGGCTCCTATTCCACTGTTCTGAAATCAGTTAGTTCACTTACTAAACAGACTTGTGGTAACATTTGTGTTATTTCACCGTGGTAACTTCTTCGCTGTTTCTAAAAGGCGTTACAGTTTTTGATCGACATCTTATATATTCATTGATTTATTTTTCAATTCGGCATCAAGTTTTTGGGAGATTTTGCATGTGACTTCTCCAGATTTCCATGTGACTTCTCCAGACATCAAAACAGGTCAGAATGCAATCAGCTGAACTGTTACAACACTGTGACTGACAGATGAGGAGGAGGAAGTGAGGTGAGGAAGAAGAAAGAAAGAGTGATGACGGTAGAGAGGCATCATCTATGTCGATCGTGATTGAAAGCTGTCTGTAGCATGAATCATCAGCGTTACGTTAATGTTTGCATTGGCAACCGACATATCGAAATACTGTGGAGGTTTTCAGTAAGTGTAGCCTGGTAAATGTGATTCTCTAGAAAAATTCTGCCAGGAAAGCTTTTCTTCATAATCCTTCATTCTTATTGGTCCGTTGTTTCTATAGCAACACCTCATCAACGTTTGTTACTATTTGTTGTTGGCTGTGGTATAAAAGGAATTAAACACTTTGTGAATTCGTGCTCTTATAGGAAAACGATAATCATTGATTATATTCCTGTAAGAGTGCATCCTAAACATTGTTTACTAATGCGATGTACTTCAATTTCGTAAGTTATGGCACCACTGAAAACTGTTCAGGTGTCCGTAGATGGTTCGGAGAAAAAAAACGTGATTACAAATGCTGCTAATTCTTATGTGGCAGATAACTGAGGTCTTTGTTTATGTGAAGTAGTTTAAGTCAGAGGACTGGACGAAGAACTGGGTGCAGCCTGAGGATGATATTTCCACAGTGAACAGATTACTAAATAATTACTGTACACTAGCAAAAAGTAAACCAAGCAAAATTTGAACACTGAAGATCTGGGTGAAAGAGATATTGTGGAAAGAGAGGAAAGAAGAGATTTTGTTTTATTTTTCGTTCGAATCAGTACTTTAGGCATATTTTGAGACACAGAGTGCTTTACACTGCAAGACTTTTTTGCAGCACCTCAAGTAAGACAAGACAGAAGTGCTGGAAAAGAGGTGATGCATACTGAGGCACATTTATTAAAGAAGGTGGGACACTTACTGTTATTTGATTTGAGGTCTCTGTGAATGACAGTAACTATAGCCTCGCTGTGAAGGTACAGCATGCCTCTGGCGATCTGCACGGCCCAGTTGACCAGAATGTGTGGTGCGATGCGTCTCCCGGCCAGCGCACGGCTCAGAGGTCCACCGGACGCGTACTCCATGATCAAGCACATGTTGGGCTCCTGCAAGCACACTCCTTTGAGCGCGATGATGTTGGGGTGCGTGAGCATGGCGAAGAGGCGCGCCTCGTTGCGCACGTTCTGCGCCGTCACGCTGATATCCTCGTCCGGGTCCTGGCGCGCAGCCTTTACCGCCACCAGGTCCCCTCGCCATGTGCCGCGGTAGACCTTCCCAAACCCGCCGACACCGATCACCTCTTGCAAGCTGAGATCCCGGAAATCTACCACATCTGGCTCGACCTGCAGCTCCACTGCTGGCCCGAGTTCACCTGCTGTCACGCTGGAACCCGGGATCTTTCCATATCCGCTGGGTTTAAGCGAGACGTAATTGGAAGGGAAAATTCCCACCTTGTTGTTGACCTTTCCAGCCCACCAGCCTTCATCCCCGGAAATTTCCGAGTCTAAAGACAGAACTTCCACTACGTCGCCTTTCCGCAGGGTGAGCTCGTCCTTGCCGGACGCCTCATAATCGAAGAGCGCAGTCCAAACCGGGTTGGTGAAATTCCCTTTCTGGGATTGCTCCAGATTTTTCCAGGGGGACAGCGTGCCGCGCGTAAATATGGTCTTCAGAGGCTCCATAGCGCTTCTTCTTCTTCTTTTTCTTCTTCCTCTTTACGAACGGATCCAAACAATTGGAAAACGCTCCAGATGTACACACTCTCCGGCCCCTCTCTCCAGTTTCCAAACTGTACCTGAGGATCATGGAGAGGGACTGTTGCGCTCTGAATTTTCCTCCAAAGCCAAGCGCGCTAACCATGAAAAGACGCACAGCACCGGGACACATGGAGAGCGCGGGTCTCCATGAAGATGGAAACGGTGGACGTGAGCGCAAACCCTAAGCACTCCATGAACGCTAGGTTGAGATGTGTTCAAATCCCATATCCTAAGATGTGATTAACAGGAAATGAGTCGAATTTACTACATTGACGAACTAAATTTGTCCATAAAATCTTGTGCACCTTGCTTTGCTCAGTGAATGCGCAAAACACATAAACTGCTGCGCCAACAATGATCTAAAACTATGTATATATAAGGAAATATCCTGAGTGTTTTAAAAGAAGAAAAAGTCCGTTTCTCCGTCCATGATGAGTATTTTTAGTCGTGAAGTGCTTGCGGTCAGTCCGAGCAGGAAGCGCAGAGAAGAATGGCAGGAAAACGCACAAAACCCGCAAAACTCATTGTGCACAAAGCACAAGAAAGCTCTATCACCTTTTTACTTTAAGTCTCCAAATCCAAACGCGCAACTGGACATATTTAGGACCAAAACCACATATGTGCGTGTTTTCCTCCTCTTTTTTTTCTCTTCTCTACCACCACTAAATGTTAAAACAGGAAGTTCAGTGCCAACAATCAGAAGCGTTACTTAAACCCCGAAAAACACAAAAAAAAACAAGCTGTTGTAGGTGATTAAATCCAATCAGTTCCACACACTTCTCTCTGTTTTTTTATACTAAGAAACCGACCTTCCAGTCTTTTTTTTTTTTTTTTTTTTGGAGTTACTAAACCCCACATGGGAGGGGCTTAAAGTTTTCACTCATTTCTGGTGGCTGAGTATTAAAAAACTTGTCGCACACTTAATAAGAGCCCTTTTCAGGGTGTAAACTCAACGGTGTTATGCGCTCTATCTAGTCCACTATACAGCTGTTTGACATAAACCTCTAATCAGACGAGAGTTTGGACGGTTTCCTTTTGGATGAATATAAAACAAGTGATTACTCCCTATATTCGTTCCCTATATACAGCCTAAGTCAATACATATGGACTCCCTATCTAGTGCACTATCTAGTTTAATAATGGGATACTGAGATGTTTCCAACAGGAAAGGGATCAAATGACCGTCATAACGCGCTACTGTTGTTGTGTCGTTGCTAATCTGAAGTGCAATTACTGTAGAAACGGAAATGTGTTTTAAGTGTGTATTTAAGGTTAGTTAAACCTTATTGGATAAAATGATCTATTTTTATTAAAGTAAGTGAATTAGGTAACACTACTACTACCAATAATAATAATAATAATAATAATAATAATAATAATAATAATAATAATAATAATACCCAACCTTATTTTTTTTATTTATTAAAATAAAGTGAAATAGGTAACACTTCTACTACCAATAATAATAATAATAATAATAATAATAATAATAATAATAATAATAATAATAATTAACCAACCTTGAGTTAAACCTTGTTGGTTAAAAGTATATATTTTAATTAAGGTAAAGTGAATTAGGCAACACTACTACGATAAATAAATAAATAAATAAATAACACCAACAACAGCGACATACTCGGTGCTTGGGCCCCTAATTATGATAGCAAGTGGGCGGGGCTTATGTGACGCCATTTGTACTGCATCAACAGGTGGATGTTCTGGAACAAACAGGTTTAGCAAGCTTTATTGAGGTTTTCTAAACAGCCTAAACAAGTAAATTGCCTAAGTCATGAGTCAAAAACAAAACAGAAATAAATGAAGCTGTTTGTGCTGAATTCGTATTGTTTTACAACGTAGAGCGAAGCCGGCTTGAGCCTGAAGACTAAGGCGTCTACATTTCAGCCAGAATACAGGTAGAAGGTGCTTATTGTGGTCATTAAACAAGTACAAATCATCAAACCTCATACAGTATAGCCCCAAAAAACAAGACCAGCAACAGCATTATTTATGGGGCCGATTAAGTCCGTAATGGATATCAGTCCACGTGTTCTTCTTCCAGTTATATCCACTGTGGCTTCAGTTAAGCAAATCACAACCCACCACGTCCTTGAGGTCCAAACACTGGCTCTCATGTGAGATCCATCTTTAGTAACGACTTCCAAAGTCTACCCGGGGACAAATGTTGCAGAACCAATCCTCAGACGTTTCTGCGAGGTTGAAGAAAACCAGAGAACCTAAAGAAATCCCACCCATATAGACACAGGAGCAGAACATGTGCACAAATAGTAACCAGTAAATCATTTTAAGTGTTGCCATGGATGAACCGCTTAAGCTGATGGATATTTAATTATTTTAGACACTGGAAACATCAAAATCCTTACCATGATGTGGAAGGATCTCTGTGGTAGCTTAACGCTCTAACACACCGTTTCTGACACGTTTCATTTTCAAGACATAACTTACCATTTGGCTTCCTCAGCATTCTCCAGACCCCTAGAGGGCCACACTCAGGTTTAGCCTTTGTCTTGGAAATGCTGCCTTTCCGGCTCTATACATTTACAGCATTTGGCAGATGCCCTTATCCAGAGTGACTAACATTATCTCATTTTTTTTAAACAGCTGAGCAATTGAGGGTTAAGGGCCTTGCTCAAGGGCCCAACAGTGGCAGCTTGGTGGACCTGGGATTGAACTCACAACCTTCCGATTGGTAGCCCAACACCATAACTACTAGGCTACCACAGGCCCTTTACCCTCTGATGTTTCTCGAAGGTGAGTCTTTAATATTATGGCTCGTTGTGAATCGCTCATCGTGTACGGACGCAAACTCCGGGGACTCAGAAATACAGACATCACCATTTTAAAGGAAGAAAACAGGAAGGAATGTCGAGTCGGCTTTTATTTCCTGGGGCGGGTTGGTAGTTTGGGGTTAGTAAAAAGGGGTCAAAGGGGAAAGGGTGTGATTTTGGAAATGCTTCACATCTAAGAGTTGAATGCGAGAGCACACACACACACATACACACAAACAAGCGAGCACTGAGTCATCATTTCTTCAGGAAGGATGTGGTGGTTTCCGAGGCCCAGTAGCAAAGAGTTCGCCCCGGCTATTATAATAGCTTACTACACAAACACAGAAACACACAGACACACACACAAGAGCTCCTTCTCCATTAAATGGATCATGATCATCACCGAGTTGACCAAATGATATATATGGCACAATGGGTAGAAGTGTGCTGGTGTAAATAGGAGCCGGAAAACTATACGAAAGTGGCCACTCTCTCGGTGGCCTACAGGTCAGTCTCCATACTACAACCTTTTAAAATACAAAAGAGGAATCTTTTCGAAGAAAACTCTAGTGTTTATATAGTTGTAGCTTTAATGGATTGTCTGTTACTCTGTCAAGATCAACCATTGGCTGAAAAGCTAGAAGTTGAAGAGCATTCCCAGAGTCTTGAGCCCACTTTGGAAAAGCTCTTTGGAAAAGACGGAGTGCCAACCCATCGCAGGGCGCACACACACACACACACACTACGGACAATTTTCCAGAGATGCCAATCAACCTACCATGCATGTCTGTGGACCGTGGGAGGAAACCGGAGTACCCTGAGGAAACTGGGAGCACATGCAAACTCCACACACACACAAGGCGGATGTGGGAATCGAACCCCCAACCCTGGAGGTGTGAGGCGAACGTGCTAACCACTAAGCCACCATGCCCCCCTACATTACATATATGTGATGTTATTTATATTCTATATTACATATAGTTATATAGTCTTCTAATTAGTGAACAAAACAAACAGAGAAGTGGTGAAAATGTATCCATCAAATCTAGACGTATAACCAAAAATAACAGCATGTCTGTCTACTTTCGATGATGTGTGAAGCACACCGTTAAAGAAAAAAAAAAAGGCTACACCTTTCACTAGAAGAGTAAGCTACAAAAACGTAGTACAACAACGCGGTCACTGTTTATTACTGACCCCTTTTTTTCAGCCTGTATAAAAGAACACACTCTTAAAACGACATGTTTTTATGGCTGTAAACAATGGGCTTTTCCCTCCTTCTTCCCATTCTTTATGCAAAAGAGTACACAAATCAGAGAATTTGTAAATCTACCATAGGCTCAAGTCGCACGTGTCCGACGTCACGTACTACGTCCACGGTTATAACTTTCAATCCCGTCTCCAGTTCAACGTTTACAGACTTCCATGCTAACTCTTCTGTATAAGAAATAAATACGCTCTAACGTTATCTCAATAACAAAGCAGTTTATTATTAGACTTAGTCCCTGTGAAGCAGCTGTTACTATAGAAATAACCAGCACGAGCGTCTTGACGGACTTCCGTCGGAGCCGTCGTTATAGGACGTGTATCATCTTCTGAGTTTAATCTTCCAAGTCATATGCAGGGTTAGAGAAGATATTTTGCTTCAAGTCTTCAACCAGAGCTGGAAAATCATATGCATCCTGCTTTATTCAAAATGATATACTATACACACACACACACACACGGGAAAGAAAGAAAAAAAAAACGATAAAGGAACATTATACCGAAATTTGCACTTTATTTCACTTATATAAAATAATAAGAATGTTAAAAGTTTCACATACAGCCTCGGAGCAGCCAAAACTTTTACACACCTGAAGAGAGACAGCCACAAAAACAAGGTACTGTATGAGGGAAGGATAGAAGTGTTTCTGGCTCGTCACGGGCCTCGTTGGAGAACATTAAAAACAATTTAAAAGATACAAGATGGTGATGAATAGCGTGGATATAAATGTGCATTTGGTTGTCCGGTCGGTTTGTACAGGGGGACGTGGCTCACGATTCTGTTTGTGATTCGGTCTTGTGCAAGTTTGACTTTTTTTTTTTTTTTAAACAGTTAATCCTTTCGATCTCAGCCTAGAGTTCAACTCGGTCAAAAGAGAGAAATTAAAAAAAAGAAAAAAAAAAAAAAAAAAAAAAAACCTTGAAAGAAACAAAACTAAAATCCACACTGGAGAACAACATGGTTTATATTTAAAATGTTCCAAAAAAAAAAACAACAACAAAAAAAAACAAACAAAACTGAGTCTTGTTTAAGGGAAGGAAAAAAAAAACAAAAACAAAAAACAAACAAACAAAAAAAAAAAAACAACACACACACCACAGCTCTATATAAGCCTGACAGAATTAACAGCATTAATGCGAGGCTGTTGGACCAGAGTTAACTGTGTCAGGCCATTTCCCAATTCATACACGTCACATTCCTTAACGCCGCGAACGTCCTTCATCTTTGTTGCAGCCGGATTTCCCCACGATTGATCTGAGGTGTCGGTGACACCACAAATGAAACTTAAATAGCAAAGAATGGAAAAAAAATTGTGCTATGCTTTTAAAGTCGCTAATTGGCGGACTGTTGGGGGGAAAAAATTACAAATAATAATAAAAAAAAAAAAAGGAATCACGGCCTATCTTAACAGAGAAACAAAAAAAAAATGTGCAAAAGACTAGAGGGAATAACTAGCATGGGTTTTTAATTTACAAAAAAAAAAAATTATTAAATAAAAAGAGCTTAGGGACATATTCCAAAAAAGAGACTGTGAGCCAAGAATGCAACAAAATTTTTTTTTTGTTTGTTTTGTTTTATGTTTTTTAAAAAATAGCCTAAACCAATTGTCCGCTTTTAACCTGGACAGTAAAATAAGAATTCTTAAAAAAAGAAATTAAAACACAGAGCTAATATACAACCCATTCTTCTTCTTCAGCTGTGGCTGCAGGCTTGCTAACGCCCTTCACCCGTGTCTGGACGTTAACCGTTTAAGTTCTGTCGCGTCCCGTCCGTTTGCGTTCTGCAGCCGAACAAGAAAAACTTAAGAAAAACGAATGTAAAATGGTTCGACCGGGGTGAGGTTGAGGAGCTAAGAGTCGTAGTCTTCGTCGTCGTCGTCGTGTTCTTCTTTGTGCGGCGCCGTGGCGTTCGGAGGCGGGATCATCCCCATGACTGAAGGCTGTGAGCCGAAAGAGCCGATGGGCATGGACAGAGCGGCCTGAGGGGCACCCACGGGTATGGGCATGTACGGAGGGGGCATGTCTGGGCTACGTTTAGGGAAGAAACAAGAGATAAAAAAAAAGAAGTTGTTAGAAGTGCTATAATTAATTCAATGTCACGTAACAGACATGCAGCGTGTGAGGACATGTTCCCATAAAGCCCTGTGTATGAAACGAAATGACGTCGCTCGTCGTTAGGGTCACGTCGAGACTACTGTAAAGTATTGAGAAACACAACGCACGCAAAGTTGGACGGGAACCGACTCCTACTTATTAGTGGAGAGGAAACATACGGAGTCGTTCTGTTGTAAAGACGGCCAGAGAGCAGGTGAGACGAAACTAAATGCCGTCACAAATCAGGATAGAATGGATTGGGAACATTTAACGACATGTTATAGCGTTCGAGACACTTCCTGCTAAACTGCAGCATCACTGTTAGCATGCGGTTAAACACACCCTGAAAGAAAGCTGTGTGTGTGCGTGTGTGTGTGTTCACCTGTGAAAATGGGATGGTTCCTGATGGTGCGTGTTGGGCTGAGGAACGTCCTCCTCGTCTCCATCTGTCTCGCTGTCCTCGGAGTCATCCTGACAAACGAAACATAACGAGTCGTTCGTTTGTCCGATATAACAGCAAGTCGAGACGCAAAACGATAAGCGATGATGTTAAATCGGCGTTTCTAAAACCCCAAAAGTTGGGGATGACGTCCGATTAATTCCTGCACAAAGCTCTGCACCCGAAGATCAACAGGAGATTAAAATGACTGAGGACAGACTCACCTCTTGTTCAGACTCTGTGCCTGACAGCTTCTTGTCTTTGCCTTTGGCTCCTGCTCCTCCGTTCTTGCGTCCTGAGCCGAGCTTTCGGCCTCTGCACCGAACAAACCACAATCAGTTTACTCTCTCGTGGCCTTTTTACACCTGGTCACTTCATGTGTTGTCTCTGATCCCATAGCTATCTGAGTTGTTAAAACTGTTCCATTTACATTAGGCCACATAAATGCGTCTCGGCGAATCGGATATCGATCCGATCTTTCTACTCCCGCCCAATATGCAAATATATTTGACCTCATTTCCGGGGTAATTGAAATGGAACACGCTTTGGTGTATATACGGTTTTCAGAATGCAATCAAAAAGAAGACAAAAAAAATCGTTAATACGGTTATGCTACAAAAAACAGCATTTACTGTTTGCTGCATTTTCGCTGGCGGCAGCGGTGCATTTTAAGCCCCAACGAGAGGCCTGGGTGAAAGATCACCTGCGAGTGACGTACTTCTGTTTGGGAGGAGTATAGCGCTGACGTATGTGGCTTAAACAACCACATGCATTTACACCTGTCCAGTTTCATCTGAAACGCGTCCCAGACCACCTCCTGAAGGGGTTCGAACGATCGGATTTATATCCATCTCGAAAACGTTTAGGAGGGCATTTAGACCTGGTCTTTTTACCATCGGGTAGCTATCTGATCACAGAAAACGCATGAAGTGACCAGGTGTAAAAAGCCCTTAAACAATCGAACCTCTCTCACAAAATCTGCCGGTTGTTTCATAGTCGTGATGAAAACTGCAGTTTACACCCTCGGATGCTGAGACATGACCGATTAGACGCATTTAGGCTTAAAAACCTTGTGGCATTTAATCAGCATCCGATTTTTTTGTTTTTATTTCTAAGATTTTATTTCTTGCTCCGTTTGAATCAAGCGATGAATAGAACTCGAGCATGTACAATGTTTTCTATACAATTATTTGATGCGTAGCTTTTCCCTGATGTTATTCTTCATACGCCCGCTTCAAAAAAAAAAAAAAAAAAAAAAAAGGGCATCTCGTTAAACCTTGTAATTTTCGCATCTTTGTGTATTAGAGCACCAAAATTGTTCTGATGCATCTATGCTACTTTATTCATCCAAGTCATCCACCACATTGCTGTGACTGAAAGTGTGTGTGTGTGTGTGTGTGTGTGTGTGTGTGAGAGAGACCTGCGTGGGATTCTCTCCGCTCCCTCTGTGTGATTTTCGTCCCCCTCTCCCTGCATGTCCGGGACGGCGGCCACCAGATCCTTCAGGAAGTCGAACTGCTGCTCCAGTTCGATGCACTGTTTCCTAAACAAACACGCGCACACTTTTCAGACCTAGCACAGTAACCTGGAGAGCTATTTGTGTATCTGATACGTCGATGCTAAATACTTACAGATGTGACGTGGTCATGGTTTTGGCGTTGCGGGATTGAGTAACGTGGCATGCTTTTGTCAGTAGAGACTCCAGGAAGAGTTCCAGTGCCCGCGCTCATATATGAGTCAAGGGCGCATCACACATATGACGCCATTTCTACGGGAACGACTCGGACGTGTACGCGTTATCAAAAGATTGAGAATAAGCAAGTGTGGATGTTTGTTTTGTTTTGTTTTACGATGTGTTCAACATTTATCCCCAGTGTCAGCATGCGCAGAACTAAAGCAGCTGGGAGACCTAAAGGGCACATCGTCTCGATTTACAGCAGCCTATACGGCACTGTAGCTCTTTTCCTCCAGTAAAAGGGCCTAGAGGGCACTTCATCATTCTTCCTCACACATACAGGAACTCAATAGGGAACACGATCACTTGCTCCACTGGCAAGGACACCCTAGAGGGCACTTCATCTTGCCTCCCTCAACCCCAAAGTCATTTTTTTTCCCCTGTTATGGTACTTCATCACTTTTTTACTTCTCTCTCTCTTTTTTTTTTTTTTTTTTTTTTTATAAATAGTTTAGGGGTTGTCTGTAGAGTAAATGACCGGGCAAGTTATTCTGTTTTGTCTACCTTAGGGGCAATTCCGCTGCGATCTATAACCCGGAGGAAGAAGCACTGAACATCAACACCACTCTGACCTCCATAGTTGTTGTTTAGCATAAAGCAATTCAGGCAATTGAGGTGATTTTAGAAAAAAGCAAATTAAAGATAAAGTGAAAAATAAATAAATAAAAAACCTCAAGGATACATATTATGACAGGAACTGCAGCAGCAACTTTGCCTATTTCTTCATCCGTCTGCATGATCTTCTTAATCCTTGCCTAAAGCACACGAGAGAGAGAGAGAGAGAGAGAGAGAGAGAGAGAGAGAGAGACACTTCATTTCATTTCCATAAGCAAGGCTGTATTTTTGAAAGCTATACCAGGACCCAGATCCAATTACCGCGTTGACATCTTAAAAGATCAGAAAAATAAATCGGAAGAATTGTAGAGTTAATTGTTCACTATTGCTAAGTCCCTATAGGACTATATTAACACCACGATGTAAGAGAAGTTCACCGGTCATTAATTTGTCTGTTCTGCACGACATACATGCACACACAGGCATCGAACACAGGCAAAAACAGGCCCAGTCTAGAGCTCTAACCGGATGTGATTTAATTTACATGGGGTCCTGGAGTAATTTCCTGTTTAACAGGTGCTCCCCTCTGATTGACGTTTTTTTTGTCCAGATCGGTCGTGTCTGGGTTTCCTGCTGTTGTTTTTCACCAAATTCGTCAATCATTTGATCATTTTAGTCCGGATGCACGCCTGTATATTTCTATGCGGATGTCTTTAAGTCTGACTGCTTTTACTTGCAAATGTTTCATCCTCTAGTTTTCGCGTCAGTGATCTCTCACGTCAGCGAGGGGAAAAAGGTCAGCACTGCGTTCTGCATTCGAGTAGGTATCGTTATCTTTCACGGCTTTTTGGCGTGAGGCTTGTGACGAAACTTTAAACAATCAGTAAGGGTTACATTTTTGGTTACAGTTGTGGAAAATCACAACACAAAATACAAAGTTATCATACGTAGATCTCAGACCTAACCTGTTAACGAATAGAAAGCTCTACAGATCCAAAAAAATATCTGAAACGTAAAAAAATACGTTTCAGAAACGTAAATAAATAATATTAAATACTTTGCAGGGAAAAAAATTCCCTCTGATCTTAGGGCTTCAACAAATAAATAAATAAACAAACAAACAAACAAACAAACAAACAAACAGGAGCCAAGATTAAAACAGCAAAAAGTTCATTTTTTAATGTAATATTTTTATTTTATCTTTTTTTAAGAGGGTGAATAATGTTATAATAATAATAATATAATAAAGTATGAGCAAAACCTAATGTAATGATAACAGCAGAAAGTGTCTGAATATTAAATCATCAACTGCAATAAAATTTATTTTTTTTAAAAGTGTTGAATCTGTCAATGGTGTGTGTGTGTGTGTGTGTGTGTGTGTGTGTGTGTGTAACTCACTAATTCCGCTTCCTTGCTAACTTGCTAGTCATAATCACTAGCTTAGTTTGCTAGAGCTAACTACATTTGTTTAGCCAAATACTAAAAAAAGAGAAATAAAAAAAACACTTTCATACACCGAGTCTATTTATATCAGCTAATAACAGTACTGTAAAACAAAACAAAACACTACGGGTGGCTAAGATGGGTGGCTAGGATAGCCTGCTAGCTAACTAGCTAGCTAGCTATAGTGCCCTGCTGCAGCCAGTTAGCATCGGCCTTGAGTAGCTCATTTGCATTAGTTTGTTAAAACTGACGTCAAACAGCCATGTTGGGTTGGAAACACAAGGGGGAAATGAGATAATAAGATGGCAAACAAGCTATAATAAAATTATATGATAGATCAGTTGCTATAACAACGGATTAACGCGAATTAGCTTAATCTGGTAAGCTAGCTGTCATGTTCATGTGGTGTGTAAAGCTAACCAACTCACCGGAGGGAATCTGGCGTTGTATTTCTTCTTTTTACTTGGCATTTTAAAACTTTTTTTTTCTTTTCTAATCCGAGATCGAGTTTGTTTACAGCGTTATTCGTCTCCCTGCTGGATTCAGGCCACTGTTTTTGGTCTGCAGCTTCTTTTCTCTTCCAGCCGGATTCACTAGCTCAGCTCGGGGCGCGTCCCAATACACCAACCTATCAACTCACTTAGGGAACGTGAGTCTTCTAATATACACGTAAAGACGCACTATTTAGGCGCCCTAAGTAGGGCTCAAGTGTGCGAATCTGGACGGCGCCGCTTCCCAGCGATTCCGTACAGCGTATGCCGTGTTGTTTGTTTTTGTTTTCGTTTAGTTGGTTTATTCGTATCGGAGATACGATTCAAGCAGTATGTAGAATCGGGGTTGTTATTCATTCTCTTGTGTAAGTTTTCATATTATATTCATAATAGTTTGTAGCATGGAAATAAAGTTTGGCATCGGAACTGTATCCGTTAGCAATTAGCACTTAGCATAGTCGGAGGGCTTAAGGGCAGATAATAAAAAAACAAACGCTTATTTATTAACCGTAGACGTGTTTAAAGAAAAGAAATGTATGTAATGGAAGTAAAGTTGGACAGTCAGTGAGTTGGGTTTGTGTGGGAATTGGTCAAATGTGTGCCTGCGTGGATAAACACACAAACGCAGGTTGCTAACGTCTGAGGTGAGATTTAAGTTTTGTGACCGTTTGTGTTGTTGTTTTTGTTTGTTTTTAACGTTTTCTTTTTGTTTTGCAGGTCTAAATCATACAAGACAACTAACTTTTATCTTTAGCAAGAATCTGATCACTAGTAGTTTAGGTACAGCATGGAGTTCACTAAAATATTTATTGATCTATTAATTATTAGTTCTACTAACTATTATATTTATTTTCATGAACTATTATTATTATTATTACTATTATTATTAGCTATTATTAGTTTTCTTTTTATCAACTATTATTATTGTTGTTATTATTGTTGTTACTATTAACTATTATTATTATTATTATTATTATTATTAACTATATTATTTTTTATCAACTATTATTATTATTATTATTATTATTAACTATTCCTATTATCATTTTTGTTATAAATAGGGGCGTAGACACCTATTGTTATCGTTAGTCTTCTTCTTCTTCTTCTTCTTATTATTATTATTATTATTATTATTATTATTATTATTATTCCTCCTATAGAACCGTACGTAGGAAAGTTATGAAATTTGGCACACATGTAGAGGCCAGTCTTGTGTTACTATAGCAACTTTGGTGTGTCTAGCTCAAACCCTCTAGCTCCACCAGTCCAAACAAATTGGGGGCAGGTTGGCACACAATATGCCTTGGGTGCTAATATCAGAACCAGAATCAGAATCAGCACCACAGTGACACACACACACACACACACACACACACACACACACACACACACACACACACACACACACACACACACACACATTGCGCAACGTTTCGTGACAGCGCCACCTAGTGGCCACGAGATTTTCAAGTTAAGTCCAGTATTTTACGAATGCAATGACATATCGCTACGAAACTCGGTATGGTTCAGCAGTGACATATTCTGAGCGCATCTGATCGGCTTGACCCCGTAATCGCTGCTTGCAGCTATTATTATTATTATTATTAACTATTACTATTATTATTATTAATTGATAAATAATGCATTTATTAATTAAATGTAAATCATTGTTATTAGCTTGATCAAGGCTGCAGCGATACTGATATCGATATCAGGTATTGTTCAGATACTAGAAAAATGATCTCATGAGACTCTGATACTACATTGATAGCTGAGATGATGGTGTCCTGGACGATTCTTTCCCCTTTGTGGTGCTTTAAATGAACGGTACCTTGTGCTCAGTTTTAATGCCGACACTCGCTGATACTGTTCTGTTGGTCCACTGATCTCTTTACTCGCTTTACTCTTTTTGGTGTCAGTATCAGTACTGAACGAATACCATCTTGGTATCGATGCATACCTAGACTTTGTCTTATTTTCCTTAAGGAACATAGCTAAAGTTTTTTTTTTTATTATTCCTGTAGTGTTCGTCGTTCACAGGATTACACTTCACAATCCGCCGAGTCGCAGACAGAAAAGAAGATGGAGGAAGACGAGCAACCCGGAACTCTTTCAGCGGAGGATCACGCTGCCGAGGCTATGGCGGCCGATCTGGATCCTTGGATCGTATTCGACGCCCGCAAAACTCCCCGAGCCGAGTTCCCAAGTTGGTTGGAATCCAATCGTCCTTCACAGGTGAGCCGCTATGGGGACGAGATTTCTGGGCCAGTAGGGTGGATCGCTGTACACGGCACCGATCACTGCCCGAGCAATGGCGACGTCTCGGGTTTGCAGGAGAGCTGGGAAAGACTTCAATCCAGCAGCCGAGCCATCACTTTCCAGACCATAAAAGAGCTCGCTCTGAATCACAGCGTGCTCACAGGGAAATGGCTGATGCACCTGGACACAGGTTTCAAAGTGGACCATGCGTGGGAGTGTGTAGCGAGAGCCATCCTGGATGGAAAGATCTCAATGGCCAAAGTGAGTCCGCGCGTGCCTAACTCGGACAGCCGGCACGTCATTTGCGTCTACAATGACAACTTCACCGACGAGGAGCAAGTGATGCAGCTGGACGCGGCTATCAGGGCGACGGGCATCAAGTGTCCTCTGTCTTACAAGCCGGACGTCTACACGTACCTGGGGATTTACAGGAATAACAGGTGGAAGCTGTGTCCAACAATTTACGAGAGCAAGTTCGATCTGGAGTGCGTACCTCGTCGCTCACACATCGTCAGCAAAGTCACCAACTTAGAGGTTACATAAGGGGAAGATTAAAACTCCGGCATGGAGAACTTGCCTGATTATACCGGAGACAACATTTTGTCGCTTGTACGTTTGTTGTGTCAACCTGTTAATCAGTTCCTTCACCAAAAATATTTCCTCATTGACATTTAACTTTCTTAACCATTTTTTTTAACACCTTTGTTTAAAGTCAGTACTCAAGATATTGTAACTTCATCATCATATCTGCTATGCCAAGATGCCAATTACACCTTTAATCGTTTGTGTTGAATCATTAAAGAACACAGAGATATCACACGTCACGTTCATAAACCTGTGTATGTGTGGGAAACATTTGTTTTACAGGTACTTAGAAATGAGCAGCCACAGGTATACGGAGTTCCACAATTTCCAATTCCACGGTGGAGTCAGATCCGATCAAACTAGCTCCTCGTACCCGGGAGGGGTGGAGCCACTGAGGTGGAGTTTGTTCCTGTTCAGACAAGCGCGTTTAATGTTTAAATCGTACACCATCGTGTAGGTTAGGGGTTAGACCTAACCTAGGTCTATAAAAGTCTAACCTAGATATAGGAGGAGTTGGGAGCGGATGCAGCTCCACCCACAGGACCTTTGGTTCTGCAACTCAAGGAATTAAGGGAAAGAAAACGAGTAGAAACCGAAAAAGAAAAAAAAAAGTGTCACCATGGTAACAGAATAAATTAACCCCACCCTTGTTTTTCTATTGGCTCTCAAAAGAGACATTTGCGAAGTAAGCAAAGTTAAACTTCCAGCGTTCTTTTCCCAGTCAGTGAATTGGCTTTTTCTCTCAGAGAACTGTATCTGATTTCTGAGTTACCAGAAATGCTGTCGCTATTCCATAAATATTGGCCCTCCCGTGTGTTTTCATTAAGGAACTCCGCATTTTTTTTTTACACCCCCCAACAAACAAGACCTAAAGGACTGAAATCAATCCAAAATTGTTTCTTTGAATAACTTAATCTGAACTCCACCCTTAAGAGCGAAAGACTTTATAAATAACACCAAACCTGGTTTATTATATTGAATAAACGATATATTTATTTCTATTTGATTAAGACAAGAGTATCAAATCTACAAACATCATTTTTTTTTTTTACACGTAATATCATGCCTACAGATCAGCTAGTTTGTATAAAAAAAAATTAGAGTATAAGTGATAAAACATGACGGTCTGAATGAAAACGATCCACTCACGTTCTCCTCAACTCGAGACCAATACAACAATGAAAGAGAGTATTCAGTGGCTGAAAAGTGTTGTGATGAGATTTAGCCAAGATTTATACCAGTTTCTGCATTTCTGTGGCATTTTCGCTTCGGGAAATCTGCGCCGTTTTGTATGTACAAAACCTTTGTTCCAGACAGATTAACACGTCTTGTACATTTAAAAAAAATGCACTGTGCTAAATACAACCTCAGTGTGGTTACCGAAACTTCTGCTTCGTTCTCACCCCCGTGTCGTTGAGTACAGGGTGTCAAAACTTTTGCACGCAACCCAATCTGTGATACATTTTGTAAAATACTTTTGCTATATCGCTCTCTCTTACACCCTATTCGTTCACACCATATTTACACACATTCCACTATGCACTTAATGTTTGGGCCAAAAATATTGGCACCCAGCCTAGTCTTCTATCACGATACCTAACTGACTCCGTTGGTTAATATCGTACGAGGTGAATCCGCTTACACATCATTAGGGCTTTTAACTCTCATTAAAGGGTGTGCTGAAAAAATAAATAAATTAAAAAAACACAAAACTGCTAGTCGAGAATATGTTAAAAAAAAAACAGTTACATAATAACAAACTAAACTAGGTAACTTCTTAGTCTTTACAAATGTACACCGTTTAGTCTAAATGCAGGAGAAAGCAGAATAAAATACGTGTCAGATCACAAATCACGATCTCTCGTATAAAGGTTACATTAGATGACTATTATGGAAGCCTGGGGTGCCAATAATTTTGCCTTGTGCTGTACAAGCATTATAACTGCCATAATTTGTACTGCTGAAATTCTCTCTCTCATAAACATGGTGATATTTTATTATAGTTAACAGATTAGTCTTCCATGTAAACAAAAATTAATTAAAAATTAATATAACCAATTGTTTGTTTGTTTTTTAATAAAAAATGATCATAATTAAAAAGATAAGCGTCCAACTGAGCAGGTGAACAAATCTGAATTGTGCATTAAAATGAGAACCGAACCCCAAAATCCCGGCCAAATGATATACATTCACCATATTATTGTCTCTTAAAGACTGATCACGTGATCGGTCACGTGGCTTTGCATAATATACGTAAAGGAAATAAGGTCAGAGTCACTTTGAGGGATTCTTCTCCGTCGTGATGGTGTCGGAATTTCTTCGATATTTTCTATCGTGTAACTGAAATACTTGGACTCCGTGGACCTTCAATAGTACAATTGTAATCATGGTTTGTTTTGAAAGTGGGTGTGGCGGATTCTTGACACCCTGTGTCTTTTTCTCTCTCTCTCTTTCTCTGAGCCGAGGCTCTTTACAAAATCCAAGCTTTTGTAAGAGAGAGGTATCAGTGACTGTGGGACAGGAAGGAAGTGTCCTTTGCAAACGGCGGGGTAAATAAAATAAAATGCTGTTAGTTATTTGTGAAAACCGTCTTAGATTGAAAGAAGAAATATGACATATTAGATCATGAATTTGTATGCTGATGTCCTAAGGCCCTCAGTGAGCACTGTGAAAATCTGCCCTCCGTTTTGTCCTCCGTCCCTTTCTTTCTTTGTTTCTTCTTGAGTTGCTGCCCTTCCAGTCTCGATATGAGGATGGTGCAAGTCCAACTCTAATGTGAGATCTAAGTGGGATGCCCGGACAGGAAGTTTTGGTTGGTGTTGTTAATGATGGACAGGAGCCGATCTTCGTCCAGGGAGGTCATTATGTCTGTATCGTCAAGGATTTGCTGAATGGGTGCCACGGGTGTAGCGGATTGTACCATCGGCTCATTCTGCAGATAGTTGATGATGCTTGATGGGAAACTCATCCAGTGTTCGTTGTCTAAGTTTCTCGAAGCCTGCTCTGCACCGCCAGAACACGATGCGCTATCGGCGGTTGTGTTTCCTGCCACGTTAGCTTGACACGCAGAAGCATTCGAAGGGCCCTCTCCGGGAAGTCCGCTTTGGTTAAACAGCGCCTGAAACTCTGCAGTGTTTATGTTCTCCACGTCTGAATTCTGAGCTTCAGAAAAGCTAGGGAAATTCAGAATATCGTTGTCAAAAGACGTGAACGTGGTTTGGACCTCTTGGGCCGCCGTAGTCCTGGCCCCGTTAGCCCCGGTTCCTTCCCCTCTCCTGCTTGTGTCGGACTGATCCGGAGCGGAGGAAGTGAAATTACTATAGGGGAAGTCGTGCAGGTCGGAGAGATTGACGGTGCGGAGTTCTGTGGATGGATCTGGAGCAGCAGAAGGCTGCACGGGGATATTGCTGAAAAACTTCCATTGGTCTCCGTTCGATGGCATCAGCTCGGTTTTGGGCTGAGTGAACAGAAGGCCTGGTGGAGGAGTGTTGAACATTGGCGCAGGCTTCGTAACGTTGATGCATGTCACAGGATTCACCACTAGAGGGAGACACACGACATGAGAGTTGAGAGAAAATGAACCACAAACATTTAAATTTACAGCATTTGGCAGACGCCCTTATCCAGAGCGACGTACATAAGTGCTTAAATCTCTCTCATTGGATACATTAATGCTGGTTCGCTAGCTTACATACTTAAGATACCATGAGTTTAAAACATTGTTCAAAGTTACAATAAAAAAGTTTCCAAGTTTTTTTTTTGTTTTGTTTTATTGTTTTTTTTTTAACTAAATCCAGAAGATAGGGAAAGAAGTGCTCAAGTGTTTCCTGAAAAAGTAGGTCTTCAACCGCCGTTTGAACAAACACATGGCATTAAAACCAGGAAGATTAAATGAATACTTTTAATAATTAAGCAGTATAACCGGTCATTACATTCAGCTCAGTAAAAACAAACTTCATAAAGTAATACATTACTTATTATGTTTTAAAGCCTCACAATGATTCGAACCGAACAAAGGACATCTCACACCTCACACTCGGTTCGACTTTACGGACAGCGTTAGGAGAGAGAAAGGTGTGTGTACCTGGTGGAGCGCTGACAGCGCCCGAGGGCTTTGAAGCTGTAAGTGTTCTTCTGGCAGTATTGAAAGTCCTCTGAGAGACGGTATCTAAATACACACATTAGAAATAATAGTATAAAAACAGTGCAGAGATGTTGCTGTGCTGCTCTTTATGACAGTAAACCACGTGTATGTACCTGACACTACGTTGCCCAGTTTGAGGTTTTGGAGCATTCCCTCAGTCCGCTTCCTCTTCTCCATCAGTCTGTACTCATCTGCTCAACAGATAAACAAACAAACAAATTAACCAGTCCGTATATACAATTTTACTCAATTGTGTGTTTTTTTAAAGACTTACTCAGAATGAAACTGTACACACACAAACATACAGTGGTGTGAAAAAGTGTTGGCCCCCTTTCAGATATTTTTTTTTTCTTGCACGTGTCACACTTTAATGTTTCGGGTCATCAAACAAATTTAAATATTAGTCAGTCAAAGACAACACAAGTAAACACAACATGCAGTTTGTAAATGAAGGTTTTTATTATCAAGGGAATCCAAACCTACATGGCCTTGTGTGAAAAAGTGTTTGTCCCCTAAACCTAGTAACTGATTGGTCCTCCCTTATCAGCAAGAACAGCAAACGATTTTATCGTTTGCGATAACTTGCAATGAGTCGCTTACATCGCTGTGGAGGAATTTTGGCCCACTCGTCTTTGCAGAATTGTTGTAATGCAGCCACATTGTCTTCAAAGTCTTCATTCTGTTTTTCTTCAGCCATTCAGAGCTGGACTTGCTGGTGTGTTTTAGTTCATTGTCCTGCTGCAGAACCCAAGTTCGCGTCAGCTTGAGGTCACTTTTTCACACAGGGCCATGTAGGTTTGGATTTTGTTTTCCCTTAATAATAAAAACCTCCATTTCCAAACTGCATGTTGTGTTTACTTGTGTTATCTTTGACTAATATTTAAATTTGTTTGATGATCTGAAACATTAAGGTGTGTTAAACACACACACACACACACACACACACACACACATATATATATATATATATATATATATATATATATATATATATATATATATATATATATATATATATATATATATATATATATTTGAAGCCACACCCCTTCTGGTAATGAAATCACTTGATTTTGGTGCTCTACAGGTAGCTATAATTATTAGGTACAAAAGTTACAAAAACTTAAAGGGAACTTCCGCTTTACGGGAACAAAAAAAAAAAAAAAACACAGTGCAAACAAGTCTACCATTCAGTTGGAGTGAATCATTGATGCCACTGAGTCGCTCCAGTGCTTTTCCCTGCATGGAAAATCTCAGCACAAACAAAGCATTGACTTCACACGATCCCAGAAAAAAGCTGATTCGAGTTCAGTGGAATTGTGCAACATTCCTGTGACATTACGTCTCAGTTGCAGCACCGATGCTGTGCGACGTCAGCGATCACAGCCTGCGCTCAGGATCGGAGACCGCTTGCACAAACAATGTCCCTTCTGAGCCTTCCTGTCACTTATTTCACCAACACTAATGAAGCCGGTCCAAACTGGATTCGTCCATCAGCGAGTAACTCGACTGTTTCATGACTCAGGAGGTGACACAGCAGTCGTCGTAACAGGAAACACGGTCTCAACTCACAACCTTACAGCTGGCCCCAGATTAGTTTTACTAACTGGAGATACTGAGCTTAAAACAGTCACGCTGTGAGCCTTAGCGCTACACCGAGTTTGCATATTTGAAACACATTGTTAGCCACAGGAATTTAGGGTGTAGCTTAAAATACTATACAGAAAACACACAGACACACAAACCTCATGAGTGCATGTAGAATAATTGGTATAATGAATGATTCTTCTAGCCACTTTAACCAGCTAGCTTTACCACACTTTAGCCTTTTTTTTTTATCTTACTATTATTATACTTATAGCTGCCTAGCCAACAATTTCTCTTTGTTCAGCTACAGCTTTGAGCTAATGCTAGTCAGCTAGCTATATTTAAAAACTTTCTAACATCTCATTAAAAATATAAAAATCTCAACCTAATACTTTTTTTTTTTTTTTTTTTTTTTACAGTGACAGGAGCTAAATAGCTTGCTTTTGCTATCGTTAGCAAAACGTTAGCCGGATGGCTAAAGTTTTTAATCTTATTTTTTAAATAAATGCTTTTATTATAGAATACAGAAGAAAAACATAATCCTCTGAGGTAAACACTAGCCGACTAGCTCTATTTAAGACATTTTAAATTAGCCAGCTTGCTGTATATAATACATTATTTAATTCTTCCTTTATAGATCTAGCTAGCCACTCAACTATTTGTCTGGAGTGACTCTTTTAGAAAGCTCTTGTTTAAGTTAAAGATTTTATTTAATATGTTTTCTATCGCTAGTATTTCACTATAAAGCCAACTAGCTATTTAGGCAGTATTTTACCGCTTCATCGTGAACCCCTCGGTGTAACATTGGCCCGCTAACAGCTAGTTATTTATAACACACTTCCATCTCACTATTTTCTAGCTAGTTTATTAAGTTTAGTAAACATACTCCGATGTAACGA
Source organism: Tachysurus fulvidraco (assembly GCF_022655615.1). Lineage (NCBI taxonomy): Eukaryota > Metazoa > Chordata > Actinopteri > Siluriformes > Bagridae > Tachysurus > Tachysurus fulvidraco. Next base: position 24,302,010 of record NC_062524.1, read on the forward strand.
AACCTGGCTAGACTTTTGTTCGGGTGGTGTAAACAATTATCCGACTGTTAAGGAAGAAAATATGGAAATGACATCATAGGTCACCTGGGTCGGCAGGGAGGTACTGGAAGTCCATGGGCTCGCTGACCTCGCGGTCTGATGGCCTGCGGAGCTGCATCTTCACTCTCACGGGCTCACTCAGGTTTGTATCGCAGTAGGGCGGTGTGCGGAACACGATGGCGACCTGCCTGTGGACGTCGGCCTGAGAGAACGAGCCTTTACTTTCCCACGAGTCTCGGAAGAAGCGCACCTCGATGTCCTCTGAGGGGAAAAATCGTGCAGGTTTATGATTAAAAACATATTAATAACAGAAATATTGTCTGTGTTATCATGTTAATTACAATGTTAGTTGGTAGGTTGGTCTGTGGGTCTGTGTCACCTAATCACTTACACTTTCACACACCCTCTCTCTTACACACACACACACACACACACACTCTCGCTCACGTGCCATCTCTCACATGGACTGTCACACACAAACACTCTCTTGCACACGCTCTCTCATACACATGCATGCTCTCAAGCACTCTCACACAGACACACGCAATCTCGAGCTCACTGTCTCACGCATTCATTCACTTACACGCCCGCGCACTCTCTCACACACGCCCGCGCACTCTCTCACACACGCCCGCGCACTCTCTCACACACGCCCCCGCGCACTCTCACACACGCCCCCGCGCACTCTCACACACGCCCCCGCGCACTCTCTCACACACGCACACGCGCACTCTCTCACACACGCACACGCGCACTCTCTCACACACGCACACGCGCACTCTCTCACACACGCCCGCGCACTCTCTCACACACGCCCGCGCACTCTCACACACGCCCCCGCGCACTCTCACACACGCCCCCGCGCACTCTCACACACGCCCGCGCACTCTCACACACGCCCGCGCACTCTCTCACACACGCCCGTCAGTTCTTTTTTTTTTTCTTTTTTTTTGCAGCTTTTGAAAAGTTGCAGGCTGTTTACTATAAAAATTAGCCAACTTGGGTTAACCTGTTTAGCTCGATTTCCCTAATTACGATAATACTAGTATCTGAGTATGTAACACAAATAATATAATAAGCCTCATGTTTGCTTTCTTCTCCTTATTATTCTCCTGTTTACTATAATGCTGATTCACAGATTCATCCGGTTTCTATAATATTAGGATATGGGTTTAGCCTGTTCGCTATAATAATAATAGCTCTTATGTTAGCATGATCTTGGGTGTGTCTCTGTGTGGGTTTACTATAATATATAATAATTTCTGGCTTAATCTATTTACTGTAATAATAGTTCATATTTCACATATAGTTTTCTGAAGTAATCTAGTCATCTGGACGTTCCGGCCAAACCCAAGTCCCGTTTGGATTCTGGCTGCCTTAAATAACTGGATTTCAGTAGTAAAAGTGAGTAATGATATTTAAAAAAAAAAAAAAATTATATTTATAGAATTATAAATATCAACTCTTGCACTATTTAGTAAAAAGTCTTAGAAGCTGAAAGTCCATTCTAGAGTCATATATACGTGGCTGCAACTCGAAGTCATGACTCAAGTCTTATTTCTGTCTGATTCCTGGCTGGACTAAAAAAAAAAACCTGAAACCACTGAATGAACGAGTATGAAGTGCTGGAAGTGCAGCACCTGATTCTCACACCTTTTTGCACTTTGTCACACAGTAGGAAGATTTCGTCTCCGCCCCGGCAGCTGCCCGAGTTCCTGTTCACGCGACAGATCTTTAGCTCGGCTGTGTTCGGAGCTCCTGCAGGGAAGAGGATGGATGCAAAAGAGAAAGAGAGAGGAGGAGGAGTTGGAGGACAGGGGGAGCGGTAGAGAGAGCAGTTAAGCACATTTCTGATACATTTCGCATTTCAGATAAGGTCTAAAGGAAACGTGCATGAGCCGTGTGCATGTGTGTGTGATTTTAGTATGTAAATGTGTTGCTGATAAAACTCTTTTCTGCAGAATATAAAACACGCACTAATCTCCTCACTGCAGTGTGTGGGTTTGATTTCTGCACACTCACTGTTGTCGTAGATGGGCTGAGAGATGACGGGCGCCAGAGGATACAGCTCGCCGGTTGCCAGAGTGATGGTTGCCTGGAAACAGAGGCGGACGGCGTTCAGGTCGAACTCTTCCTCCCACACTTTGGCTTCGGGAACTGCGACACGAGAAGATGGGACGATGAGTGAGACAAAGCGAGAGCTTCGAGACAGACAGAATTTTAAGTTTCACCCTAGAAATGAGGTCACGAAGGGAAGGGAGCCTTAAGATACGATCTAATCTTTGAACAGACTTCCTGGATTAGACCAACTGAGCAGTAAATGAACAAAATAAGTTCGAGTTCCTTCTGTGCCTCACCGGCTATGTCCGTCCGAACACGTACAATTAACCCGTTAACTAATCTGTCATCTTTAAAAAATATTCATACAGGACATAGATAATAAAAAAGGAAGTCCGTGGGCTGGATAATACTATCTTAAAAAGTATTCTGAATTAAATCCTAACAATTTTTCACAAATAGCAACCACGGCAAAGAAAGGGAAAGTATAAGACTCGGTGTGTGACTCAGACTACGTTTATGTCGTAGGTTATACTGGATCATGAATTAGGATTATTGATAATTAACCCGGATTATAAAATAACAGATAATTAACCAGGATATCGTCTGTATCGTACTTTGTGAATTCCTCTTTCTTTGACGCTCATTCAAAGCTTCCCGTCTGCATGAATATGGTTCCTTTATATTGACTGAAGAGTCAGACACTGGATCGTGATCGTCTTAAATGACACGTGGAATACAGCTGATTGTGTGTAGATATTGATATTTTTGTCAGGCTGATTTTCTTTGCACTCTCTCTTCTGCGTGTTCACGCTTATCGCTCGAGATTACATGTACCTCTCAGAATCTGCCAGATAAAATAGCTGTGTGGTGTCTTTTGGATAATCACCGGCTCTTGTAAGCCTTATGCATGACTCCCTCAATTGTCCTGCGCAGTTAAACTACCTGCTGTTCTTCCTCCTGATCCTGCACCTTCAGCATATTTTTACCCTTTCCAGCAGCCGCTATATGATATTGAGATCCATGGGGAAAACTATACAATACGAAAGAGTGTGTGTGTGTGTATGTGTGTGTGTGTGTGTGTGTGTGTGTGTGTGTGTGTGTGTGTGTGTGTGTGTGTGTGTGTGTGTGTGTGTGAAAACTCTTGAACGGTAAGATCGTCTGTAAAAACGTAAATATCTGAAGACGTTTCTGAAGACGAAGCTTCACAGAGAAGCTCAAGCACCGCAGAGCGTCGCCTAATTGAGACACCGGTGACGCTTCTTCCTTTACGGGGTGCCATTACTTTTGTTGTAATTGATTGGTCTAGACTTTGGTTTTTGTAATTGATTGGTCGACAACGAGTTCTGTAAATGTTTAAACGGGGGTGTAATCGTGACGTCGGAGTTTTTATATAAATGACTCGAAACCCATCGTCCGAGGTTCGCGTTCCGATACAAACGCTCTGGATTTTTCCGCCCTAGATTTTCTAGAATACGATTTTTTTTTTTTGCAGTAAATTTCTATGATGTGTAGAATATACGGATTAGAATGTTTTCGATTTCTTACTGTTTCAAAGAAAATTGTGCACTTACTCTCCTAATGTTTCTCCATGAATATGGAACACGTTTTGTTTGTGTGATCGGTTGCTGTGCTGATCGATATGCGGTGTGGGGAAAGGATGCGGGTTGTATGACTCACACGTGGAAGCTTACTCCTGCGTGTGTGTGTGTGTGTGTGTGAGTATGGGGGGGGGGGGGGGAGAAAGAGAGTGAGTGAGTGAGTGAGTGAGAGAGAGAAAGAGAGAGAGAGTGAGTGAGAGAGAGAGAAAGAGAGTGAGTAAGTGTGAGAGAGAGAGAGAGAGGAGAGATGAGAAAGATCTCCCTCGCCCCTCTCCTCTCTCTCCTCTCTCGATCTCTCTCCATCGCTTTCTCTCTCTCTCTCGCTCTATCGCCTCCCTCTCCCCTCTCACTCTCTCTCTCTATCTTCTCCCGTCTCTCTCTCTCCCTCTCTGACCTCTTCTTCGCTCTCTCCTCCGCCCTTATCGCGCTCCTTCTCTCCCCGGCTTTCTCTTTCTTGCTCTCGCTGCTCCTCTCCTCTCTCTACTCTCCTCCCTATCCCCCTCTCTCTCTCCCTTCTCTCTCCCTCTCTTTCTCTTTCTCTTCCTATCTCTTCTACATCTCTCTCTCTCTCTCTCGTTCTATCTCTATCCCCTCCCCCTCCTCTCAATCTCGTTCTCTCTCTCTCGTCCCTCTCTCTCGCTCGCTCTCGATCCCGCTCTTTTCTCGCGCGCTCACGCGCCCCTCTCTCTCTCCCCTCTCTCTCCCTCTCGTTCGCTATTCTCTCTCGCTCTTCTCGCTCTCTCCTCTCTCTCTCTCCCTCTCTCGCCCTCTCGCCTCGCCAGATCTCTCTCCCTATCTGTCGCTTTTCCTCTCGCAATCTCTTGCTCTCCTCTCCTCTCTCTTTAGCTCATCTCTCTCTCTCGCATCCGTCTCTCCTCCCCTCCCCTAGAAAAGGCACTGGTGTCTCACTGTTAAAAGGGTTGTTCTGTGTATGCAGGCGACAGGAAATGGCTTCAGGCACATCCTTCTTCTTCACACACTGAATACCGAGATTCTGGAAACTGAGAGTGAGAGAAATAAAAAGTGAGAGTGACATGAGAACGTGAGAAAGTGACTGCTGTATAGACGGGCAGACTGATGACGGAAGCAAAAAGGAAGAGCAGGAAGTGAGCATTCACAAAGTGACTCACACTGTATAGATTAAAACCCTCTAATAAAAACATTTCATGCACACAGTATGTACTGTAGTAGTAGCAGAAGACACAGTGGTATTTATCCTGTGAATAAAACGCCGTGTTTTGAGGGGGGTTTAAATTGCTACGGCAAAAGAAATTTCTCCATTTTCAACAACCTGGAACAACCGAGCCGACTGTCAGGATTGTGAGCCGTGAGCGCACATGCTATTCGCTTCAGACCGATTAACCCAAAGACCTTTATTCCCAACTAGGAACGTGTCCTACTTCCTTGTCCAAAATAAATACAGACTATCTATTTCATGGGGCTGCAACGTCTCGAAATCCGAGAGTAAACTGAGTGAGAAGTGATAACATTGTGTTAGACAAAAAAAAAACACACACACACACACAACACACACCTGTGAACACGTCTCTCGGGCAGGTCCGCTTCGTAGTAGCCATGTTTGCAGTCTTTTCCCACCAGCTCATGTGGGTGTGGCTTGTATGGCTGGTTCTTGGTAACCAAGGAGATCCTCACTCTGATTGGCCCGCTGTAGTTATGCACCTGTCACGATAAACACACCTCAGTTGTGAATAAAAAAAATAATAAAAAATCAAAGTTTTAGTTACGTTGAAACAACCGAACAGCCGTTTTCCTTTTTTAGCTGCTTTTTTTCCCCATTTCTATACTTAATCTAAACTAAAATATAGCAACATTGTTTATTTTTTGTTTAGGTTTATTACTAGCCGGCGCCGCGGGTCGAAGTGAATGTGAATGAGTCATTACGAGAGGAAAATTAATCATCCGAAAAATCAGAACGGAGAACTCCATAGCCCTGTGATGATAAACACTGATTGATTGCATTTTTTTTTTCTATCATGACGATAACACGTCTTCGTATCTCCCGCGCCTGAACGCGGTGTCTCTCGAGATGAGACGTGAGGTAAGAAATACAAACTGACGGAACAGTCGTGCCGATCTTGAGGTACGTGTGGGAGCTCCGTCGATATATATAACGTACGTAGAAACTTAACGGACTGTTCTTGTGCGGGAACCGACTGTTATGCTTTCTTCAAAGAACCGAGGGAAGAATGAGTCATTCAGAGACGAGGTCGACGGAAGGTCTGGTTATCGGAGGCAAAGTCAAACACGTGTCAGCTTCTGTATGGGTTCCAAAGAAAGCTTGCCTGAACCTTTCTAGCACGGTGTTAACATATTACTGAAAATGATTCCTTTTATGAAGACACTTTTAGAGAAACAGGAAACAAGGAACCTTTATACCCCAGACATCAAAATGACTCACTTGGAATTATTTATGGCTAACGTTTGTAGCCGCTACTGAAATTAAGTTAAAGTAAGGTAACGGATAGAAATGGACGCTCCTGATGATATATAGCGATAAGGGGTGGTAACGGTGTGAGTACGAGTATGAGTGTGCGAAGAAGTGCGTGTACCTGGACGATGCACTTGTTCAAGTGGGAGAAAAATAAAGAAATAAACAGTGCGAAATGTTGGACACTTCATGTTGCTACTTCTTGTTGCTAGGGGGAAAGGGGCGGAGCTACCAGGCACTGGATGAAAACAAAAATGCCAAGATGGCCAAAAACACCCCAGTGGACAGGAGGTCTTACAAGTCACGTGTGTCGTGTTGGGTATTATATCGTTTTGGACATCAACTGTACAAGTGCCTGTGTATGAGCTGTTACAATAGAAACGATAAGATATTAGAGCTAGCGCTTTGATATTACCCGGCCGTTCGCGTTCATCTACACCGTCTGACCAATCATTGACTGATGTATGGAGTACGCTGCATGGAAGTAACCATAGCAACAATGCGATTTACACTCTGGGAAGTTGACTGTAGAATAAGTAAATAATTCACCTCTATCTCGTCTGTTACTTTTTATATCCGGGACACGTCACCGGGGTGACTGGGATTCACGCTGGACTTGCGGACGTGTACACAGTCAGCAAACATCTTTTCTGAATCAAGTTCAGATTCTATCCCAAAGTAAATGCGTATTAAGTTTTGTAACTGAATTCTAGATTCTGATTGGTCAGACGGTTGTGAATATTAATGAGCTTGGTCTAACAGGTGCGGTATCGTTGATGGAGTTTGATGGGAATTTGTCCGTCGACCAGAAGTAAAGCTGTAGCAAAGTTTTCTGATTCAGCCGGAGAACTTTGTCCTTTATGTGACAAGTGTTTTTTTTTTTTAGTCTTAATAACTTTGAGAGAGAAAAACAATCTGCTGAAATATAACTGATAATATCTACAACGTTTGTGAGCGTGATGATTGTGATTCAACGTTTGACTCTGAGTTGCTGACGGTGAGAAATACGATGATGAAAAAAAACTAATGCCGCAGAATTACACAGAGGAGGTGTTACCATAGCAAGAGCTGTGCTAGGTTAAAGAGGTATGTATAGGTGAGTGTAAAGTGGTGAGACCTGAATGGGATCAGTGACACCACAACAATGTGAGAGTTACGGGAAGGGCGTGTCTGGCATGGTTTGTGAGAAGGCCTACGGAAAGCGCGCACCTTGATGGCTGGGTGTGTTTTGGTGGAATCGTTGCTCTTTTCTCCGGGAATGCTGCCGGCCGACCTTCCCTCGCATTTGTAACGAAAGCGCATCCCTCTTGCCTTGGGCTGCTCGATGATCTCGATATATGGTGTGCCTGTTGGGAATTAGAGATAGCTGTTTAAATACAACACGTTCAGAGATATTCCTGAATCTTATGTTTCAGAAAATGCAACACAAATGATATTGTCCAAAATTGTGATTCGACATTGCGTTGATAAAGTAAACTGTGCTACAAGATATATAAGGTATCTTATCGTATCGGCTCATGCAAATCAAGAACACTAACATGTGAGAGGAACCGACATGTGATAGCGGCTACTTGTGAGGGTATAACAAAAAAAAAAAAAAGCACCAAGGTGGTCTTACTAACCTGAGATTACCCCAGGGGTGTGTAAACTTGTATATAACCCTATATAATATATATCCTATAATCTTGTATATAACCCTAGACATAGTTGCAAACCAAGGTGGTCTTAGTAACCTGGGATTACCCCAGGGGGTGCAAAAACTTTTGCAACCTATCGGCTATATTTAAATATGTAATTTAACTAGAAGACAATCCAGAATATTCGCAGGTTAGACATTTACAAACAGTGGAAAAGTCCATCGGGGTAAATATTTATGACAGACATTGCCGAACACATCAGTGTGTTTATAAAGCCTTCCACACACACACACACACACACACACGTGCACACACGCGCGCGCACACAAACCTAGCCCTTACCTTGCGGCACATTGGGCTGTACCCAGCTGAACATTTCTGGAAAATCAAAGTGAAAAGAGAAAATTAAAGGGTGAAGCCAAACATTTTAGAGATTGCAGAAACACAATTATCTATTATGAATGATCTATTACACAGTAATGTAACCTGTGTGTGTGAGTGCTGTGTGATTAGAGGATGTAGATATTTAGTGCTCATCGGATGATGTGGATGTTACGTGCTCTGTGATCGGATCCCATCGTAAATATTTAGTACTCTGTGACTGAATTATATCATATCAATAAGTATTTAGTGCTCTGTGATTGGACGACATAAGTACTTAGTGCTCTGTGATCGGACGACATAAGTATTTAGTGCTCTGTGATTGGACGACATAAGTATTTAGTGCTCTGTGATTGGATGACATCATAGCAATAAGTATTTAGCGCTCTGTGATTGGACGACATAAGTATTTAGTGCTCTGTGATTGGATGACATCATATCAATAAGTATTTAGTGTTCTGTGATTGGACGACATAAGTATTTAGTGCTCTGTGATTGGATGACATCTTATCAATAAGTATTTAGTGCTCTGTGATTGGATGACATCTTATCAATAAGTACTTAGTGCTCTTTGATTAGATGACATAAGTATTTAGTGCTCTATGATTGGATGACATCATATCAATAAGAATTTAGTGCTCTATGATTTGACGACATAATTATTTAGTGCTCTGTGATTGGATGACATCATATCAATAAGTATTTAATGCTCTGTGATTGGATGACATCATAGCAATAAGTATTTAGTGCTCTGTGATTGGACGACATAAGTATTTAGTGCTCTGTGATTGGATGACATCATATCAATAAGTATTTAGTGCTCTATGATTGGACGACATAAGTATTTAGTGCTCTGTGATTGGATGACATCATATCAATAAGTATTTAGTGCTCTGTGATTGGACGATGTTGTAGGGGGTCAGTGCTCTGACATTAAACCACATTAAACCTTTCTTTAGTGTTCCATGACCGTTTATTGCACCATGATACAACAACGTCATGAGCATGTAATAAATAACACAATGTAGGAGACACTTGTGACCATAGGATTGGACCACGCAGGGACAAAAGAACCAACCCACCATCACCATTTTGTCTCCGGTACCACGGGCTGTTTACAGACACCGACAGGAGACTTTTCCTTTATGGATATCAAAAATAATGTGTGTAATATATTATCACGTCTTTTTATCAACATGTCCCGTGTACAATATCAGACACAGACAAACGTGTCATAGCATTGAATCCTAACGGCGAAATAACGCCCATTTTACACTGATAACGTGATTCAGACCCTGGGTAAAGTTATCAACACAAACCCTTATGAATGTTTACTAACTAATAATGAACACAAACGTGCACAATAACCGCTGTATTTTATGGAAAAACAAGTTATTACTGGTATTAGCTTCACTATACGTAAATGTTGCTAAGTTTGGAGCTGTACTTCCGACAAAACATGGCAGCACCAGAAACAAGTCCCAAATGACTCCCGAGAAGACGTAAAGTACACTAGGTAAGTCGTGAAACGCTGATACGACAAGCGCACCTATGTAGTGCGTGGAGACACATTTGAGACACAGCCTCTGTTTATTTGAACGGCAAGCTTTGACATTTGGGGCTTCCCCCTACCGGTGGACAAAAACATCAACTTCATTGAACACACACACACACACACACACACACACACACACACACACACACACACACACACACACACACACAAAAACAACTCACACACACAAACACAACACACACACACACAAACACAAAAAAAACAACACACACGCACACAACACACACACACAAATACACACACACACACCACAACAAACACAACAAAACACACACACACACACACACACACACACACACACACACAACAAACACAGCACACACAAAACACTCCCAGCGAAACTTACCAGCCATTTCGCCTCCGACTCACGCTCAAAAAACGTGTAAAATCCACAGACGCGCAGTGTTCAGTAGGTTTGCACCACTTTTGTAAAGTATTTTTGGCAGGTTTGTTCTTCCTCGCTTCACCGAGACGAAAGTAAGTTTCAGGGCCGCCCTCTCTTGCAAAGCGGAAGTGACGTGAGGGCTGAAAAAAAAAAACAGAAGGTTGCGTTTCGCATCCCGTTTAGAAACAAAAGCAGATGATTGAGAAAGTAACCACGAGTATTGATTAACACCTAGACGTAGGTAACGACTGTTATTATCAGGCTTATAATACAAGTACAAGCATCATTTAAAGGTGCAATGATTCATTATTGTTTTATTGTATAGTATTAAATAGTAATAACATGAAAATTATCAAACAAACAAAACAACAAATCTACAGACAGTATTTTTTAACCTATTGTTATATAACCATAATCTATACCCTATAATCTTGTATATAACCCTATAATCTATACTGTATAATCTATACCCTATAATCTTGTATATAACCCTATAATCTATACCCTATAATTTATACACCCTATAATCTATACCCTATAATTTATACCCTATAATCTTGTATACAACCCTATAATCTATACACCCTATAATTTATACACCCTATAATCTTGTATATAACCCTATAATCTATACCCTATAATGTATACCCTATAATCTTGTATATAACCCTATAATCTATACCCTATAATGTATACCCTTTAATCTTGTATATAACCCTATAATCTATACACCCTATAATTTATACACCCTATAATCTTGTATATAACCCTATAATCTATACCCTATAATGTATACCCTATAATCTTGTATATAACCCTATAATCTATACCCTATAATGTATACCCTATAATCTTGTATATAACCCTATAATCTATACCCTATAATGTATACCCTTTAATCTTGTATATAACCCTATAATCTATACCCTATAACCTTGTATATAACCCTAGACATATTTACAAACCAAGGTGGTTTTACTAACCTGGGATTACCCCAGGGGGTGTGAAAACTATTGCAACCTATGCACTTTGTTGTTTAATAACAATGTATATGTGTTGCAATTTTAAATTTTATAAACAGATTTATGTAAATATTTCATTCCAGGTTAGAACTTTACAAACAGTGGAAAAGTCAATCGGAGTATATATTTATGATAGACATTGTGGAAGACCATAGTGAGTTTATAAGTCCTTACACACACACACACACACACACACACACACACACACACACACACACACACACACACACACACACACACACACACACACACACATACATACACACACACACACCTACCCCTTACCTTAGCCCAGAAGACTGAAAGGAAAATCAGTAAGTGTTGGTGCTTTACAGCATAAAATAGTACATGTGCGATTTTAGACACAACACTAGCTTGTTTGATTGAGATAGATATTTCTCATTTTATTTTTGTAAAATAACTGAATAAAACAAATGGGAAAATTGTGAGTAAATCAATCCACACCACATGGGGTCACAACCTCTAGATTTCTAGTGTAATCCTGTCCCAAATGTCACCAGAAGAGCAGCACAACCCAGATGTTCTGAAATGACGCATTAGAGCTCTGAAGGTTAATCTTTAATCTTACAAATAAATAACATATGGGAAAGGGAAATGGCAAAAAGAAAAGGTTTTTCAGTATCACCTGAAGAAAAAGCTTTGGCTCAGAAAATTAACTAGTCTGAGAAGAACGAGGCACAAGGGAAATGAGTGCTGTTTTACGAAATCCTTTTTATCGAAAGGAATTAATCAAAATGCATCATATTCATACCATCAATAATATAGCCTTAACATTCTAACGTACGTAGATAGAAATAAAACTAAAGCAATTGTAAATGTTTTTAATCATCTCATACAATGATAATGTCATTTCTCTGTACTGTGCAGGCAGTGCAATCAAACCACTCCTGCGAGAAACCATTCCTGCTTATTTTAGCTTGTTTTCTCCATCTAGTGGACGATTAGCATTCAGAATAAGCAAGAAAACAAATCTGAAACTTCGATTTAAAACGTTTATATAGTTCATGCTAAATCTCTTCTCTTCTTCATGTTTTAGTTTGTAAATGAAATAAACCCAATACTGATTCTAAGAGTCTAAGCATCGAGAATTGAGTCTAAATCTTGATTACATTAATGCAAACATGTTTGTATGATGTTTGTATCCTCTGTAAATTCTTTACTGGATAAATAGATGGAGGGATGGATGGACTAACATACAGAGAGGTAGATGAATTTGAAAGGGAAACGAACATGTTGACCTTCTTTTCATCCCAGAAGCCAGTTTCTGCCCTGATGTTTGAAAAAGTCCCTAACTACTGCATGCATTACAATATAATTATGTGCAATTGTCTGTAAATATATTTGTTTATAATGTGTCATTGTACTTTTTTTTTTAACTTTTTTAACTTTTTTCAAATTAGGAGTGCAATCACTGATAGTAGAGCTATGATTAGATAGTGGATATGTTCATAAAAGGGGTCCAGTTAACAATTAGATGTATAGTTGTTTATTTGTGTCTATCTATCTATCTATCTATCTATCTATCTATCTATCTATCTATCTATCTATCTATCTATCTATCTATCTATCTATCTATCTATCTAACTATCTCTACATTATCTATCTATCTATCTATCTATCTATCTATCTATCTATCTATCTATCTATCTATCTATCTATCTATCTATCTATCTATCTATCTATCTATCTATCTATCTATCTATCAGTTACACAATATCACACAAGCAAGATTATAATTTTGTCTTGAAATTATTAGTATTATTAGAAATAGTTGTATGGTTTTATAATTATAGTAATAGTTTTTTTTTTTTACATAAATATTTAAATTGTAGTTAGTTCATATAAGACAAAGCTTCCTTCTGCATGTTATATGTTTTATATATAAGCATTACAAATAATCCTGTCTGGTTTGCAAAAACGTAGATAGCGTCAAGCTTAATTATGCATGTGGATACACCCAGTATTTCAGTTCAATTCAAATTTATTTGTATAACACTTTTTACAATTGATATTGTCTCAAAGCAGCTTTACAGAAAATAAACATCGAACAAAAGGTTATTATAAAGAATAATACAAAGAATAATATAACACAAAATTCAAGATTAATATTAAATGTATTCAAATGTTTTTGGATTTATCCCCAATGAGCAAGTCTGTGGTGACTTTGTTGTATTTGTGAGCATGTGGTAGCCTAGTGTTTAAGGTGTCTACCAATCGGAAGATTGTGAGTTCAATCCCATGTTGACTAAGCTGCCACTGTTGGGCCCCTGAGCAAGGCCCTTAACCCACAATTGCTCAGTTGTATAAAAATGAGATAATGGAATAATGAAAGAAATAAACTTGAATTAAATTGAATTGAAATACTGGATGAAATGAAATGAGTCTGTAAATGTCAATTGCTCAGTTGTATAAAAATGAGATAATTCTGCTAAATGCTAGAACTGTAAATGTGTACATATATACTGTATATACATATCCAAAGCGCGCGCTTTGCGTTACGCCCACAGCGTGCGCGTCCCCTGCTCCAAAACGTCACAGGAGCGCGCATGTGTTCGTGTGCGTGTGCGTCCCTTGCTCTACCCAAGGCGCAAAAAAAGCCTCTACAGCGAACACCCTTCAAACATGGCGGAGGGGGAACTGGACGTCGATTCGCTCATCTCCAGGCTTTTAGAGGGTAAGTTTTCTCCCCTATATCTATATTTAACCACTTTAGCGTGTTTCTCAAAGGGTTATCGAGGAAATCCATGCACAGAATAGATAGTTATCTTGTGTGGGATCTCGTATGTGTTTTGTTTTCTCTCCAAAAGGCCTCTTTCTTTTTTGGAAGAACAACTAACATGTCGGTCACACCTTTCAGCTCAGACATCTCTGCTTTACAGAGGATATTTCGCATGGAATAAAACACCACACGAAGAAAACAGCGTCTTTATTATTATCTGCGCCATTGTGGGTTTGTTAGCTTTCGGATGTTGTTTTGTTGCTGGGGAGCGACAGGAAAAAACACCACAGTAAACACAGATAGTGTAAAATAAACACATTAAACACGTCTATAAAGCTACAAACACTCCTAACTTCTTTGTACAATCCCTTATTACAGTCATATTCAAATCATTTCGATTGTTTGTATATTTTACTGGCATTAGTGAAGCTTTTGTTGGTATAACTAGGTGGTACTATTGTTATAAATTAACTGTGTGATAGTTTGTTACTGTTGAAAAGTGGTTATAACTGGTTATAACGACACTACAGCGTGTTCATATATCTGGGTATAAAAAGTGCATTGTTATAACTAGGTGGTACTATTGTTATAAATTAACTGTGTGATAGTTTATTACTGTTGAAAAGTGGTTATAACTGGTTATAACAACACTACAGCGTGTTCATATATCTGGGTATAAAAAGTGCATTGTTATAACTAGGTGTAAAAGGGAATAGGTTATGACTGGTGAAAGGATTTGTGTTATAACTAGTGACGTGATTAATATTGTTAACTGTATGATATTTTGTTACTGTTGAAAAGTGGTTATAACTGGTTATAACGACACTACAGCGTGTTTATATATCTGGGTAAAAATGCATTGTTTGCATTGTTATAACTATGTGGTACTATTGTTATAAATTAACTGTATGATAGTTTGTTACTGTTGAAAAGTAGTTATAACTGGTTATAACAACACCACAGCATGTTCATATATCTAGGTAAATAAAATGCATTGTTTGCATTGTTATAAGTAGATGTAATAGGTAATAGGTTATAACTGGTGAAAGGGTTTGTGTTATAACTAGTGAAGTAAATAATATAGTTAACTGTATGCTAGTTTGTTACTGTTTAAAAGTGGTTATAACTGTTTATAACAACACTACAGCATGTTCATATATCTGGGCAGAAGTGTTAGCAGGTATAACTGGTATAACTCATTTTGTTAACTGGTTATAACTGATTATAACTTTTAGGAATGGTTGGGAAATGTTATAACTGAAAAGAATTCATTGATTGTAACTGTCCTGAAAGATAGTTATATGCTTTAACTTTTAAAAAGGTTTGGTAAGGAAAACTTTTAAGGTTTTAAAAGGTTTGACTGGATTTGTCAGGATTAGCGGTGTTATAACTGGCCATAAGGATTACTACTGACTGGTGTTGATGATTAGATTTGTTATAATTGGTGAATCGAATTGATATTAAGATGAAAATGATTATTTGACATGTTCTTTGGATTCTTTGGATATATGTGTGTAGTTATAACTGGTTATAAACAAATGTACGGCCATGAGTGTGGGGAACGGGCTGGTCTCTATGCTTGGCTTTATTATAGACGGTGAAAAAGTGGTCTTATGTAGTAATGTGTAGTAATGTGTGGTAATGTACTCACACAGTACCCTCATAGCTCCGTCATTACACATGAAACCGAAATCAGAAGAAATGTTTTTGGGTTTGTTCACATTTTATTTTCGGATACATGGACAACAGATGTAGTAAAAATATCTGAGGACCTCTGACATATGAACAGTGGCATACTTAATGCATTAAAGAGCCTCAGAAGAAACCTATTTTTAGTCCCTGACTTGCAGGGGTTTAAGTAGATAGAAATATAGTATAATAACTGCCCCAGCACTTAAAAACACATAGACACTGGATAAAACCGTGGGAATAGATCAAGCAGTGTATCGAGAAGATGCCCAGTCATGCTTTTAGTAAAGGTATAGAACACTGCGCAGAGAAATAGACGGGTTCTTTATTGACACGTCACGGAAAGAGACTCGAGAAGATAAAATCAAGAAACCGCGATCAGTAAGAAAGTGACAAGGAAACATCCTTTAATGAACCTTTTTTTATTTGTTTTTCAAACGGTGCTATTCCAACATGATTAATGTGACTTCTTCTATGTTACCATGGAGATTTTTTTGTTTGTTTGTCTGTTTTTTTTTTTTTTGTTTTTTGTTTTTTTAGTCAAACATCTTTTTAAAATATTATAAAATATATTTCAGCTAAAAATCAGGGAAGGAGAAAAAGAAGTCCTGCTCTAAGATTTGTTCATGTTTCTTTTTTCTTCTTCTTTTCCTTTTGTCCTCCGGTATCGAGGTCTGAGTCATATTTATGTTTCAGAGATATACATCGATATTTGTTTTTATCCGTACGGTTTAAATCCTCGGCATTTTTAAGCTAGCGTGACAAAAACAGAACAAATCTGACATTATCGCAGGTCGAATCCGTGTTGCGTCCCGCAGGGCTTCTAACGCCAGGTGTGTATTCCTAAGGACACACATTGCTTTAGATGCTAGGTTCAGGAGTGTGTGTGCATGTGTGTGCATGTGTGTGCTTGCAATTTCCTAACGGTTTATTAAATTTTAATCATGGTTTTTCATGCTGAGTAAGGGATTGCATCATCCATCAGTCTGATGTTAATCTGATTCATACGAGTACACGATTCTAAAAGTAAGACATGGATAAAAGCGACCAGAGTGGATTTTCTTGGATGTTATGATGACGATGATGATGATGATGATGATAAGATTGTAAACGTATTACTGCTATATAAAAATAGATTCCTGGCACACGATTAGTCGTTATTATCTGTACATCACATTCAGATTCATCAGATGGGCTTTTTACACCTGGTCACTTCATGTGTTTTCTGTGATCAGATAGCTACCCGATGGTAAAAACACCAGGTCTAAATGCCCTCCGAAACGTTTTCGAGACGGATATAAATCCGATCGTTCGAACCCCTTCAGGAGGTGGTCTGGGACGCATTTCAGATGAAACTGGACAGGTGTAAATGAATGTGGTTATTCAAGCCACATACGTCAGTGCTATACTCCTCCCAAACGGAAGTACATCACTCGCAGGTGATCTTTGACCCAGGCGTCTCGTTGGGTCTTAAAACGCACTGCTGCCGCCAGCGAAAATGCAGCAAACAGTCGTAACAAGTTTTTTCGTCTTCTTTTTGATTGCATTCTGAAAGCCGCACACACCAAAGCCTGTTCCATTTCAATTACCCCGGAAACGAGGTAAAATATATTTGCATTTTGGGCGGGAGTATATCTGGAGGTATCTGATTCGCCGAGTCGCATTTATGTGGCCTAATGTAAATGTTTAGTTTAGTTTAGTTTATTAATTAATAAAGCACATTTAAAAACAACGGCCGTTGCAGCCAAAGTGCTGTACATCGAGTAAAAACAAACAAGAACAGTGCAAAAATAAAAACACAATCCAAAAAAAAACAAAAAACCGTCAAACAGAGTTAAAACCTACAGAGTAAAAGTGGGTTTTTAAAGCAGATTTAAACAATGAGACAGTGGTAGCAGATCTTAAATGAAGAGGGAGATTGTTCCACAACTTTGGAGCTGCCGTAGCAAAAGCTCGATCGCCCTTAGTTTTAAAATGTGCACGAGGTACCGAGAGAAGGAATTGAATAGAGGACTGAAGAGATCTAGGGGTAGGGTACGGAGTGAGGAGGTCACAAATATACTGGGGAGCACAACCATGTAAAGCTTTAAAAACATAAAGTAAAATCTTAAAATCAATACGGAACTTAACCGGGAGCCAGTGTAATTAGGCAAGTACTGGGGTAATGTGCTCACGTTTTCTGGTGCCAGTCAGTAATCTCGCTGCCGCATTTTGTACCAGTTGTAGACGGTCGAGAGATGATTTAGGCAAGCCAAAATAAAGAGAGTTATAGTAATCCAATCTCGAGGTTATAAAAGCGTGAATTACAGTTTGTAGGTCCTTCATAAATGGAACAGTTTTAACAAATCCGATAGCTATCGGATCAGAGAAAACACACGAAGTGACCAGGTGTAAAAACTTCCCGTTCGACACATTTTGATTGTTAGCAGTTCGTTCAACTGTTTCTGGAGTGCTAAGAGAGCAACTTTTAAATTACTGTTAGCTAAACTAGCTAGCATTAGCACGTTAGGTAACTAGGCGACAGTGTTGCTACACTTGGAGTAATAATCTGAATAATAAATCAGTAATCAAACAGTAATAGAGTAGTAATAAACAATGAATCAAAATATAAATGCAAAATCTAACACACACACACACCAACAAAATATGTCTCATGTCTAAAGTTTTTAGTGAATTGTTCGTAATAGCATTTACTCAGTGTTAATGAAAATCCAGTTCATTTATAATTCTTATTGATCAAGATCCTGAGTGTGAGTTGTAGATTATATATTATGAGCTACTGCAGTTTTATTCGTTCAGTTAGGATAAAGTAAACAAGTTAGAGTTTGGCACTAGCTAAAGCTCTGGAGAGGCTGAGCTGCATTAGTGGATGATTTAGCACATGCCAAGATTAGGAGGTTCTCTTTCACCACTCTTTTCCTTTTATGGAGGTTTTTTAATGGCATGGCTAATTGTAAATTAGCAGTCTTGTGAATGCGCTCGGTAGTTTTGGGGTAACTGGAATTAGTCGACATAGATTTATGGATAAGAAGGAAAAGTATGGAACAGATTTGTTTTTAAAATAAGGCAGGAGGTTTAGTTCGGTCTGGCACATATTTAAACATTTACACACTAAACATCTTTTTTTTTGCTCTCTTTGGTACAACGGCTTCTAACTTATCCTTAACATGTTGGGGGAATCGAATCAGTCCGTGTCGTGACAAGGCAAACCAGTAGTATTGTTTACCAGACAGTGGTGGAAGGAGTCTTCACTCAGACGTGATGTTATGTTAGAAAACAATAGTGAGAGAACAGCATACTATTATTAAGTCTCTGGAAGCTAGACATCAGCCTTTTTTGTCAACCCATGGTCCTGAAAAGCATGGTTTATATCATTTTTACTTCTAAAAGCAAGCGTGTGGAGACTCTGACTCTTTACTCCAAAATCTGTACATTCAAAATAAATGATGCTGGAAACTGCGATGGTTTTTACTGTATTGTTAGATTTAGTGCAACACTCTTAGACCTAAAGCAGCAACGCTTGCATATCTGTATGCTCACGCGTCTTTTGTGTTGTGTGCAAACATTAATCTGATGCCAGTCGATGGTATTGAGCAGCAGCACGAGCACCAGAGTGACCTTCAGCACTCCACAGGGAACCTTGAGACGAGAGAGAGAGAGAGAGAGAGAGAGAGAGAGAGAGAGGTACAGTCGCTTTCTTTCACGCCGAGCCTTATTTGGACACAACCTAGGCGTCAACCCTATGCTGGAAAGTAAGGGGTCTTAAAATAGCCACTTGTCTGTATGCTTTTCCTTGCGATGGAAAAGAGTCTGTTATGACTGTCATCATTAAAGGAGGTCATGTCGAAGAACACTGAGTCATAACGCAACACTTAACGCTTTTGCTGGAAGTCCTTTGTCGCGGATCGTCTGTTTCGTTTCGGTCCGTTCGAGGCACTTTAAAGACAGTAAGACTTATTTGTTTAGCGTAGATCGCTTGGGTTACTCTTCTCGCAAAAGCCGTTATAAAGATCCTTGGCTCACAGAGCGTCCGATAAGTTTTGTATACTTTTCTGGCCACAGGATTCAGAATCGAAACACGCTAGCCGATGTTGCTGCTAGCACATATCGTAAGCTTTTTTTTTAGAGAAAGGTGTAGTCACCGAATCGAAGTGCACACATGATGGCATGGACGACAGCGTTTTGTTTTTTTTATTAGTTATTTGTGATGTTAGTGTGCTGACATTCTCAGGGAAAAATCTGTTTTCGGTCCATTGCGAAATCAGTCAAATGGCATCAGTAGGCTGAATATTTACTATCAGAAAGTACCAGATATCTGGGGTTTTTTTTTTGGATGCTACAGCTAGCCAGATGCTTTATATTCCAAACCCATGAAGTCTAGTTACAGTGTTTGCACTAACGTCAGTACCAATAGAGCACCCGAGTAGACTGGAAAATACCACCGCTTCAGCATTTCAAATGTCACGCC
>NC_062524.1:24332054-24348362 GCF_022655615.1 Tachysurus fulvidraco
TTTGATCTTTTTTTTTTCTCCCTTTCTCTCTCTCTCTGTCCCTTTCTCTCTCTCTCTCTCTCCCTTTCTCTCTATCTCCCTCTCTCTCTCTGTCTCTCTCTCTCTCTCTCTCTCTCTCTCTCTCTCTCTCTCTCTCTCTTTCTCTCTCTCTCTCTCTTTCTCAGTGCGAGGATGTCGCCCAGGAAAGATTGTGCAGATGACGGAGGCGGAGGTGCGAGGGCTGTGTATTAAATCCCGGGAGATCTTCCTGAGTCAGCCCATTCTGTTGGAGCTGGAGGCGCCGCTCAAAATCTGCGGTCGGTGTCCCACACGGCAGGGTTTAACTACATATCATCACCCGTAGGGTTGCAGCATCAGGGCTGGGCAGCAGGATGATGTGAGACTGAAATAAAATTTTCGGATCCGTTTGTTCTCTGAGATGTCGAAGCACACAGACTCTACCGAGTCGATCGTCCGACACCTTTATACACATTCAGCTCACTTCGTCACGCCGCCTCGATTTGTCTCGTTCTCGTCCACCCCGTCGTTTTTTTAATCAGCTCCGTCTTGCCGTCTTGTGTGTACAGGTGACATCCACGGTCAGTACACAGATCTGCTGAGGTTGTTCGAGTACGGCGGATTCCCCCCGGAGGCGAACTACCTCTTCCTGGGCGATTACGTGGACCGAGGAAAGCAGTCTCTGGAGACCATCTGCCTTCTGCTGGCCTACAAGATCAAATATCCGGAAAACTTCTTCCTGCTGCGAGGAAACCACGAGTGCGCCTCCATCAATCGCATCTACGGCTTCTACGACGAGTGTACACACACGCACGCACGCACACACACACACACATACACACACAAGCACGATTATGACCTTAATTTTATTTTATTTTTCAGCATCAGTTCTGAGATAAAGTATATATTTGAGTCAAAGTAACACAATAGTGCCACCTGGTGGACAAAAAACGAACTAAACTGGATTTGTGTCTTTACGCGATTCTAATTTTCTTCTTTACTTCTGCAGGCAAGCGCCGGTTCAACATCAAACTATGGAAGACGTTCACCGACTGTTTCAACTGTCTGCCCATCGCCGCCATCGTCGACGAGAAAATATTCTGCTGCCACGGAGGTGAGTTTTAAGTGGAAACTGACAGCGATGCTTTTCAACAATCACCAAACTCATATCTGAAAACCCTGGTGGAAGATAAAGGTTCTGGTTCTGGTCCTGGAACATTATTATTATTATTATTATTATTATTATTATTATTATAAATAGTTACAGAAAAAAAGGATTTCTGATGGCTCCGAATGTGCAAATTGCTCAGTGTGTTTATCAGACTCAGGAATATTGTTATCTTTAACATGCATAAATTCACCACGCTTTACATATTATATAATATATATATATAATATATATATATATATATATATATATATAAACATCTCAGGACTGACGAGGAACTCGTAATCGGTGTCGATCCTTTTAACCGACTAACAGAGGTGACTGATTCCCCACGTTCTCTATTACAGGATTGTCTCCTGACCTGCAGTCCATGGAACAGATCAGACGGATCATGAGGCCCACAGACGTCCCCGACACAGGTACACACTCTGTCTGGAAGGAGCACTTAAGGAGAACTCATTAAAACGTAGCCAGAATTTAACACCAAGCCACTGAATCGACTTTTTTATTGTTTCTGAATCACCACAAAAACAGGCCCAGTTAATGTTAGTACCATTCACAGAAACATTAACATTAAAGGTGCGGTACATGATGTTTGAAAGCCAATGTTGACATTTGAAATCACCAAAACAAACACGCCCCTAACCCATATGGGTGTCACCCCTGTTTTGATAGCTCCGCCCCACACGTACATACGTAACCCAGGCAACTATTACGGCAGAACCTGCTGGGGCAGCTGGCCGAGGGGATATTATTATCAGTAAATGAACTCAATGAGTAATAATATAGTAATATAGTAATATAGTAATGTGTTTTTGTAGTACTGTGTGTTGTACTGTGAAAGGTTTAGCTCCGTTTCACGCGGAAGACGACGTTCAACACCTAGAACCCGAGGCAGAGGTAAAGGCAGGTATCCGCCATGTCAGTGTTTCAATCGCTTTCTGCTAATGTCACACATTCACACTAAGCACTCTCTCCGTCGCATATCGACAAGACACGCCCCTTTCTGCTCCTTGGCTAGACGTTTGTTTTGTTAGTCGGCCCGACTCAGTTTTCTGAAGCGTTTTTCAAACATTGTGCACCGCGCGTTTAAGAGAGGCTTGTGGTTTGTTAGAGTTTAGAGCTTCGCTGAGTTCATAACAGCCCTGTGATATAAAGACCTTCAGCCCTGTGGTACGTTTTTTTCTCTGATCTGATCTGCAGGGCTGCTGTGCGACCTGCTGTGGTCCGACCCGGATAAAGACGTCCAGGGCTGGGGAGAGAACGACCGCGGCGTGTCCTTCACCTTTGGAGCCGACGTTGTCAGCAAGTTCCTCAACCGCCATGATCTGGACCTGATCTGCAGAGCGCACCAGGTGACTTCTCCTCACACACTTTCTCCCTTAACACTGAAACCTTCAGAAAGAGATTTTCTGTTCAATTTCAGTTCTGTATCTCTTTTAATAATAGATATGGTGACGAAGCAGATATAAAAAAAAAGTATGTCAATTAAATTTCTGGAATAGATAATACTAGAAAATATCATGCTGGGAATCCTGTTAAGATTTAGAATCAGTACCTCTTATGGATTCTCGAGATCCCGAGACGCCCCGAGTGCTTTTTCTCCAGCACCTTAAGTCTGAAGGTTTTATCTTCAACCACAAAAATTCTGTGTAAAGTTATCAACAGAGGGGAAAAACACACACGTCTCACACTGAAAGCCAGCAGAGTCCTGACTCGTTTTCTATCCGACTTCCGGCGATAAAATAATCTGCTTGAAAATGTGAAGTTGATTTAGATTTTTTTTTGTACCGGTAAAAAGGGTTCATGTCCAGATTAAACCTGTTTACTAATCACTGGACTGTATATTTTGCCAATATTTTGTATTAGCCGTAAAATTTGACTTGCTGATTTAAGGCGTGTTCGAAAGGTGTTCAGTAACAAGCGAATGTGTGTGTGTGTGTGTGTGTGTGCGTGTGTGTGAACGTGTGTGTGTGTGAATGACTGCAGGTGGTAGAGGATGGGTATGAGTTCTTTGCCAAGAGACAGCTGGTCACTCTGTTCTCCGCTCCAAACTACTGCGGCGAGTTCGACAACGCCGGCGGCATGATGAGCGTGGACGAAACGCTCATGTGTTCCTTCCAGGTATAACACACACACACACACACACACACACACACACACACACACACACACACACACCCAGTTCTTTTTGAGTTCATGTTTTGGAAACACTTGGGTTGATTAGTATAATGATTTATTCTTAGAAACAATTTTACGTTACACTTTTCTGGCATATCGCAGGTATCACAACGCAATACGGACCGTAAACTCCGCTCCAAATCAGAGAAACTGATGTAGTCCTGAATCTTGTGTATCTTGTGTAGTCATGTAGACTTTTTTTTTTTGTTTTTTTAGATGTAGATATATTTGAAAGCTCACATATCCAAGACGTAAGTCTGGACTGGGTCTCAGTCTAAACCGGTTAAGGCTCTTTAAGCTTCCGGGGATTCGTAGGAAGTATACGACTGTGTGAATGTTCATAAATAAACCGCTGTCTATCGTGTTCTATTTGTCCTCTCCAGATCCTGAAGCCTTCGGAGAAGAAAGCTAAGTACCAGTACGGAGGGATGAACTCGGGGCGTCCCGTGACTCCGCCCCGAACAGCCGCCCCACCCAAAAAACGGTGAACGCTCGAACGAGCGGCACCGAAAAGTAGAGAGAGAGAGAGAGAGAGAGAGAGAGAGAGGTGTGAACAAATCGGTTGATGAAGTACAAGGCAAGATCGAGGGTCAAAACTCCCTCTGTGGTTTCTATCATGCCGGAAAAACAATGTAGTCATATACACAGCGAGAAGCGACCCTTTCTGATTTTAAACATTTATTAAACCTTCCCCTTGTCTTTCTTCTGTACTCCTGTAATCTGTTCTTTTCTCCATCTTTCAGTCTCAGTCTTTGTGTAACCACGTTTTTCACTTAAGTCATTTGGAGGAAAAAGAAAACACACACACACACACATATGTACACACAATACACAAACATTAATCTGTCTGCATATCAGAGTGTTCCACTTTTTCTTTGTTTGCTTTGCTTTCTGCTTTGTTTACCTTGGACAGGATGATGTACATTGACTAGTTCTTTCTGTTTTTTAGTTTCATTCTTCCCGATCTGTTTCCCGAGAGAAACAGGAACACGTAAATAAACCAATAACTTTGTCTGGGTTTTCAGTAAATAAACCAGAATAAACTGAACATGCTTGTGTCTGTCTTTTTATATATATATATATATATATATATATATATATATATATATATATATATATATATATATATATATATATATATATATATATATATATATATTGGGTTGCAGTTACAAGAAAATGCCAATAGATGTCGCTGTGTTCCAGCTATTTAGGAGTTTGTAGCTCAGTTGTCGGTGTAAGGTGAGGTAAGGTGTTGGACTACAAATTGCAAGGTTGTGTGTATGAAACCCAGCTCCAGCAAACTGCCACTTCTGGGCCCCTGAGCAAGGCCCCTAACCCTCAATTATATAAAAAGAGCTGAAGATGAGATAAAAATGTATGTTGTTTACATGAATGTAAACAGGAGGAAAATCTGCTTGCATCCACAACACTTGCAGGTAACAACTAAAGTTGGAAATATTTCTTAACATTTTAAACGTATATTCTTCAAAAGCTTGTATAGAGATCGCACGGACGCTGCGATTATAAAAATATCTGTAGTAACGGTTTAAAATAAGTTTGTACAAAATAATCTTACAACGTTGTAGAAAGGTTTATTAAATGTTATGACGGAACTTTCAGAAAACTACAGTTTTGTTTGAAAGTTTATATCAATATTAAGCAATAAAATATATTCGTCAGTTCATATTAATGAATTCATGCGAAGGTTTCGCTAACGTACGACCGTTATCTCTTTAGTCAGACGTACACATGATACTTCTCGTAATCATGCGCACTAGTACGTGCACGTTATCATCCACCGTTTGCTGATATGATGCACAGCAACAGTTTTAAGAACTTAAATATTTAAATAAATTAAATATTTTAAATACTTAGTCAATATATAGTTGTAAATTTATTCATCGTGTAAATAAGGCGTGGCTTTCCTTGTTACATGTTCAAGAATCATCAAGTGGGGGAAGTCGTGGCCTAATGGTTAGAGAGTTTGACTTCTAACCCTAAGGTTGTAGGTTCGAGTCTCGGGCCGGCAATACCACGACTGAGGTGCCCTTGAGCAAGGTACCGAACCCCCTCAACTGCTCCCCGGGTTCTGCAGCATAAATGGCTGCCCACTGCTCCGGGTGTGTGTTCACGGTGTGTGTGTGTGGTCACTGCTGTGTGTGTGCACTTTGGATGGGTTAAATGCAGAGAACAAATTCTGATTATGGGTCACCGAACTTAGCCGTATGTCACGTCACTTGTAACTAGAAAGGCTTCTTCGTCTGACTGGATGCTCGATGACTCTTTTTTTTTCTTTTCTCCAGAGACACTGGTGTTTCTCCTGTGTATAAATATTTTATTGACAGCTGCTGGAAAGCTCATCAAACGATGATGCAAATGTGTTGATTTGAAAATGGCTGACCTCACCTTTCAGGATCAGCTTCAAAGCTTCCACTGCATTATTCCCGAAAAACGATTTTCAAATTCACAGCCGCAGGAGCTTGGCTCGGATTGTGCTCGGAGCGTGCTCGTGCTTGTACGTTCTGAAAAACAGCACAGCAAAACGCACAGTTCGGTGGTATTGAATGCCGCGCTACGACACGCTACGTCTGTCCTCACGTCTACACTTACTTAAAGCGTGCTTTCTGAAATACGTGAAACATGAAATTACACAGTATTTAGCTTTTATGGTTTTAAAAGAGGAGGACTTTTGTGCTTGCAGAGCACTTTTTCTCTGCCTGCCAGGCCGGAGCTACGGCCTGGAGGCACCGATTAGGAGCCGAGGCCTTTTATTCAGAGGGTCAATGCAGAGAGCAGGAACATAAACATGATGTATTCCTCAAGCCTGAGACAGGGCAGAAGGATGTTGGATGATCAGGGGCTGCGTTTATACTTCTTCTGTAAACAGTGTGCCAAAATAATACTTCAGAAAGATCAAATGTAACTGAAACCACTTTGTGGCATTATGTATACACAATAGGCGAGTAACAATTCATATGTCCTATATGTCCATTTCAATGTCCAAATTCTACTTAACCCTAAAGGGTTCAAAGCATCAACATAACAGAAGGGTCAGTCTCATAATTCCAATGGTGTACAGGGAAATAAGAACGATCATGGGGAAGTCGTGGCCTAATGGTTAGAGAGTTTGACTCCTAACCCTAAGGTTGTGGGTTCGAGTCTCGGGCTTGCAATACCACAACTGAGGTGCCCTTGAGCAAGGCACCGAACCACCCAACTGCTCACCGGGCGCCACAGCTCCATGTGTGTGTTCATGGTGTGTGTGTGTGTGTGTGTGTGTGTGTGTGTGTGTGTGTTCACTGCTGTGTGTGTGCACTTTGGATGGGTTAAATGCAGAGAACCCATCCAAAGTACAGTATGGGTCACCAAACTTAGCTGTATGTAACGTCACTAGACTCAATAGACATAAGTATTTAGCCCCAAAACCTTGAGCTCTCCCACCTATTGTACCATAAAAAAGGTCCCTCAAGAACTTCCTAACGAGGAAACACCCTCTCATACTGGTTCTCAATAGAGGAGGACACACAGAAGGACATGAAGATGAAGAAGGTTCCATCACATTTCAAATCCATTTTTGTCAAGTCTACTTCGCTTGTTGTAAGAGTTCTCCTTGGTTCTACATCCAGTACAAGCTCGAAAGCGTATTCCCCAACCGACCAGACAATAAATCGTTAATCATTCAACATTTGCATGATGGATTTATTCCACACTTCTCCTACAATTCTTTGCAGACATTTTGTTCCATACTTCCTGTCATGTTTGAAATGAGTTTACCAACAAGATGGAAACCCCGACGGTTTTGGATAATTAAGTTTCCTTAAGCAATTCGAATTTGGAGTTCTCACAGAAAGAAAAATACTGTTGTAGTAAGCAGTCTACGGAACGACAAGACGAAGAACACTTTATCCTTTAATCTTCTAAATGACAAATAAGGGAGACACCTTGCAAATGAGGGAGCGCTTGAACCCTGCACAGAATGCCACATTTAATAAGCGGTGTTGCGTGTACGGTTAATGAGCTGACGAGTTCGGACTGGTGCGTGGATCGCGTCTTGATAGATTTCTACACCTGCTGTAGAATCATCCAATAAAGAACATGGTGCGCTGGACAGCTGACTGAGCTCAGCCACTTGTTTTCCTTGACAGGAGGTCAGAGATCAGAGATCAGCAAAGCAGGCTAGCTTTAGGGAAGCATTAAGGTGAGGGGGGGCAGTTGAGACCCGACCTGCTGCTTCTTATGCAGTCTGCTAATGACAGGTAGGCCTGAGTATCTTTGCCCAACACACACACACACACACACTTTGTGTCTTTGACCTCAGACATACACACATGCTCAGGTTCGTTATTACTATTGTTTATTTTCTTTCGAGAACTTATTTGGTATTTAGATTTACCGTATTTTCCGCACTATAAGGCGAACCCAAGAGCCTTAAAGTTTCTCAAAAATCGGCCATGCGCCTTATTTGTGCACCGAGTTCTAAAAATCTGTAAAAATGTTGTTGCGCTCCGCTTGATTGACTGTCGGACCATTTCCCGCTGACACAGGGACGTAATACGTACACTACGTACGCTGGCAGCGATAAACCAATCAGAGGACATTACGTAATACGTACAGTACGTACGCTTACCTTCGCCACGCCTCCGGTAGGTGAGGACTTTGATGGATTTATGGGAGAAGATTGATTAAAAAATAGTGTGTGTATTGTTAAATAGGTCAACTAAACTCACTGTTTTGTGGACCGTATGTTTTAGCATGCGCCTTATAATACGGTGCGCCTTATGTATGGGTTAAGTACAGAAATAGACCCCGTAATTGAGACTGCACCTTATAATCCGGTGCGCCTTATGGTGCGGAAAATACGGTAAGTATTTGTGCAAATGAGGTTTCCTAAGGCAGGACAGCGCCGCCAAGTTCAAATGTCTGATGAGATGTCTATGGAAAGTGGGCGGGCGGGTTGACCTCACATCTACCACATTAGCACAGATACTGAAAAATAAAACGATTATAAATTGCATCATTTGTGTGCTGTCTTACTATATTACCGCTTTAAAAGAGTTTTTAGTCTGATGCTATTCTTAGTCTGTGACTTAGTGAACCAGCATCGATGCCTTCATCATTAGACAATTCTGTACGTCGCTCTGGATAAAGGGCTTCATTTCAGTGACATCACTTCCGGGTCGGCAGACTTTTCATGTGTTCGGCGCTATTTATGCATTTCATTTGCATATGTTTTTTTGCCAGATGATCTAATTGCTCTAATTATTATCTTTTGGATTGCTACTGTGTTCTGAGAGAGGACTTTCTGCCAGGTTGGATTTGCCTTTTGACCTCTTTCACCTTTGTTTTCCTGTTTATGCAGACTATTGCTGTGCTGTGTTCCCTAGCATGCACAATTTTTTTGCTAACGTGCTCCTGTGATTTTTAGCCAAGTTGGATTTATGATTTTTTTTCCCGTTTTTTTTAGCCTTCTCGCGAGCAGGGCTCTTAAATTTTGAAGACAGGCAAGTGACATCTTTGAGCCGCTCACACTCTCGGCCGCTGTTATGAACTCCCTTTAATCTGATTTATGTTTTGTGTTTGGGTTCCTCACTATCATCTCCACACCGACTCCTGACAGCATCATCTGGTCAACAATGAATCCACAGGACCTCAGGACTTACAGTCTCTCCTTGAATCTCTGTCTAAACCCTCCACTGCCTATGAGTGCCAACTCAGAGATATTGCCTCAGCCACAAACAAACCGATCCGCTCACCTCAGCCCAGGCCTCCTTGTACCGTATGTGCTGTCTGGGAAGGCCAAGATCTGGGCTACAACTGAATGGGAGTGTCAGTCACCCATCTGCTTCTCGTTTCTGCTTCTCCGCAGAACTCAGCAAGGTTTTTGACACCACTTTACCTAAAATGGATGACACCTGAGCCCCTTGGTGGCTGAGTATGCTGTGAATATTCCGCCGGAGCCAATGGTGGGCCTCTGGTGCTCAGCCTCCCCCGTGCCACTTTGCAAGGCCCGGGACCATGAACTTGCTGTTTTCCTAGCTACTGATTCTGACACCGAGTTCCTTGATGAAGAATTAGCGTGTCAACTGGGGGTTGAGACCTAACCTCTATCGGCCTATTCATCTCCAGCTACGTGTCTTAGATGACCACGTCTTCCACCAGGCTCGCCTCCACACTAAGCCCCTGCTGGTGTCTTCCAACTTCTGGAAGGAATTTTGCCAGCTCTTAGGCGTCTCCATCAGCGTCTCCTCTGGGTTGCACTCCTAGTCAAACAGACAGAGGGAACGGCTCAACCTCCCCTTGAAGGAAGCTTGCCCCCCGGTAGTTCGTCTCAGGCTCCTTAGGTTTTTATGGATCCACCATCCCTTCCATGTTTCCAAACTCAAACCTGTCCAGCCCTTTGTGCTGGTTCACTTTCAGCAGATTTTTATTGAGAATATGAATAAAAATGGAAATTCTTAAAGTCATCCCTATAAAATGATACAGTACCATTTATTGCACTGTAAGTGTGGTACATTTGTAATTATTTAAGACACTATTTGACTAAAACAAACACAGCTCCACAGATCCACAAATTATATAAGCCGGCGAGTTTGATCGGATTTCATCAGAACCACGGCCTCCTTTGAAGATAATGTCCTGCAATACATTTGTAAAAAACTTAAAATAGATTCATGAATTCTGTCTGTCTGAATGTCTGTCTGCACGACTGTCCCTCTGTCTCTTTTACTGACCATCTTAAACTGCACACGACTGTCACCAGTTTGTCAAGTGCACTTAAGAAGTTTGAAAGATTAATCAAGAGAGGAGTCAGCTGAGGTGGCTCGGGCATCTGTTCCGGATGCCTCCTGGACGCCTTCCTGGGGAGGTGTTCCGGGCATGTCCAACCGGGAGGAGGCCCCGGGGAAGACCTAGGACACACTGGAGGGACTATGTCTCTCGGCTGGCTTGGGAACGCCTCTGTATTCCCCCGGAAGAGCTGGAGGAAGTGTCTGGGGAGAGGGAAGTCTGGGCATCCCTGCTTAGTCTGCTGCTCCCGTGACCCGGTCCCGGATAAGCGGTAGAAAATGGATGGATGGATGGATGGAAATATTAATCATTCAAAAACTGATTTTAATTTTCCCTCCATGTCAGGCTAAAATTTTTCTCTCTCTCTTTCCAGTAAAACTATCAGTATTTATATTAACAGCTGGATGTAAACCTGTGTTACAATGCAGACACATCCGGGGACACACACATATACTGCGTATGTGATGGCTTGCAAAAATATTCATGCCACAAAAAAACAGTTCCACATGAAACCAAAATGAATTTAATTTGAAACACATTTGAGAGAGAAAGACAGACAGACAGACACACACACACACACACACACACACACACACACACACACACACACACACACACACACACACACACACTTTTAAGTCCAGGAGGTGCCGGTCCTCTCTATATCATAAGAATAATCATGTAATCATGGGAGTGCATGTACACATTCCATACACACACACTTGCCTTTGTCCTTTAATAAGAATGACCTAATGAGGTCATTTCGGCTGAAATGCCGAAACCCTGTCATTATTATTCATTAGCTCAGTGCGCCAGCGTTTATCAGTTAGCAAAGGAGAGGCTATGCAAACAGAAACTCGCAACACAGAGAATGCAGCTCTGTGTCTTGTCGCATGCCTCGTTTCACGACATCACAAGTAAATCTCACAGATTGCCATCCTGTCACATTCCTGATGAGAAGCCAAAAGTGTTAGAGCAGTTTGGTATGTGCCACAGCTCACCTTTCCATCATTCCAAAACGATGAGGTTTCTGAGTTTATCCATCTTAATTGGCCCTCTGGCGTATACTATGACTTCATCAAAACAACAAAAAATTCCATACAACCAAGATGTTGAGTTTTCTACTAAAATTACATGGTTGTTTTCTAATCAAATAAAATGGATCCATATTTGTATCACAAATATTTCAGGAAGTCTACCATTAACAGCAATAACTCAAGTTAAGTCAAGTGCTACTTTCTTTATAGAACCCATTTGACAAAACAGAAGCTGATTCAAAGTACTCACTCACTCTCACTCATTTTCTACCGCTTATCCGAACTTCTCGGGTCACGGGGAGCCTGTGCCTATCTCAGGCGTCATCAGGGCATCGAGGCAGGATACACCCTGGACAGAGTGCCAACCCATCGCAGGGCACACACACACACTCTCATTCACACACACACTCACACACTACGGACAATTTTCCAGAGATGCCAATCAACCTACCATGCATGTCTTTGGACCGGGGGAGGAAACCGGAGTACCCGGAGGAAACCCCCGAGGCACGGGGAGAACATGCAAACTCCACACACACAAGGCGGAGGCGGGAATTCGAACCCTGGATGGAGGTGTGAGGCGAACGTGCTAACCACTAAGCCACCGTGCCCCCCAAAGTACTTTACAATACAAAAAAAAAAACACTATCTAAACATGAATAACAACAGAACTTTGATAAAAAGCTTATTTTTAAGAATAAAAATAAGTTTTAAGACTAGCTTTCAAGACATTCAAGGTGTACGGTGTCTGGTATTAAAAGATAGAACGTTCATAAATGTAATAGGATACAATGAATGAAGAAATATAAGAATGTGCTACTTACATACAGTATACAGTATAAGGGCCCATAAAAATAATGAACGTGTATTTAAATATACAATCAGACGATACACAAGCATGTGAAGTCATTTGGTGTCACTCTCATTTGGTGAGTACAAAGAGGACTTAATTAATTAGCCTAATGGCTTCCAACTTCATGTGATATTTGGGCCCACATGTTGCCAGTGGTGGCTCAAACGTTAAAGTTCTAAGTTACTGTGTCAAAGGTTGGTAGTTCAAGCCCCAGCTTGACCGAGCTGCCGCCCTTGGGCAAGGCATTTAACCCTCTAGGGCTATGGAAGACTTTGTGTACTTCAAATAATATAATGTATTGTATATAATCTAATGTATATGTGACAAATAAAGGCTTCATTTTCTTCTTACAAGAGACAGTGCACATTGTTTTTATATTGAGACATTGAGACACTCCAAGAGACTCACCTGAAGGTGCTGGTATCAGAGGTTTATTAGGACTTGCTGCCAGCCAAGATAGTAATAGTAATAAACTTTTAAATGACAAAGATGTAGTGCCCCTAGTAAATTATACAGGACAAACCTTTAGTAGAGTCAACCCTTATCAAGCCCTGAGGCAATCTTGGCATAACTGTAAAATTTCTGAAAAGGTGCCTAAAGTAATAGCGCAATAGACCAAATGCCTGTCTGCTGCACTCATTAAGAACACAGTCTGCAGTTTTTCAAGCCTTTGCAACCTCAAATAACCACTATTTACAACTTAAGTGAGGAGAAAAGCATCTCAAAATGCACAACACGTCTAACCTTGAGCTGGATGTACTGAAGACCAAATCAGGTTCCAATCCTCTAAGCCAGGAACAGGAATCTGAGTTTATAGCAGCCATAGCTTGAAGAAAAAAGGACAGATAAAGATTGGAAAATCGTCATCTGGTTAATCTGTTTGGTCAACCGAAAGAACTTCTGCTCACAGCATGGTTTTAAGCAACATTCTGTGTAATCTCAATGGCAAGAGACTGTTGGTGTAACAAACTGATGTCTATTAGAGAAAATCTTTATTATTGCAAAGCTAATCTGAACCCAGATTCAAGGAAGGACGTAAAGGATTGCTCTCCTCTTACATCATCACTGGAACACTCATTAGTGGATGAGTAGGTGGGAGAAATCCTGCTAGGACTGTAAGTTTTGTTCCAGGAGAAAGGCCAAATTTGCATCCAGCAGTGGAATTTTTATGCTCACACCCATGAGTGAAAGATTACCAACAAAAGACTTTTGACTTTTACGTGATGATTGTATGATCGTTTTTAAGTATTAACCATGTCAATCATTTCAGAAGCAACAGCATGGAAAAAGGGGACACACCTCCATAAACATGAACCAGCAAGAGAGAGCTAAGGGTGTTTCTGAAGCAATAGCATGCTCTTGGAAGGGCTAGGCCTTGAAGGTCAGAAGGTAATCTGCTGGGGAAAATCTGATTACGGCGAATATAGTGATTGTCCAGGTCACTTTGGGTGTATTATGTGGGAAATGGACCTGTACTTAGTGCAAGCCATCAGGGAAATTAACCCAATCCCCAAAGCCTCATCTTGCTATCTTTCCAGATCTGGAGCCTTCAAAATGTTGTAACTACCACTATCCCAAAAAAATACATATATGTATATATATAGGGATGAAACTAATGGAAAATTGGAAAGGAATCATCTCGGTGGGTTTAACAGACCAGCAATGGAGTATCAGCGTAGTCAAGTGAAGAGAATTCCAGAATGTATCAATAAGTACCATCTACGTTTCTCATGATTCTCATTATGCTCAATTCAGTGTTGTAGCAAAGGACCACAGTTGTTCCTCCTCCTTCTGTTTTGGCATTGTAGCCTAGACCTTTCCGAATTAAGGAAACACAAGACCTGTGAGTGTTCGAAATTGTTACCTCTGAATGACTTTTTCTGGCCTGAGCAGGTTAACCGAGACACGGTACTTGAACAGAGTTCCATTTTCAATTCAGATTGAACTGAGGAAAGAAAAACATGTGGATTGTGTAAGAGAGATATTAAGATACAGTGAAGACGTGCAAACACAAGTAACCAAGACTTGAGAGCCACTCGGTCGATTTCATTTTAATACAACGGCATCGTGTGAAAACTTGCTTAAGACCTTCATCTCAACAAAACAAATCCCTCTCCAGTCATCTGCACCGTCTAATAACACCTACTCATATATCAGGTCTTATCAGCTGTGTTTTAACTGCTTTGAAGGGATTTCACTGAAAATGCACTGTAGGTGAAAAAAACTTGTCTGAGCTCAACATATCTACAGTCAGCAGCGCAAGGTCATGTAAGGATACATTCAACAAGACAACCATAGGCATATTTCAAATGTAGTGTAATGTTTGTTTATTTATTTAAAATGAAAAAAAAAAAAAAATAAGAAGCTAGCATAGAGGTAAAATTTGCAAAGTAAAAAACTAGCATAGAGGTGAAATTTACAAAAGAAGAAGCTAGCATAGAGGTGAAATTTACAAAATAAGAAGCTAGCATAGAGGTGAAATTTACAAAATAAGAAGCTAGCATAGAGATGAAATTTACAAAATAAGAAGCAAGCATAGAGGTGAAATTTACAAAATAAGAAGCTAGAATAGAGGTGAAATTTACAAAATAAGAAGCGAGAATAGAGGTGAAATTTACAAAATAAGAAGCTAGCATAGAGGTGAAATTTACAAAATAAGAAGCTAGCATAGAGGTGAAATTTACAAAATAAGAAGCTAGCATAGAGGTGAAATTTACAAAATAAGAAGCTAGCATAGAGATGAAATTTAAAAAATAAGAAGCTAGCATAGAGATGAAATTTAAAAAATAAGAAGCTAGCATAGAGATGAAATTTACAAAATAAGAAGCTAGCATAGAGGTGAAATTTAAAAAATAAGAAGCTAGCATAGAGGTAAAATTTACAAAATAAGAAGCTAGCATAGAGGTGATGTACAAAATGCAAAACTAGCATAGCAGTGATCTATATAAAATACACCAAAGCTAGTTGTTGTGATGCCATATAACCAAGCCAACAGAAATTAGTGTACCAGACATGGGTCATATAATGTTCTGTTAATATATTTAGTTGTTCTGTGGCTGAGAGAATATGGTGTAAGTACACAAACACACACACAAACACACACACCCCCATACACACACCTATGAACCGTGCAATAGGATTAAACAGAGCGTGTCGTCACAGATATAAGTCTGATTTTCTGAGACGGAGATGGCGACAAACCAGCACACCTTGGCACACGATTGTTCGTAAGCTGAGGTGTTTCAGACAGTTTTTCTTGCACTGTGTGTCTCTTATCTGCCAAAGGATTACATTTTAGAGAACATAAGGAGCCTGAGGCTTTCTGAGGCAGCCAAGGTGTCTGCAGAGAAAAACATACACACACATTGTATTGTAACCGGATGATCGGGTTTCTTCTCGCTCGCTCCGAGGTTCAGAGGTCAAATGTGTGAAAGACGGCAGTATAAACGCAAGGAAACACATGAAGGGAAAAGTTAATGAGCTACTCAATACGGCGAACGTTTCATATGGGTGTGTCTGCTAGTGTAGGTTTTCATCCATTTTTACAATTCCTTAGTTATTTTAACCTTCTGCTGTCAATCACTCTGTTGCATCATGTGTCAAAGGCGATAGTGTTTTACTCTGTGTGTGTGTGTAGGAGAGAGAGAGAGAGAGAGAGAGAGAGAGAGAGAGAGAGAGAGAGAGAGAGAGAGAAAATAGATCTCCTAATAGGGATATTTATTTCCAAACTCATTTTGCAGTGAAGTTTCTCACAGACGTATAGATTCCAAAAGTATTGGCGCCCCCAATACAATGCTATATTATCTGTTTCATTATTCTAATTCATATAAAATGATTTGTTTGTTTATAAAAAAAAAAAAAAAAAAAGCCTAAACGCTGATTATCTCTGTCAGGACTTTTAGAAATGGGTGTTTTAGAAAGATAATAACTCTAGTGATCATTCAAATTCCAAAACAGAGACATGGCTTTGTTTATAGATTGGATCCTGGTTGAGGATGTGTGGTCTGAACTTGAGACTAATACAAAAATAAAAAACAAAGAAACAACTGGACTAAGGGAGTGTAATATTGTGTGCTAAAACTTCTGAAAAAATAATAATAAGATTTTATATATGTGATGTGTGATACTGTATGTGTGATTAAAACTACTTTTGCCTTATTATCTGTCCACCACTTTGCATGGCAATGGCAATCATTTTGAAACAGCTATTGTTCAGGAAACGATACAGTTTACACTAAACAGCCTTCCAGGTGTTAAAGCTCATGTGTTGTGGGTGCCAGTAA
>NC_062524.1:24348860-24364320 GCF_022655615.1 Tachysurus fulvidraco
CTTAGTGGGTAGCACATTCGCCTCACACCTCCAGGGTCGGGGTTCGATTCCCGCCTCTGCCTTGTGTGTGCGGAGTTTGCATGTTCTCCCCGTGCCTCGGGGGTTTCCTCCGGGTACTCCGGTTTCCTCCCCCGGTCCAAAGACATGCATGGTAGGTTGATTGGCATCTCTGGAAAATTGTCCGTAGTGTGTAATTGCGTGAGTGAATGAGAGTGTGTGTGTGCCCTGTGATGGGTTGGCATTCCGTCCAGGGTGTATCCTGCCTTGATGCCCAATGACGCCTGAGATAGGCACAGGCTCCCCGTGACCAGAGGTAGTTCAGATAAAGCGGTAATGAATGAATGAATGAATGAAGATCATATTTTATCAAATTACATAATAAGATTTTTAATTATAAAATGAACATTTTGAGATGTTAGGTGATCAAACCAAATCAGATCACTTAAGTATGCCCTCCTCTATGCTCACAATTTTACTGCAGGATTTTTGATTAATAGTTCTTCAAATTTACTGTCTATTTTAATATAAAGTAATTGATATTTTTATTCATTTCCAAATTTGATTGAATTTTGAATGGACAGAATAAATTGTTAGTTGATCAAACCGAAAGGGTTCACTTTGATGTTGAGCTTCTCTATGCTCACAGTACAGATAGAATAATTCTGAATACGAACTGTGGAATTTTGAAGTTATTTTCATTCAAAGTCACAATATCTGTCCATATAATGTAACCAGAAGCAGATTTTGATTGATCTAGTAATACTTGAAAATGTCTAATTGATCTGACTTCAAGACGACCTACTCTATACAAAAAAAAAATTACTTTAGAATTTTAAGGTAAATATCTACAATCCATTATTAATTATAATTATACTAATTTATTGTGATCCATAGTAAAATGCTTGATTAATCTTTATTTTAAGCATAGAGTAGGTCATTTAGAACAGATTTGAGTCAATATGATCAACAAACAATGTGAATTTTCCATTTTATAATGGATTAAATGGTACACACTGTCTGAATTATATAAACTTAATGCTGTAATCAATGTAAAAAGTTTGAAAGATAATTACTTCAAAATTCCACAGTAAAATTGGTTTAACTTTATTGTGAGTATAGAATAGGTCATTCATTATAAATTCATCTAAGTTGGTTTGATAATCTAACAATTTGAAATGTACATTTAATAATGGATTAAACTGCCCCAATTATATTATTAAACATAGTGACTTGAAGAGCATTTACTTAAAAATTCCATAGTAAAATAAGTTGGAATTTATTGTTAGCATAGTGTAGCTTTGTGTAAAGTGAACTGATTCAGTTTAATCAACTAACAATTTGAAATTGTACATTTTATCATGGATTCAAAGTGCCTACTGCCACAATCATTTTGACAGATGCAGTGAAAATAGAGAGCTAATATAGAAAAATGTCCACAGTAAAATTGCTCAATCTTCAGTTAAAGCATAGAGTAGGTTATACTGAAGTGATATGAGTTGGTTTCTCTAACATTTTGAAATATCAATTTTATAATCGATTAAATAGTGCCTGCCTCCTGGTGCAATTTTATTGACAGATATAGTGACTTTATATAGGAAAATAAATAGAAAATTCCACAGTAAAATTGACTGATATTTATTTTGCTCATAGAGTATGTTATGCTGTTTTGATCTGACATCAATAACATCTTGAAATTTCCATTTTATAATGGATTAAAATAGTGCCAACTGGTGCAATTATACTGCCAAATATGGTGAATTATTATAGAATTCCACAGTAAAATTGTTTTATCTTTATTGTGAGTATAGAGTAGTTCCTCTTGAAGTGAGAGGTTCATTTATGTTTCTTTTGGGAAATCACAGGATAGCGGTACAGTAAAGTTTAGACTTTAGTAAAGCATTAAAAAAAGAAAGAAATAATCAATTTAGTAATTACAACTCTCTCTCTCTCTCTCTCTCTCTCTCTCTCTCTCTCTCTCTCTCTCTCTCTCTCTCTCTCTCTCTCTCTCTCTCTGTGTTTGAATGGAAAATTGAGTGGAAAAAATACTTCATGTACCTCTGATGGAGCTGCTGCAAAAATTAGTCTTGGAAAAGATTGAACAAAAATTGGCTTCCTGGCATAGTATCTCTTTTATCTGGATTTATTTCTATTTTACAATCTAAAATAAATATTTTTTCATTTTTAAAGGCTTTTTATTTATTTATTTTGGCACTGCTATAGAAAAGCTCATGTTGAGTAATGTACTGATAAAGGAAACAGCAGCTGTGTGGATTAGAAACAAGGTCATTCTCCACGCTGCTTTTGAGACTGGTGCTTCAGACATTTATTATAAAGATGCTGCAATTATAAATTCAAGTCTAATAGAGGGAAAAGAAGCGATAGGGAAAGGTGACATTTGATGCATCTGTTTTTTTTATCTGAATTAATTTTTGTATTTTTATGTGAAAAAGTAATTATTAAAGTAATAATAAGTAATATGTAAATATTAAATATTAAATAAAATAAGTAAATATTAAAGCATGCCAAAATAAACGAACATTTGCACAGCTGAATCCACATCCTGAAGTATCAGGAACAACTAGCAAATAAAAGATGATCAACAAAGATCCTGACATGCGTCTCTGACATGCCATTACAAAAGAAAAGTTTTAACAAGCAGATAAAGAATCTGTGAATGTTTTAGTCAGTAGATTTTAATTGGGGGAAAAACAACTACAAAAACCCCCACAAAGGATTTACAGAAACATTATGCATAGTTTCTTTTTAAAATGTCCATAAAACAGGACAGAGAACTGTGTGCGACTGTAGATACACACACACACATAGTTCTGTTAGAGTTCAGTACATGCAGGCTAATGCTTCTTGCTTTCCTAACCCTCTCTGATCCCAGATAAGATCTCCCAGCCCTTGAGTCACATGGTTTATTTTCCCCTGTTCTACATGGACTCAACATATTCTTGATCAAAGTCATATTCATGAAATGCAGTCAGAAGCACTGGTTCTGCAGCAGAGAGGTCGATTGGATTTTCCTCACCTGGGGTTTTGAACATATACAGTTTGTTATCTACCATCCTCAAAGGGATAAATGTTATGGGTGGAGCCAGGAAAGGCCGGTGGGCATCCTCATCAGGTCCTCGCTCCACATTCTGCTCATATCCAGGATCCATAATGGTTGTGTCCATGGGGCAGGTAAAAGCATGATAACTGTCCACTTGATGGTCCGTTGAAGTGTCCAGGGCCACTGCAGTCCTGCTATGAAAGATGCCTATACACCATGTCTCGTCAGTGGTGGTGTACACATGGGACTCGTTGTAGGCTTGTGTTTTTAGGAAAGTAGCATCACCAGGAAGAAATCAATCCCTTTTTCAATATAGATGGTTGGTCTTGGTAGGACTGGTTGGTCATTTTCCGCTTCTTTTTTCTGTCTGTAAAAAGGACGTCAGATCTTATGAGTACAGGGATCAGTACAGTCAGGTAGAAGTAACTCTATATACAAAGATATGAGTTTATATCCATAATACATAACTGTGTACTAGGATTAATTTTGTAAAAAGGATCATAGGAGAATTTACACAAAAATGTTTTTTTTTTACATAAAAATCATACACTTTCAAAATGTACTTGTGCTCCTGAGTTTGTCAACTCATTAATTTAAACCTCTACATGTACTGTACTTTTATACACACGTTACACCGGCCTTGTAATTTGTGTGTATGTCATTTTCTGATTCCTACCATCATTGACTCCCTACATGGAGCTAGAATGGATGCACTGGTATGAGAGAAAAATGTGCTTTTTCTGTGTATTCGCCATTTCATCTGTGTGAGATTTGCCTTTTCTAGGCATTGCCAGATGCAAATCAGCCATGCACACTCCTGGTACTCTGCAGGTGATTATGTGTTCAACATACATGCATGTGTATGAAGAAAATTATACTTCCCAATTTGGACAGGTGTTTTTGGGGCTGATCCGAACATTTACACGTTACACTAAAAGACTGAGAAATGAAGCCCAGTGTTGTCTTGTATATTATTATAAAAAAATGTATAGGACAGTAGCGAGAGCCTGTGACTTACCTTACTAGCGCACAAACTACAGTATAAAGGATAATCATGACAGCCAGCAGTGCTCCAACCACACCCAAAATCATGTTTAGTAGTTTTCTTAGAAGATAAACAAACAATGTTGATATTGTCAACCTCAGTAAATCTCAGACAGACAGCAAGATCTGAAAATCTTACTGGGCTTCTTCTGCAAGGAGATTTTACTGCCTTTCTCAAGTTCACAGTTGGACATGCTGAGACAGAAGCTCCTCAAAATGTTGCGTTTAAGAACCAGCTGCTCATCCTCCCTGAAGCTCGTCTCCACAGTTGAGCCTCGTTCCTGAATTTTAATTGTGATTTTATCTTCTATAGCTACATCCTCCTGAATTGCAGCAGCACATTGTGTATAGCACTGCTGTGGCTTTTGAGCAATTCCTTATGCTTTAAAAGGTTCAGCAAAGAACAGCTCTGTGATTGGAGCATTGACTACCTCAGTGTTCCGGTCCACCCAACTTGCTTGAAAGCAGCTGACATGGTCCCTCTTCTACTGGAGTGGCGAAGAATTTGTTTGTATCGGAAAATAAAATGTGTTAGTATTTGCTTTTATTATTCTCACACCCACCTTTGACTTACATAAATTAAATAAAGCCATTAAATAAGTCATATATGCACTTTCTTGACTGTGAATTCAGAGTTTATTAAACAGGGTTGTGCAAATATTATTTTTTAAATAATTTGATATATACATTTATTATATTTTGCTATGTGAATCTAATTAATTTGTTTAGCTAAACAAAGCACATTTCTCATGTGGGGAGTTGACATAGTTTTCTACAACTACAACCGTGAAGTAATTGGGAGCTAACAAAGTTATTATTTAAAGGTAGGGTCTTTCCGATGTTTGAAAAATGCTTCAGAAAACTGGTCGGGACACAGACGAGGTGGCCGAGTGGTTAAGGCGATGGACTGCTAATCCATTGTGCTCTGCACGCGTGGGTTCGAATCCCATCCTCGTCGAAGTTTTATGGGGGCAAGTCGTGGCCTAATGGTTAGAGAGTCTGACTCGTAATCCGAAGGTTGTGGGTTCGAGTCTCGGGCCGGCCACGATTGAGGTGCCCTTGAGCAAGGCACCGAACCCCCAAACTGCTCCCCGGGCACTGCAGCATAAATGGCTGCCCACTGCTGTGTGTGTGCACTTTGGATGGGTCAAAATGCAGAGAACGAATTCTGAGTATGGGTCACCGTACTTAGCCGTATGTCACATCACTTTCAAACAAAACAAAAATCAAAACAAACAATGCCAATGAGCAGTAAGGGGCCGGTCTTGTCAATATGTGCAGAGAGAGTGTTCAGTGGGCATGTGTGACATTAGCAGAAAGCAGTTTTAGCATTGACAACACATAAAATTAGCATTCTTACATCTCTGATGTGTCTTTGCTTCAATATTCTTTGACGTCTTCCCATACTTTTTCCCTTTTCCCTTACTTTTCATCCTCTTTTTCTTTCCGTTCCCATCTGATGAGGATGTCTTAGAGGAGGATGCAGACATAGTTTCAGAGAATGATTCATCTGAGCGGTCACTAGCGGGATTTGAAGACATGGGTGTCACCAGGATGGAACTTGTTCCCCCACTGTTAAGAGCTGTGAAAATAGATACAAGTACATACATAAGACCTGTAGCTAGCAGCACATGGCACACAGGATCACAAAGCTAAACTCACATATAATAAGGACACTTTACTATAATTTTAATACATGGTGTCTGTAGGTAGACTTAAAGCCATTTGCTCTCTTAGATACATTCTCTATTTGGTCAGCTCATCAATCTTCTCCTTTTGCCACTTTACTCTAAGCTTACACATCTCCAACTCATGGGATTTTCTTTTGTGTGTCAGCTGTGCTGTGGGGGTTTTGCACATTTTGCACATATTGGACAATATCTTAGTCATCTGCTGTTTTTTGCACAACTCTACATATAATCCAAAGGACCTTCTGCTAAGAACCTGCTGCTGTTCATTCTTTTACTGCACAAAATATTGTTTGAACATTCAGTATTTACACCGGTCGGTCGGCGCTGTTTCTGTTACTGTTTATTGTCTTTTGTGTATTGCATTTTTTGTACTTTTTGTATTGTCTTGTAACTTAATGTCTGCACTGTTTTTTGTCCTGCACTGTCTTTTGTCCTGCACTGTCTTGCTTGTCTTGTCCTGCACTGTTTGCACCAGGCTGCACAGTTGCACTTTATGTGGCTAAGACTACTTACATGTCCTTAGCCCTGTCTTTGTTTTATGTAGCACCTTGATCCTGGAGAAACGTTGTCTCATTTCACTGTGTACTGCAACAGCTATATATGGTTGAAATGACAATAGAAAGCTTCTTGACTTCTTGACTTGACTTGGTTACTCGATGTACAGTACACACCTCGTACTCGATGGATTTAGAAAGTTCTTTTTTTCTTTTCTTTTTTTTTCTTTTTTTGCTAAATCTTTTTATTGCAAACAAAATCAAATAACAATACAGGATCCCATTTTGGTTTTACATGAAAAAGGAGTAAAGTAAAAGAATTACAAGAATAACAATAATAAAAAGGAAAATCAGAAAACAAACCACCCACCACCCACCCACCCTGGGTCCTGGCCCTTTTTAATGATCGAGTACCAATAATTTTAATTTTACAAAAGAAAAGAAAGCCTGAAGGCCTATGAAATATGAGATAAACGGTTGCCATTTATGAAAAAACCTGGAGGTATTTAATTTTCTCGAGCTTAATAAAAAACGCTGTATCCTTTAGCCATTGTGAGTGAGATGGTGGGTAGAAAGTTATTTTAACAAACTCTCATCCCACCCCCACCCTTGTATATTATACAAAAAGATTCAGAAATGACCCAACAAATGTCCTCTGTTGACTACTAGACTTCTCCTTCCCTTAGAATGCGTACAGTGCAGAGCGTCGCAGCGCTCCCGACCCCCTGGTGTGGACCTTTAGCAGGCGGATAGCTATCTAGCCATTATCCATAAAGTGTGGCAGTAAAACAAGTAAATTACTCACCACTAGTGCCACTGATGGATGTTTCATCCAATGTGTCCATCTTCATGCGGCCATGTATCATTCCTTCCTTCCATTGATAACGTTTGAAAGTCCCAAACTGGTATCCCACGTGGTATCTCCCGCCAATCAGATTACAAAATAGCTGTATGTCAATAATAACTACCATCTATAGCAAATATTTTATTACAATAAAAATGAGCAAACTCGGATAAAGAAGCTTATTAATCAGTGCAATGAAGACTACCCTGAAACTGATTAAGTGTCTTAAGAAAATGAAACATGAAAAAAAATGAAACGCAGCATATGCCATCGGGACATGGAAATGAAGAAAATATCGAACAGTGGAGATCAATGCGTTTGGAAAGAAATATATAATACATTAAGTAAAAGTACAATAATTTGCAATACTGGCTATAAGTAATAATGTTGGTAGGCATTACAGCATAACCATACCATTGCATGAAGACTCTTTCTAAAATTGTTTTATTTTTATCTATCTATCTATCTATCTATCTATCTATCTATCTATCTATCTATCTATCTATCTATCTATCTATCTATCTATCTATCTATCTATCTATCTATCTATCTATCTATCTATTTATTTATTTATAATAGGATTGGTCGACAAGCAGCACGTGAGGGAAGGGCAAAACAAATTTCCATCAGGTGCAAATCAATCTTCAGTGCATCAAAGGTCTTCAGTAAATGGATCCAATTCATGTACAGGTAGGCAAGTAATGAGAGTAGTAGCATTAACATGTATATCATAACCTCACTTTGTTTTATATAAAGGTTTACCTAAACATTAAATATTTTA
Source organism: Tachysurus fulvidraco (assembly GCF_022655615.1). Lineage (NCBI taxonomy): Eukaryota > Metazoa > Chordata > Actinopteri > Siluriformes > Bagridae > Tachysurus > Tachysurus fulvidraco. The sequence goes on from NC_062524.1 coordinate 24,356,773, forward strand.
TTTGCCTTCAAAGGTTTTCACAGGGTCTACGGTTACAGCAGATCAGCAGCAGTTCAGCAACTCTTTAGAAAATCAGAGAAGTCTGTGTCACAGCGGTTGAAACGATAATAACATTAAACGAGAAGGCGCACACGCCAGCAGATTGGTGGAAGAAGGGAGTTTGTTGTGATTGACAAAAGCCATTTTCAGCACAAAAGAAAGGTATGTTATAGTAATATCTCTTTTAAATAAATGTCAAATATAATTACAGTTTAGTTTGTCATGTTAAATTTAATTAATGTTAATTAACATGTTAATTCGAGTACTCTTTATCAATTCATAGAACGGGGATGCAAACTTCACTATAATCTTATAATCTGCATATTACGCCAGTACAAATGTAGCAGAAGCAAAAAAATAAAATAAAATGGTCAAGGTTTGCAATGAAAAAGTTATCATAAAATAATAAAAATTAAATTTTGCATTGGCAAATGAATAAAAAAACAACAACAAATTAATTACTAACATAGGAACTAACTGTGCATAAATATCACATTAATGAAAAAAAAATCTTGGCTTTACTCTGTTTAATGTGTTAAAATAAGAGGAGGCAAACTTTTGCACATAACTGTACCAACGTTTACTGTTATTATGATCTTTCTGTTTAGGCCTTTATTTGTTTGTTGTTCTCAATCAGTATGGTAGAGGAAGAATGGCTGGAGCGTAGAAAATAAAGAAGTGGGTCTTTGGGATTCTACACCTTCTTGAGAGAACACCTAGAAGGCATCTTGTTCCCTTGATTGCCCATAATGTGATACTTGGGTCATCAATTATCAGTGATGAGTGGCGTGACCTAGGGTACAACCATCACAACCACAGCAGGTATGTAGATCCCCACACTGGTGCCCATACCCAGAATATTGAGAGAGCCTGGAGATCCTACAAGGAACACATCTGGATGCTAAGGGTATATTAGACAGAGAGTTTGCTTTCTGACCACCTTGCAGTTATAGAGTGGAATGAATGGCTGGAAAAGAACTCTGTCCCTATTGTGAAACATGGAGAAGGCTCTGTTATGTTCTGGGGCTGCTTTGCTGCATCTGGCACAGGGTGTCTTGAATCTGTGCAGGGTACAATGAAATCCGAAGACTATCAAGGGATTCTAGAGAGAAATGTGCTGGCCAGTGTCAGAAAGCTTGGTCTGAGTCGCAGGTCATGGGTCTTGCAACAGGACAATGACCCAAAACACACAGCTAAAAACACCCAGGAATGGATAAGAGGAAAACATTGGACTATTAAAAAGTGGCCTTCTATGAGCCCTGACCTCAATCCTATTGAGCATCTTTGGAAGGAGCTGAAACATGGTGTCTGGAAAAGACACCCTTCAAACCGGAAACAACTGGAGCAATTTGCTCATGAGGAGTGGGCCAAAATACCTTCTGAGAGATGCAGAAGTCTCATTGACAGTTACAGGAATCGTCTGATTGCAGAAAAAAAATTACAAAATATTAAGTTAGAGGTACCATCATTTTTGTCTAGGCCTGTTCCATGAGTTTACTTTTTTAAATAATTCCGTTGAAGCATGCTTGAAAAGCAATGTCTGACTTTCATTGGTTAACATTCATAGAATTTTTATTTATTATTACTTTTGATAGATTAAAGTTTTTTTCTGTGACCATTATGAGTTCTTCTTTCATTGACCAGGGGTAACCAGGGAGGGCACGTGAACATGCACACACACACACACACACACACACACACACACACACACACATACATACATACACACACACATATTGTACATACACACACACACACACACACACACACACACACACACACACACACACACACACACACACACACACACATACATACACACACACTATATCCATTTTAGTATAATTAGGGAATTTAATTTATTTAATTAGCTACATAATGGATACATTATTGGGTCTTCAACCATTCAGACATGTCCCGGAAGACATGACATAACTGAACTAGTAATAACTATTAAAAACGAAAAGACAATAAAAAACTAATAACAACCCAACCCGAGAAGTTGACAGAGGCATTGAATGAAACAGAAAATAACTCCCAACTAGCAAGCGCCTTTGCTGTTACTGCGCCTTTGCTGTTGTTAAGTTCCTATTAATCTCAAAAGTGAAGACGTTCTGGGGTCTGCTGCAGGTGAAGTTCACCTAAGTGGTCTGAGAAACAGTGATGTGTTTTGTACCACAAGTCTGGGAGAAGTCTTCACCCACACACAGAACAGTTAGGACCCTCTGCTGGTCTGCGTATGGTCACCTTGGTGTATCTGTCAGTGGTCACAGTTACTGGGTTTCCCTCTGGAAGAAAGAAAGGGATGCATTTTCAGCTGGTATATATACCGTAAAATCTAACAATCCTGTTAATTTCTTTCTTTCTGTTGACTTTACTCAATGTGAAGTTGTTTGTTTACCTTACTGATGTAGATGTAGTAATCCTTACTACAAACTTACTACTACTTTGTCTTCAAAGTATTATTTACTCAAATATCTATAGTTACTGTAATATGATTTGTTTGAATACCATTTTATTCAGAAAACTTTTTGAGTATTGGGTCAGTTCCAATCATTTTAGCTCATAGTTAGGATTTTCACACTTTTAAGAACCTACATAAGCTAATCCAAACAAGCTAAATTAATAAATAAGTCAGAATTCTTCATGCATGTTATAAATGTTCACGATGCACAGTGTTAAGTGGGCTTGTGTGTCGTGCCACTTTCAGCAGTTCATCAGAACACAGTGAAGAAATGAAATGGAGGAAAATAACCAGGGGAACTGTGACTTTGAGAGCATTTTAGAATTCTATGCCGACTCTTTGGCCATGTAAAAATTTCAAATATCACACAGACAGACTGCTTTTACTGTAGCACTACATATTAAATAATGGAAATGACACTCATATACCAATCCCCTGCTTGTGTAAAGTGTTTGTGCACATTTTAGGCTTTACACACTCGGACAAAACTGGACTCTTATATACTGTACACCTCTGTGTTTTCAGGAAACGGAAGTTACCCCTGTCCTTATTCAGGACAACCCCTCAGAATTGATCAAGGACTGCTTTGTAAGTATAGCTGAAAAATTCTGAATAATATTTACATTATTTTTAAAGGTTAAAGAATTTTGAATGTTTTGTGACCTGTGCTACAGAAGAATGTATGTACAGCTCTGCCTAATGTCTACATTATATATAATTAGATATAATTACATACATTGTTTTATATTTTATCTTTTCACTTTCTTCACTATCTTGAACTTTGAGCACCTTCCTGTTGACATTTTGACAGTCATCAATGAAGACAGTCATCACTGCTCTTTGTTGATCTCTGTATATTCAGTCTCCACTGCTACCATCCTAGAGGGAGGTATTGTTAAGAATGATGTCAGGGACCTGCGTTTTTCTGTTTATCTCTTGTTCAGACTATCGTACATACTCCATCTTGATTACACAAAGTGCATGAAGAACACATTCAACTTCATCCAGCAAATCAGGCTTGATCTGGGTTCAAAGTCATTAGAACCAAAACCTCAGACTTCGAACAACCTGTTATTTGCCTGACTCAATACATCTCAGATTAATAGGTAGAAATGACTGACCTGCAGTTCACATGGCTTCTACTGAGATGACATCATTCACAACACAATGTCATAGCAAGAAAAACATGTTCAGCTTGTTCAGGTCTACTTTTCGATGGATTGTATAACAGCCATAAAACATTTGTTATGATTTGTATTTTATATTTTTTAATTGTGTGACATATGTTAATGGATCACTGTATCCGTGTATTAATGTCAGTCAGTATGTTCTGCTTACAGGCATTCAGTTTGTAAAACGTTACAGGAAAGAAGTTTACAGTCTAAACTTCTGTTGACTTCTGTAATTCTGAGATGCTAGTTTAAAACATTTTCATGCAGCACTTTTCATGTAGATGTTTAGAACACAGTAGCAGTCATCCAATAACTAGAAATTATTTATCGTGTTTGTTAATTCAGATTGACTTAATTGCTTCGGCTATTTCGGCTGTAATCAGCATTTTTGAAAATAAATGTTCTGAAGTGATCTGAATGGAGACTTGTGATTTTTACTAGTTGGCATGTATTTGAAACTGTACATAACATAAAATAAGGATTTTGCTATTATTAATAAAAAATAATTTCTTATTAAGTAAACTTTACTGGTACCATTTCTCAAATAACAGATTCAGTTACGTTAATAAAACTTATGAATGAAACTTATTAATGAAAGTTAGTTATAGATGTTAGCTTTAAAGACAAAATGTTTAACTAACCTGGAGTATCTGTGGCCAGAGCCAGGAGCAGTCCGAAAAGTAGCCAAACCATTTTGTTTAATTCACCATCTGAAGAAGCAGGTTAAAATCACGTTACTGTAATGTTTCTCTAGCCTTTATAGCAGAGTTGCACGGCCACTTCATTTGTTCTGGAGACTTTAATGCCCCTGTCTCCCCCTTTTGCACGCATGGGTGAAATCATGACTTTTTTTCACAAATATTCTGCATTGAACCACTATTATCGAGAGTTATTGTAGTGTACTTTGTAATTTTCATAAAAATAAGATATATTTCATGTTCTTTCTTTTATAGTTTCCAATAAGATGCATACGCTAAATTCTCTAAAGGCTTTAATGTCTTATTATAATAAGTTATATTGCTTAATTGATAGTCATATTGGCTTGATAATTGTAGTTCTCACAGTTTGGGACCATCACCAGCAAAAAAGTTCACTTACACCTAATAATCTCTAGATTGTATTACCATTTTATTACCATTTATTATTTTATTACTCTCCCACTAACCTAGCTACATTTAATGACCCCTTAATGAGTGTGTATATAGCACGAAAATCACTTATTTTGGAAAAAGTGCCTATTTTCCCTAATGGTTATCATGTTAAGCATTCCCTAATGGTCTCCTACAGGTGAAGAAGGAGAACAGCCACTACAGAGGATTTGGCTGTGTGCTTTGCATCTTCCATGGATGCTATGAGGGTCAAAAATGAGATCGATATGGAACAGGTAGCACGTGCATGTGGATGTGGTTTAGTGTGAAGAGGAACTCCAGGTTTATGTTCTCCACTAGACCAACCGAGCCATCACACCAACAACCTGTCTGGTGCCAGATGCTGTTCCAGTGGCAGAGCTGTCAGCAGTGTTCCAGTTGTGGACAGTGTCCCAGATATTAACACTGTTTCTTTGGTGGACAGATGAAGTTCCAGCTCCAACTCAAGCTCCTGATGAAGCCTCCTCTACACCAGTGGCATTTGTGAGTGAAGCACAGCAAGTCAAAGTCACAACAGTAACACACACAATATTCTGCATAATTAAAATTACAATAATATTAAATATATTCCATTTCCAACGTCTACATCTACATACTGGAATCGGGTCTAGTAGATGACCAGATCCAGATGGCACGTGAGTTTCACACGCATATACACACAAACACACATCAGTCCACCCAACTCAGGCCAACAAGATCATCTGGAATGAGTTGGGTGGATTGAGCTGGCTGGAGTGTGTATGAGCCACACTGACGTGTGGGTTTGTGTGTATATGCGTGTGAAACTCACACACCATCTGGATCTGGTCGTCTACTAGAGCCGATTCAATCCACCCAACTCAGGCCAACAAGATCATCTGGATGATTTTGGAGTGTGAGAACAACTACAAGAGATCCTGAGCTTCTGCGTGCCAATAAAAAAAATAAACCCACTCACCCATCCCTCATTTTCACACATTCACATTTTATTCCAATTTAATCTACTGTATGTACACATATTACTTTCATTGACACATGTAACATGTGAGTGTGTGTTTGTAGATGGATAAAATGGATGCTCTGTTAAAGGTTAACTGTTAACTGGTGCAGTTTTTTCTTTCTAAGCCAGCTATATCCAAAGTCTTCCTGGACATCTTTTAACTGCTCTGTGGTTTCTCTGTGAGAAATCTGTTGCAATATCTCACCTGATGGTGGCAGCACTGAGCAGCTAAAATTCAAAAGCATTTACTTTTTTACTGCAAATGCTAATTATCTTACAGAATCATATGTCGTCATGGTTAAAGTTGAAAAGCAGATAAACATCTGAATGACCAGAATGACATCTGGGTTCTTCATGAAAACATTTCTGCTGCATGGGGAATAAAAAAAATCAGTTATTTAGTCATGTGAAGGATTTGAGCTGCAATGAGGCAGCAATGTAAAAGCTGCCATCCATTAACTTACAAATAAAAAGTATTTATTTCTAACATATTTTTTATATTTTATAATTTATTATAGATTGACTTTTTTTAATCATTTCCTTGCCTATGTGTATGAATTAATTTATTATTAGTTTTTTTGTTTAACCTAATTCACTTCTATTCCTTGTGTACATTTCTTCATCAGTTGTATTTAGGTTGTTTGTAAAATTGCTTAGTAAACCTCATCCAAATTAATATGTTTTTAAATGATTTCTGTTCATTCTCACACATCAAGTAATGATTATTATCTGTTGAGGCCATGAGAAATGTTCAGTAATGGCCCTGAATTCATGATGAACTTATTTGTGTCTTTCGACTGCCATCTAGAGGTCATTCGGTGTAACAAATTTACAATTATAATGTTGGGGTAAAACTTTATTCAGTTAGTAGATCAGTGCTAAATATGTGTTATTATTAATAAAAAATATCTCTGACAATATTAAGCTTAGCCAATAATTATCATGTATTGTCAGAAGCTAAGTTGTTAGTAAAGTATTATTTTGGTGTAAAGAATTGTGATACTAAATTCTGTCAAAATTCTACATCCAAATTTCATTAAAGCTGTTTTGTATTTAAATAGGCATCATTTACTTTCAGAAGTGTGTTGATTTGTTTGGTCTTTTTTCAGAGCTATGTGATGGAGGAACAGTCTGCTAGAGCAGATAGAGGACATACAGTATGAATTTGTGATGCTGATGGTGAGATATAGAGCACAAACACTTTGCCTGGAAAGGGAGAAAAAAGCATGCCAGAGGAGCCAGATGAGGTGGATGTCATGGAAGAAGACGTTAATTACAAATTGGACAAACTTAGACCGGGAAAAGATGAAACTACAGGAAGAACTGATGGAGGCATTGATGCAGCTTACAGAAGAAAAGGCGAAGATGGAAGATGCGATGAAAGTAATCATTGACCTTGAAAAGTTAAAACAAGAGCTAAAAGAAGAACTGAAAATAAGGAAGATGGAGTGAGTGAATGAAAAAAGGGTTGGGGGTTTGATTCCCGCCTCTGCCTTGTGTGTGTGGAGTTTGCATGTTCTCCCCGTGCCTCGGGGGTTTCCTCCGGGTACTCCGGTTTCCTCCCCGGTCCAAAGACATGCATGGTAGGTTGATTGGCATCTCTGGAAAATTGTCTGTAGTGTGTGAGTGTGTGAGTGAATGAGAGCGTGTGTGTGCCCTGTGATGGGTTGGCACTCCGTCCAGGGTGTATCCTGCCTTGATGCCCGATGACGCCTGAGATAGGCACAGGCTCCCCGTGACCCGAGG